>NC_140168.1:63502154-63834654 GCF_963971535.1 Notolepis coatsorum | reverse complement strand
GGCGTAGCGGAGATTGCGTTCGTCACCAACCCCGGAGACGCTAGGATTCACCTGTTCGAATCCAGCTCACAGCTCCGGGGGTTGTCACCAGCTTGGCTGGCCGTTCACACTAATACAATTGGCAGTATTAGAGGGTGGGAGAAGCTGGCGGGGTGGGTCCGGGTCGTTGTAAACAGCAACTCCTACAGTTCGGTCAGGGCGCCTGCTAAGCGCGGATAGGACCTGAGTGGGATAGTGTGATCCTTCCACACGCTACGCCCTCTCAGAGAATATCCGCGCTGCCAGGTGAAAAGAAGCGGTGATTGGCTGGACGTGTGTCGGAGGAAGCACGTGGTAGCCTCCACTCTCCCAGACCGACTGTGGGCAATAGTATCCACCTGCAGACCTGAAGACCAGCGCTTACAAGCCCCGCACATACAAGCACCGCACATAGCAACCCCTCGCTTCCATTGGCTGATTTTGGTGACGTGATTTTTGCACGTTGCACTGCGGGATTGATTGATTGATTGATTGAAAACTTTATGGTGACGTGATTTTGTGTCACGTTGCACGTTGCACTGCGGGATTGATTGATTGATTGAAAACTTTATTAACAGATTGCCGTATGATTTGGGTCACGTTGCACTGCGGGATTGATTGATTGATTGATTCATTGATTCATTGATTGATTGATTGATTGATTGAAAACTTTATTAACAGATTGATTGATTGAATTTTAATGAATGAGAGAGACATACTGTAGCCAAAAAAGCATCAGTGTGTTCCAGTTCTGCAGATGACAGACAAAAGTACCGTTCCTTACGTAATCAAGTCACAAAGTTAAATAAGGTGAGAAAAAGGGAATATTTTAAACCATGGTTATATGATGTGAGAAATGATGGTAAAAATCTATGGAATGTTTTAAATCAAATTATGGGTAGAAAATCCAATGTCTGTACACCTTTTGTTGAGTCATATGGAATTGTCCTAACCAAACCATGTGATATTGCCAACCATTTTAATGATTTTTATGCAAGTAAGATATCTCAGCTCAGGCAGGGAATGCACATCTCAAACAATACAAAATCAAATGACATAATTAAGAATATCATAATGAAAGATAAAGGGTGTACATTTGATTTTCAACAGGTTGAGGTTAGTGATATTGAAAGGTTACTCCAGGCTCTACCTGACAGCAAGTTAGCTGGCACAGACAACTTGGATAGTAAATTATTGAGAATTACTGCTACGATCATAGCAAGTCCAGTGTCATATTATTAATAGATGTATACAAGTGGGACTATGTCCAAAGATATGGAAGGAGGCTAAGGTTACTCCTTTACCCAAAGACTCCAAATCAGTTTTTAATGAGGGCAACTCCAGACCTAATATAGAAAATGTAATGTACATATACGTTGTATACATCTATTAATAATATGACACTGGACTTGCTATGATCGTAGCAGTAATTCTCAATAATTTACTATCCAAGTTGTCTGTGCCAGCTAACTTGCTGTCAGGTAGAGCCTGGAGTAACCTTTCAATATCACTAACCTCAACCTGTTGAAAATCAAATGTACACCCTTTATCTTTCATTATGATATTCTTAATTATGTCATTTGATTTTGTATTGTTTGAGATGTGCATTCCCTGCCTGAGCTGAGATATCTTACTTGCATAAAAATCATTAAAATGGTTGGCAATATCACATGGTTTGGTTAGGACAATTCCATATGACTCAACAAAAGGTGTACAGACATTGGATTTTCTACCCATAATTTGATTTAAAACATTCCATAGATTTTTACCATCATTTCTCACATCATATAACCATGGTTTAAAATATTCCCTTTTTCTCACCTTATTTAACTTTGTGACTTGATTACGTAAGGAACGGTACTTTTGTCTGTCATCTGCAGAACTGGAACACACTGATGCTTTTTTGGCTACAGTATGTCTCTCTCATTCATTAAGATTCATTAAAAGCTACTATCTATCCATGGGGCTGATTTGTTTCTGACATAAATAAGTCCAGTGCAACCTCTGGGTCATCCTCACAACATACCTCCTCCCAGTTTATACCCAACATTTCATTAATAAAACCGTCTACATTAAAACTCTTATATGACCGTGAGTGAAATTTCAGGGGAGCTCCCACAGACCGTAGTACAATATATACATACATGAAACACATATAACACTGTACATAACAGAATATTTTAAATAAAGTGCATGATGAGTGGTAACAGTGATTATCAAGTCCAGGTAAGTGCATGGTGCACGTGAGGGGACAGTCAATGAGCGTTTAACAGTCTGACTGCTTGGGGGAAAAAGCTGTTCTTAAATCTTTAACTCTTGGCATGTATGGACCGGTATCTCCTCCCTGAGGGAAGGAGCTGAAAGAGGTGATGTGCTGGGTGAGACTGGTCCTTGATGATACACTTGGAGCGGTGGAGGCAGCGGGAGGTGAAGACGGAGGTGATGTTTGATAGAGGAGTCCCGACAATCCTGCCTGCCGCCTTCACCACCCTCTGTAGAGCCTCTTGCTCTGCCTTTGTGCAGCTGGATAACCACACAGACTTCACACAGACTGTCTGTACAATACTGCTGTAGGCCTATAATACTTATGTAAATAAGTAAGGCAATTGAAATATATCTGCAGTACAGCTCAATACACACAATTGTTAAGGGGATGCAGACCAGAGAAAGACTTCCGTCTTGTTTACATCAGGGTCCCCCATTTTCAATTCATCATAAATGTACAGTTCCCTCCCCCTTGTATATATTTACTGTATGTCACAAATGTAACAGTACTGCATGGTCTGCATCCCCTTAACAATTGTGTGTATTGAGCTGTACTGCATTCTGCAATCTGTTAATAAAGTTTTCAATCAATCAATCAATAAATCAATCAATCAATAAATCAATCAATCAATCAATCAATCGGTCACTGTACCCATTCTGCAATCTGTTAATAAAGTTTTCAATCAATCAATCAATCAATCAATCAATCAATCAATCAATCGGTCAGGTCACGTGTACCCATTCTACAATCTGTTAATAAAGTTTTCAATCAATCAATCAATCTGTTAATAAAGTTTTCAATCAATCAATCAATCAATCAATGAATCAATGAATCAATCAATCAATCAATCCCGCAGTGCAACGTGACCCAAATCATACGACAATCTGTTAATAAAGTTTTCAATCAATCAATCAATCAATCCCGCAGTGCAACGTGCAACGTGACACAAAATCACGTCACCATAAAGTTTTCAATCAATCAATCAATCAATCCCGCAGTGCAACGTGCAAAAATCACGTCACCAAAATCAGCCAATGGAAGCGAGGGGTTGCTATGTGCGGTGCTTGTATGTGCGGGGCTTGTAAGCGCTGGTCTTCAGCTCTGCAGCTGGAAGCATCTCACTGTGGGGGGTAAGTGCGCAGCGACCAGGAAGGGAATTGGGAATTAGCATAACGACTAACATTGGGATGGGAGAAAATCAGAGGAAAATGGAGGGGGGAAAAGATTAAAAAAAAAAAAAAATGCCAGGTGGGCAAAACTTAAAAACTCAGTACAGGCAAGGGTATCAATAGTTAAGATGGATGTATTACCAAGAATCAATTTCTTCAGCTCAATGCTTCCGTTACCTCCTCCAGAGGGCTACTGGAAAAGATTACAAACCTCCACATACAAATTTATTTGGAATAACAAACCACCTCGCATAAAAAGATCCACCGCACAGAGAAATAAAGCAGACGGTGGCATGGCAGTCCCAGATTTTTTACAATATTTTAATGCCTTCACATTAAGACCATTGAAGAAGATATGGTTTGACCCCGAGGCTTTGGTATCTTGGAGAAAATTAGAAGAAAACATAGTAGCCCCACAGAGATTGAAAGACATAGCATACACTAAACTTTCAATCAAGCATTGTGAGAGAGAATTTGGCCCAATAATTACTCATGCAATCAGGACATGGCGGGAAACACAAAGGAAATTTCCTAACCCTCAAGTATGGCATAATCACACTCCCATATTCAATAACAATGCTCTCTTAATGGGAAAACGACCTATAAGATTCCCTATATGGGAAGAGAGAGGCATACACTCATTAGGGGATATTTTTAATAACAAGGGCCTCTGTAGTTATGTCGAAATATGCATAAAGTTTAACCTCACCCAGTCCACATGGCTTTTTTACATACAGTTACGACTTTGTATGAGATCTCACGGTGTTCCATTACACATACCAATTGAACACCACAGATACCACAAATTTTTCTATGAAAGAGATACATTGGGAGGTTTTGTATCAGGTTTTTATTATCAATTACTAACGTCCTCGTATGAAACCCTTCAACTAGACAATGTCTGGAGGAGGGATATACCAGACCTGGAAAATGACTTTGATTGGCAAGGAGCCTGGGCAAATGTCCGACTTACATCAAGGAACCCGGATCATCAACAAATCAATCTGAACTATATTCACAGGACATACTTGACTCCTATAAGGCTGTGCAAAATGGGGCTTATACAAGACTCCAAATGCTCCCAATGTACAAATGGGGACGAAGGAACATTTATGCACATGTATTGGGACTGCCCACCAGTTAAGGCATTCTGGAAAGATGTGTCCCAACAATTATCAATACTCGTATTTTGGAATATACCTGTACACCCCGCGGTATTGCTATTGAATGATGTTTTTGAGTTTGCAGTGAATCCACAACTAAAAAGATTGGTTTTATCGGGTATCACAGTAGCTAAAAAACTGATCGCATCACGTTGGTTTCAACCGGAAAAAATGTGCCGGAAAGTGTGGTTTCTTACATATCTCGATGTGATATATCAAGAAATATCTACAGCAAGAATTCTGGGGCTCAATGAATCCAAAATGTCAATGTGGTTAGAAGTGGTGGAGAGAATTAAAGCTAGCCTATAATGGTGGTGTCTGGTTAGGAGTGAGGGATAATGGAGGTACTATCCAAGAGGGGGTCCGGGAGGGGGGGTTTGAGCTGGAGCATATGTGTGTAGGGTTTTAGAAAATAGGTATTAGGGGTATATTATATACTAACATTTATATAATTGTAACTTCGCTGGATATACACTGTATACGGTTAAAATGTTATTATTGACTATTTTTGTTTTATCCTGTTTCTGTACTTGCATATATTTTAACCACCTTTACTGAAAGTTTCATTATACATTGTGTGTTGAGTACTGACTTTTAATAAGTTTTGTTTTGCAATAATTTTTTTTTGTAAGTAAATCATTTTTGTATTGGGTTCGATCCCCAGCAGGGGAATTGAAAATGTTTCTGAAAACGTAGAGTTCAAATATATTTAAAAAATATTTGTTACATTTTCGATACAATATGTATATTACTTATGGCTATAACATAATGTACATTATGTACCTTTTTTCCTGTGGTCAATTAGTACTTTATTTACACATTTTAAGCGAGATCTGGCTTTTTATAAATGAAAGTGTCTTGTTCAGGGCCTAGCTACCCAAAACTATATTACAGCCCTTGTCACTACAATTGACCAGAGATGGTCCAATCAAGGAAGATGACACATTGAAAACTGCACCAATGAGATGAAAATGTCTGCTAAGTGGGACAGTACTTTTACACAGGGCTGTTGTCAACACTATGAGATGATAGCTGGACACGTCTCTAACCTGGTTCTGCACTGGATCTGCACGTCAGGAAAATGGCAATTTAGTGTCAGAATGTTGTAACTTGTCAAAAGTCCAATATTTACCTCAATTTCTAGTGAATAAAAAAAAACAGCAACATTCAGTGAAAACCTTTGATACATCTCTCATTGGAGTGAATGGAACCTGTGCACGATCTAGTCTCCTATCCTATTGTGAGTGTTTGTGTGTCTCCATTTACCATTGGCGGTCATGTAAAGTTGTCTGCTACTCTTTAATGAGTACGTTTGTAATCAACATCCAATCATGTGTCAATGTACATACATGTTGATTAAAGTGATTAACTCAAGCCTCTTCTCATTTCACCTGCACTACTAGGGCTGGGCAATTAAGGAATTACGATTTTGGCTTCCAACGATTAGGAAAACAAGATAATCGACTTTTAGCCAAGTCTGTGTTTTTGAGCCAGGTCATGTTTTTGTTTTTCAGTATTTAAAGTTCAAGGAAATCCATAGTTGGGAGATAAGGTTTTAAGTCCAATAAATACAAGTTTCCAAAGCCAGGGTTCCTGTAGGTTTCAACAAGTTCAATTTAAGACCTTTAAGCCTTTTTGAAGACCACTTTGAATATAATGTAATACCTATTTCACAGCCATACTGGCAAAAAAGGAAAATGACTATAAAATAAGTAATTCCATATGAATTGCCGGAGGGAACCGATTACTGATATTACCGCTTACTTTACAGCCCGGACATTTCCCCCAAACACATTTAAATGTGATAGAGGTTATCACAACAGACACTATAGAAGTAACTTCCTAGTCCAATATATTTAAAACCTAGAATTCAGATTATTACATGCAAGACCCTGCACATGAGATTTATTCTGTCCCAGCCTGAAATTTGATTCTCTAACAAAGGCCTGCAGTTGATTAGGCCAATTTGATCTTCTAAAAAGCCCCATTTATTTGACCAATTAAAATAACATAGCAACACACTATTTACATAATTCCACTGAGCTGGATTTGATAATATGTGGAATAAATAAGCCTTCTCTAGATTTGCACAACACATTCTAACCCAGAAATTATCAGCAATGAACAGATTTGTGCAAGACTTGTTTAATGTTTTGGCACATTATACCCTCATAAATATCCTATGGACAACAAATGGTAATATACTGACCAGCTGTGAAAACAGGGCGTTCAAAGTTTCCTACATTTTATTCAGTCAAAAGACACATACATGTATAAAAACATAAAATGTATGACATTAGAAAATGTGTTTAATAGAAAAGAAAATGCTAAAGCTGTCAAGCTGGAGATGTAGACCCTATGGATTCCAGATTCCAAAGCACAGTCCCCCAGTATCCAGTCAACTGTGATTTGACAAACACTGGTCTGGTTGAGCACCTACTAGTAAGGCTTTCCGTTTTTCTTCTGGTAGTTCAATTTGGACACAGATCAGCTTTCACTATTAGCACAGATGCTGTTCATATTTACTATGAATTTGCTCTGCTCTACAATGGCCGCTCCTAGCTGTCCCTGATCTAGCTTGTCGCTTGTGTAGCGTTCCAAGGGTCTGACATGTCAGGAGAATAACAGAATGTATTATTTGATCAATTCATACTGTCCCCCCATTGTTTGACAGCCAGCTTACGGTAAAAAACCAACTTATACCAAACATTATGTCCGTTTTCTCTTTTGTGTCCAACCGTGCAACATATAAATAGTCTCCACCTTCAGGGCCAAATTAAACAGACCTATATTCCCAGCATCTCATCCACGAGGTCCACAGATCTTCTCATGTTGAAACTGCACTCTGCTTGACGACCGTCTTCCGACTGGCACCCTTCGACCCGACGCTGTCGAGTCCCGTCACCCCTCCCGAGACGTTGGGGAACCCGTGAGCCGTGACGTACTTGCGGTAGGCTTCCCGGATGATGCGGAAGGCCCGTGCGTTGGCGTAGGGGATGTCGGTGACGGGGTCCCGGTACAGCGCGGCCTTGTGGGTGACGGGGCAGACCTCCTGGACGGGCGGCTGGCAGGCAACCTGCGCCGCGGGCGGGAAGGCCGCCTCCAGGGCATCGTCGTCGCTGAACGTTATGTACGTGCGGGAACACAGTCCCCCCGCGGGCTGCTGTGAAGGGGGGGTGGGGTTCTGTGCGGCGGTTTGAGGAACGTCCTGGTCCAACCTTTGGGAAAAGAAGAGGGAATAAGAAGCCATTTTAGATTTGGGGGGGTGGGGTGGGGGGGGTGCAATCAGCAATCAGAGTAGACTGTAACGTATGCTTCATATTCGCTTGTTATATTTATATATTTATATTTACTAGGAATAGTTCAGATTAACCCTAACCCATATTTGCTACTTACCAGTGATGTTGCTGATCAGTAGAGTCCTTTCTCAGCATAAACCATGCTGTTGCTCTGGCTAGTTAGCCACAAAGCAATGCAAAGTCAATGGGGTCAAACTCCCATCTGTACAAGCACACTGAAGATAGCTTAAATCTACTCCACAGTGCACACACAATTGATTTCAGTTGTCTTCAGTCTGCTAAATACAGACAGGAGCTTGACCCCATTGACTTTGCATTGGTTTGTGGCTAACTAGCCGGAGCTAGTATGAGGAACAGCATGGATTGTGCTGAGAAAGGACTCTACTGATCAGCAACATCACTGGTAAGTAGCAAATATGGCAAAATCCAAACTATATCCTTTAAAATACTACGGGAATCCAACAACAATTTGATCCCAACAATGGTTTGATTGAATGGGATTATTTGATTCCAAAGCTTCCGTGCATCATAGAATGTGGTATTTTAACAACAATTTAATTTAATTAATTAAGTCTTACTCTTAACTCATTCAGCGCCAAAAATGATATATATTTTTTTCTGATTATTATTTTTCTAAACACTCAACTCTTCCTGTGGCCTCTGATTAACTTAGAATTGAAATGACGATCGAATCCCGATAGGTGGCAGTATCGCCTTTTGAACTGGCCTAGTTTACTGTGAGGGGTGGTTTGCTCACTCACTACTGGCCAGATTAGTCGCCGCCGGAGTTGAGAGCACTCCAGAGCAATGGCAATCGCAAACTATTGGAGATTATGAAGAAGACTATCATATGAACGACCACACTTATGTATGATAACGTGTGTTTTCACCGGACTACATTGGACTAAGCACTTCTGGTAAATCATAAAAATACTATAGTCAAACCGGCAGAGGACTCGGAGGTAACCTATTCTGCTCCGTGGTATAGTCAGGCACGAGCACTCCGAGGCACAACTGATCCGATCCTGTTATGATCCAAGACACTTGGAGCAAGAGTAGAGTACCTGCTGACAAAGTTAACGTCTATTTTACCGAACCCCATCATAAAACATGCTTTTGTAACGATAGCAGCGTCGGGAAAACGACCCCCCCCCCCTGGCTTTGTGAAGAAACATATGGTTGTTACCTTTGAAACCTGGAAATAATAGCGGTTTCAGACGAGCAACCACGAGATTTGCGCACAAAACACTATCTCACGATCGAGAAAACCAGCCTGAATTATTGTGAAACGGGGTGATTTTTTTCCGTGGGATAGCGTAGGGCTGGGCGATAAAACGATAACGATAAATATCGCGATAAATTATTTCCTCGAAATAAACATGAAACGTGGTCGCAAAGTTTCGATATATCGATTTTCCAAGTTTGGCTCCGCTCAGCCTCAGCTCAACACACTCATTAACAACAACCAACGTTACGTGATGACGTGACGTGCTTACGCACCACAGCTCCAGATGCGCCACTGTTTTGGTTTAGGACTCAAGGCTGGCGCTAGGATAATTAGCTTGCACAGCTCTATGTTATATATTTACGTGCCGTGTATGCGTGTGACGTGAATTCTGATGCCACGGTTATAGTAGTGTGTGGTATACGGTGGAAGTCGTTGCAATGTATTCTGGCGGAACAGAGTATTTTAGGGATATTTAGGACATTTGGATACATGCGTGGCTAGGATAATTAGCTTGCACGGCGCGATTTTATATATTTACGTGCAGAGTATGTATGTGGCGTGAATTCTGATGCCACGGTTATAGTAGTGCGTGGTAAGCGGTGGACGTCGTTGCAATTTATTGGGGCGGAACAGAGTATTTTAGGGATATTTACTAGTACATTGTCATGGGATTGTCTCGCTCTGGCTAACTGCTAACGTGCGCGGACTGATGACGACATCAACTCGAGACATTCGCAGCAGAAAAAGTCCATCGGCGCCGGGCATAATAAGTTAATTAAACTTGACAGACATTATATCGACGATAATTATCGATATCGAGTTATATGAAAATAATTTTATCATTTTATCGCAATAACGTTTTTGGCTATATCGCCCAGCCCTCCGATAGCGCACAAACGAAGGTATGTAGAAATAAACTGTTTTGTCCCTGTTGGGAGTATAAATAGTGCCTGTCAGATGAGCCATACTATGGTCTCCATAGCTATAATATAGAATATACGATGGGTCCGCAAACATTGTGAAAATGATAAATAACACTGGCGCCAGGGAGTAAAGATGGAAAAACAGCGTGGCAGTCAATGAGTTAAGAGGTGTAAAAATGTGATGGAGCCAATTCAGTCAGCAACCTACACACCTATTCAATTTCACAACAGCAGCCTTCTAGAACGGATTACATTTGATTTCCAGTCAGTTGTTGATATGGGCAAACACTTCCAACAGGAAATACACTGTAGTTTTGCCGTTATCTAGCAACACATCAAACATACCAATGAAACAGTCTATAAGCTAATTAGAATATCTATATTGTCAAGTACATTTTTACATAGACCCGGAAATCTGTCCTCTTGCATTTAACCCATCCCAACTAGTTAGGAGCAGTCGGCAGCCACAGCCTGGTGCCCAGGGACCAACTCCAGTTCTAATGCCAGTGCCTTGCTCAAGGGTAAAGGCAGGAGCTTTGATTCAGATCTATGATCAATCTCACAGATCGGTGGGATTTCCACAATCATGATGCATCAATGATTTTGTAATACCCCTATAATACATGGATAAAAGAAAATGGAGACAGCAGCCAAATCTCTCCCTGATGGTGGTCCTGTCATGAGAGAAGTGCGTGTTTTCAGCCCACTTCTCCCCTGGAGGACCAGCTCAATACTTTCATAAAACCACATTAACCATTTTGAGTGACCAGCTGGGCACTCCATGTTTTACAGCGGCAGTGAAAAGTGTCATTTGATACGATGGTTCAGCCTGCGGTGTCTCTCACACAGCGCTGAAGTATTCTGGAGAGCATCAGACAAAAATAGAAATAAAAACTATTAGGAGGGATCCAATAACAGATTTGTATTTTTTTTCAATGAAGAAATTGGCACAATTATATAATAAAAATGTAGAAAGGCCACATGACCAGTTTGAGGTTATAACTGATAACTCAATAAACAAGTGAGCGTTTTGAGATTTGTGCCCTTCCTGATGACTTGTCGTACAGAACTTGTAAGTTGCTTTGGATAAAAGCATCAGCTAAATATATATATATATATTTTTTTTTAAGTTTGCTTTAATCACAGTAACGTTGGAGAGCTAGCTAAATTATATGAAAACGAACTAGATAGTTGATATATGAACTGGATAGTTCATATAAGCCATTCTCCCTTTCTGTGTGTGTGTGTGTGCGCACATGCCCGTCCCAACTCTGGTCTTTGGAAAGTTTGATATTTACTGAGAATGGCCAGATAATGTTGATATTTAAACTTTTAAAATTATTATACAGTGAGAGAGAAGCTTCAGCAAGTACAAAACGCTGCTGACCGACAAAAGAGAATGCCTCACTGAGGAATACACAAAGGCCTAACCATCATGTACCACAATGGTGATGTCAGCCAGAGATGGGGAGAAGCATGAACCTTTAAAGGACATCTCTTTGAAATAAATGACATTTTAGTTTTTTTCTGATTTCTTTTAAACAAATTATTATTTTGTATTATTTAACTACCGGTATTTAATTATAATTTTGTTATTGCACTGCACTGGCAGTTGAACTGCATTGAAAAGAAGAAACCTCATAACTGAACTGGCACTGAACATTGAACTACACTGGCACTGTTTGCAGATCTACTGTTATTAGAGTTAGTTAAAAACATAATTTTGTATTGTTTTTTTTTGGTTAAATCCAAAGGAAAAAATATAAAATCAGAGAAATCCGAAAACAGGAAAAGATTAAACGGAATTCATAGGGCCCTAGTTAAGGTGAGTTAATAAATTCACTCTGAAAATCTGCTCCGCTCTGATAAACTGACTCTTTGGTCAGAGCGTCCAGTGTGCACTCTGAGCCCTCAGAATTTCAGAACAACTTGAGTGCGCTCGCTCTGACACTGGTTGTAAATAGTTCATGTGTGTTGTCACTACTGTATGTATAATTGTAAATAAGTAAATTTATGTGTTGTAATAAACCTAATTTATGTGCAATCGTTTAATTTCAGCTCAGTGTAGAGAAATGCACCGATACTAACAACCGCCTTACTGCGCACATCTATGACGACACTGTTGACACCACGTATCCGTGACACGCGCGCACCGCGACAACACTAGTAGTTTTGGGGGGCCCTACCACCCCCCCTGAAAAAAATCCTAGGGGAAACACTGACCATGCTTAAAGGAACACTCCCACATTTTGGGAAATATGCTTACAGTCTTCTCCAGAGAGACAAGAAGATAGATACCAGTTTCCTCTCTGTGCGTTCAGTAGAAAGCCATCTGGTTGCATGTTAGCTTAGCACAATGAATGGAAGCAGACATGGCCGGTTAGCCTAGGCATTGTCCAACTATCACCCCTCCCAAAGGCTAACCGGCACTGTCCGCTTCCATTCATTGTGCTAAGCTAGGCTAACGTGCAGCCAGATAGCTTTCTACTGAATGTCGGGTATATCAGGCGGACACATTTCCAAACCACAAGTAGCATGTGAGCGGCCTACCAAGTCGGAAAATGGGGAAATTCTTTATGCACAAGTTGCGACGTTAAGCTCTTTGACCGCTATTGGCTGGTTCAATCACATTCAAAGCCAACATCGGAGTTCCAGAGGACAACATAAACTTGACATTAAATCACCCTTTGCTAATTCCCCTCCCTTGAATGATGATGCTTGGAATCCGCAATTGGACATTTGACGCACGTTTTGTCCCAAGCATTTGTCCTCACAGTAATATACCTAGTTAACAGTGATGAATATGGTGAAAGGTTTGCAACATTGGTCCTCATTCTCGAACGGACATACGTAAAAGTTAACAAGGAATTCCTTCGTAACTCAATTTACGTACTTATTCGGCATTCTCAAACGGCTTCGTATTGTAAATTCTTTGTAGGATTTACGAACTCGAAAAGGCAGTCGTAAGTTGGACAGACCAGTGTGCGCCCGTGTTTCCAACAGCTTTCTCCGGACAAGTCATTGGGGATTGCTGATACTACAGACATCCGTGGAATTAAATAATTATAATTAACATGACAATATTTGAATCGTTAATAATTACTAAGGCTGTCAAATTTAACACGGTATTAATGCACGATTCTATTAACGCCACAATTTCTTTAACTCACGATTAACTTTTTCGATTTTTTTTTTTTTTTAAGACTTCACTCAGGTGTATTAACACTTTAAGTGCCGAAAACAAGTTTAGGCGTCCTTCCCCGCCATGCTCAAGTTGCAGAGGACGCCGTAACTCGTCTTTAATATCAATATTTCAAAAATCTGTGATCGGAATCATATTTTCCATCCGCAGCCTTCACACACAGTTCTGAGCTCCTCTCAAACCTCTAGCGGTTCAAGAGCGCCATCTGGTGGCCGATCGGCAGAAGCGCCAAACAGGAAGTTATGTGGTTGAAGTGCTGATCGTCCATATTACTTCCGGGCACTCTCTATAGGTCCCGGGACTCGAATTCGACACAATACATAGCGATCCGTTGCCAATAACTCGATAAACAACATGATTTGGACGTATATACTATTATACAACCTGGAAATAGATAGCGTATTTCTACATCCCATAATAGGAATATTTCAGTTCCACGCTCATCGTCCAACGGCGCGAGGAAGATACGGTAAGATTCAGCGTTATTTTTGAACGTGTTCGATATAAACTGCTCTGATGATCATATCACCCACACTAGATGAATGATATAACGCTGCCCACGGAATTATAAACGATCCCCCGCCCATCATCAGATGATACGTAGAAACTTCTAGAAGTACGTCCAATTGAAATTTTTGATCTCGCACAGATTCCTACCAAACTGTATTTCATCATCAATATAATGCATTTGGGGCTATAAATCACGTTCTGGAGAAAGCTGCAGAAAGAGATGAAAACATACTTATACTTTAGACCATATTTTACTATGAATATGTGAATGAAAAAGTTTACGTTGCTACACAATGAACAATACATATAGGACCTTGAATGGGCCCTAATAATGGCAATTTAGCAATAGAATTTAAAAAGTTATAGCCCTGCAAAGAAGGGGACAAATAGACAAATAGAGCTGGCAAGGGATGGTATATCATGAATTTAGCCTTAGGCAATCAAGGTGTTAAATTATACTATGTTTGTTTCTGACTCAAAGTGTGTGTGTGTGTGTGTGTGTGTGTGTGTGTGTGTGTGTGTGTGTGTGTGTGTGTGTGTGTGTGTGTGTGTGAGAGAGATAGAGAGAGAGAGGGGGGATGAGAGAGACGAGGAAGGGGCAAGAGAGAAAGAGAGCTGGGAGAGTGTGTGTGTGTGAGAGGGGGGTGGGGGTGTGAGTCCTCAGCCCTTGTGTGGGTGAATGTAACAAGTTCCTAACGTTTTCTTTCCCCTATTATTTCATGCACACTTTATTCATGGTTTTAAATTATTATTTTCTTTTAAGTCATTTTGTGCATCACTCTGTTTTGAATTTGATGCAAATTTGCAATGCATGAGGGTCATCCTTTTGTGTTAACACTTTAAGGACCAGCCACGAGTTTATACGTGTTACGGTGCCATGCGTTGTGGACCAGAGCCACGAGTTAACTCGTGGCGAGTTGTTATTGTTTTATTCTATATTAATAACGCTATTAACGTCCCCGATCGACTTGCAGGACCTACCCGCATATTTGATTTTCGAAACATGCAATACCGGCCAGATCCGCTTAGGGGCGCCATCGCTCCACTGCAGTATCATTGAGGGCGATTGAAAAAAAATTGGCGTTTCATATGAGCCTCGATCCCAGCCGAAGATACTCCATCTTTGATCCCGTTACCGAAGGCAGATTTCAGCCTGGAATAATGGGATTTATGATCAGCCAATGGACATATCGATCTACCAGATTCCGATGACTAATGACGAAATGCTTCCGGCGATCACATGGGCTGACGGTAGGATACTATTCCCCCAAATTACAGCTGGATTGGACATTGTTTTAAAATGCAACGTGATCGATCAGTGAAAATGGCTACTTGAACGCACACTGTATTGCTAATCAATAATAGTAATCGGCGTCCCCCGCCGCCCCCATTTCATCCATAGATGCTCTGTAATAGTCCGGATGCTACGCAGTTTGTTTTATTTCATTCGTATATATACAGCAGAAATGGCGTTTGATATAACGTGACTAGCCTTTAAGCCTATTATCTAGCTCCCCAGAAAAAAGACGAGGCGAAAACTGCGATAAACCTTATATTCACGGCGCTATAAAATGACAACCAACCGATGGATTTTAATTTTCTTTAAGCCATTATGAAGGCACGGTTTATGCACTCAAGTGACAATGAGAATGGACAGATAGCAATACTATAAAGTATATATATAGCTGTTAGAAAGTACATCGGTTTGTTGACAAAGCGTTGTCCTCCAGCCATATATTACACTGCAAGCCGTGGTCGTCAATGTGTTAAATAGCTGCATAAAGCAAGCATTTGTTGACTCTCATGTTGATAAGAGTATTAAAACTTGGAACTTGAAAGATCCGTTTAAGGTAGATACCAAATTTAATTAATTTAAAATGTATGAGATTAATCGCGAGTTAACTATGGACAATCATGCGATTAATCAGATTAAATATTTTAATCGATTGACAGCACTAATAATTACGTTTTGCATTTATAGTCCTGACTCAATTAGGCATTGTGAGCATTACACACACATACTGCAAACGAAATAAATAAGAACTAAACCGATCGCCGCGGATATAGCTACTGTATAGTGGAATATACTGTATTAAGATGCCATATACGGTCTTCTTCTCTATGATATTATTTATTGTTGGTTTGATGTATTCCTATTGCTAAACGAAATAAATGTATGCATGGAGAAACAGCTTAGTGAGGCAGCGTCAGCGCATACACCCACACACACATACTGTATACGTGCAAAATGAATCGTTCCAGCAAAGTAGGCTATTATTCTAATGACTTGTTTTATTAGGTATTATTGTAGTAAGTCCTACTGTAGAACATGATATATTAGCATGACATCTCATTTAGTAATGTCAATACTTTACTCTTGTCAAGAACCAATCGCGCAGTCGTTCAGTATTGACATTACTAAATGAGATGTCATGATAATATATCATGTTCTACACACAGTAGGACTTACTACTATAATACCTAAGTCATTAGAATAATAGAAGCCTACTTTGCTGGAACGATTAATTTAGCACGTATACAGTATGTGTGTGTGTGTGTGTGTGTGTGCTCACACGCTGAGGCTGCCTCACTAAGCCGTTCCTCCACGCATTTATTTATCCACTCTGGTTGGATGGTGTATTGTACTTGTGCTGTATAATAACAATACATTTGAATCTAATCTAATTTTGAGATCAGTCGCAAATCGCTTCTGTGCTACCTGTTGAATGGATCAGCATGGTGCAGTGCAATGTCGAACCTCTGCTGTTTTGCTGTGTCTGTATGCAAATTCAATGAACGAGAACTTGCATTTCAGTTTAAGAATGAGTGACGTATTTCATTCATGGGAACCCAGTTGTGAAGATTTTGACAAGTTACGGAGACCGTTTCACGCGTTCAGGAATCCAGAAAAGGATTTCCCTAAATCTGTTGGTACGAAATCTTTACCAAGATATTTACAAAGGCACTTACGAACACGTTCGAGAATGAGGACCATTGTTGGTAGACTAACAATAGCTATCATTATATGATCTTGATATACTGCTAGCCAGCTAGGCAAAGCCTGTAGAGACAGAAGAGTGGAACACAACACATCATTACTGAATCTATACACGTCTCCTGCTGGGATCACCAGGTAAAGCAACGCTTTTTTCACTCCTCAGTAGAACCGAGTAATTTATCCAGCTTAGAACATCAACGCTCAGTAGAACTGGGTAATTTATCCATCTTAGAACATCAACCCTCAGTAGAACTGGGTAATTTATCCAGCTTAGAACACCAACCCTCAGTATAACTTTGTAATTTATCCAGCTTAGAACATCACTCCAATTTTCATTTTGTAAACTTGAATCGTTATCATCAGGAAAACATGACAGAAAGGTGGCAAACTAAATTAGGTAGAATATCCCAATTTATGAATCGGAATCAAATCACTGAGAGAAACCACTGTATTTACACAAGCCAGGGAGACTTTGACATGTTAGATTGTAAGGCTGCACGATTAACACATTCCTTGCCAAGAACGAGTTTACTCGTTATTGCCCGCCAATCTAATAACGCCACCAACGAGTTTACTCGTTTTTATGATAATTATTTCCTTTATTCGCTATTAGCATTCATAATTCATCCAGCAAGGCTGTGGGAGCCTCTGGACTCCGTCTGATATTGCAACGCCTTAATACCGCCCCCTGGTGGATTTCGGGCAAGTTGCACTCCACTCTAAACCGGATGTGGCACTCTGTGCGTCGGGGGAAATGTTCCGGCAGAGCTATCTTGTTACGTGGATCCAGACAAACACTCGAGTGCATTTGATCGCTTTCAAGACGCAAGAATCAATATGCTTTCTGCGTTTATTGCGTCGTACAAACGGAAAATAGATCTAGCAGATCGAAATCAAATAATTGGAATATTTTTTCTCCAGACTCGTCTGCCACAGGTAAGAGGAATCCAACGTTAATTCCAGCTCGATTGTCCATTTATTTCATTGCAATCCATCTGATCAACGTATGTCATACTAAATAAAGCCGTTACTGACAATCAACGAATCATAAACGACCCCCCCCCCCTTCCTTCACGCATGATGGAGCATAATGTATACCGATCATATGCATTTGAATTTTTTAATATAGCGTGTATAGGAACGAAACGCCAATCGATTATGTATAATATGCGTTGGGGCCTATAACTCGCGTTCTACGAATTACTGTTCTACACTCCAAAAACATACTTACATTTAGTCATTTAGCTGACCCTTTTATCCAAAGCGACTTACAAGTTCTGTACGACAGGTCATCAGGAAGGATACAACTCTATCAGCTGAGTAACAATATTCATCAAAGTATATTCACGACGGTACTAACACGGCAATGTATGAATGGAAAAATAATGTTCCCACATCCGGAACGATAGATACCCGATGTTGAATGGGCCATAGTAATGTCGATATAGCTATAATATTTAAAACGTTATAGCCCTGCAAAGAAGGTGAGCGACTCCATAGGCTTACAGCACTGGCAGAGAGTGGTATAAGATGGGCAAACTGCGTGGCAGACAATGTGTTAATCGTAAAAACAATTTCGATCACGATTTCGATTCATAGACCTATGCGATCTCATTTCTAAATGATGACGATTCTGATGTATTTACATTTGTGTCAAAAATGGAGATCAGTTACATTAAAACACTCGCTCCTATTCCCCTATGCATTCACATGTTGACTTATTTGCTTCGGAACAATCCCAGTTGCAATATCAATCACAGTCTTCTTGGTCAACCTTCCCCACTCTCACCCGCCCGTGTGGGATCTCTTTCAGAACCGGAAGTGGTCTTTTTGACGGAGCGCTTCAGCCCTGAGCTGACAGACAAGAGCAAAGTGCTGCAACGCATGCGCGTCCCGCGCACAGGCGTAAGAGAGGAAAAGAGTCTTGAGTTATTTTGTATGTTACAACTTAAAAACTTTTAAGTTTAAGTCAAGCACTTTCATATATATTATGTTTAAGTTTAAGTCAAGCACTTTCATATATATTATGTTTAAGTTTAAGAAAGAGTGCAATAAATGTTTTTATTGAAAAAATAAGAATCGTGAGAGAATCGTGATCTCAATTCTTAGAGAAAAATCGTGATTCACATTTGAGCAAGAATCGTGCAGCCCTACAAGATTGTGACTGCTCTTACCCTTCTACGTCTACATTCTCCTCTTTTAGGACAGAGTGGGACACCAGGGGCATGAGGACAGAGTGGTAGCGAATGGTTGGCCCTTCAAACCGCCGTTTCTTATGAACCTGCTTCTTCTTGTCAGCCTCCAGACGCTCATAGTTCTCTACAGAAGGGGGAAAGGGTAGATTTTAGATAGATAGATAGATAGAAACTTTATTGCCATTTCAACACTGTTGATTGGGATTTGTCTTGGTGCCACATGCACGCAACCATGCAGAAGGATCTCTTTAAATCTAGTGCTTACCAGAGGTGTGCTCATCATTTTAAATTTAGTGCTTACCAGAGATGTGTTCATCATTTTAAAAAGACTAAAGAATTACTAAACTACTAAAAAAGTCTTGGTCGACTAAGAACAAACCGACTAAGAAATTGACTTATACACTACCCAAGGACCTACCAAACATATATTTTCCAAATACGTTTTTCTATATATATATATATATATATATATATATATTTAGCCATTTTAAAACTACAAACTGTCTTGTACAAATTCACCTAGTTTGAGAGTTATTGAGTTAAACAGGTGGAATGTGTGATGTCATTATGGTTATAAAGACATCATGGGTTCCAGTCAGACTAAAGCACGTACCATGGTGTAGGCCTACTTGTGACATTGTGGGTTCCAGTCAGACTAATGACCTTTGTTTATATGCCATCCCACCTCGGTTTCTCTCTCCCATCTTTACTGGGATTTGCAACTGGACTGTACAGACAACTAATAAAAAGGAAATGAACCAAATTAAATAATCTTTAAAAAAAGAAAAACTGTTTTTGTGTGTTGTGACTGATCCATAATTAATTTGACGCTGAAATTCTGAAACAGAGGAATTAATCAACATGTAACAACACATGCATGCTGCATATTGTTGTACAATGGAATTATTTGGCATTCCAGGTAGAAAATATATAACTATCAGCTCCATGCCTATTTAGCTACTGTGGGTCATTGTGCCACTGGTGCTTGTGGAACACACAAACGCTGTCCAATCATTTGCCTTTAAAAGTAGTGTCTATTCTCCATCCAATTATTCCTTTATTTGCAACAGTCTGAGTGGAAATGGAGAGCAGGGAGAGAGAGAACGCTCTAAGCCAGCAGGGGTAGCTTACACGTAATTCCAGTTGTTAACCATTGGTCATTTTGACTTGCTGCCTCACCTAGGGAACGAATATTAATCTCCTCTGTGATCCTGGCCTCGGCCAGCAGTTCCTCCTGGGTCAGAGGTCGGTCGCGATGGGCGCCTCTCCGCCGCCGAGGGGCGTCCTGCCGCTCTTGCAGGCGCAAGTTGGTCTTCCGCGTGTGCTCGCTGGTGGACTGGCGCACTGACTTCCGAGCTATGTATGGACATCATACAAACACAAAGAATGAATGCGAATCTGGAGCCAATTGCATTTTTTTTTTAGTTAAATCAAATACACAATATGACAATAGTGATGCTTTCTCAGTCAAAACATCATGAAATGATCCAAGAAATGTACTCCAGGTTTATGTTCCCTTGATATGGTCCTATGGGCAACATTTTCTCATTAGTGCTTTTGTATGCATGGTTTTCACAAACGTACATCGTCATAAAACTGAGTTGCCGTTAGAATGATTACGCATTCTAATGTTAGCAGCAAATGGGTTAATCTTTAGGACTGCACTAGTCTGCACTTAAAGCACCTAGAGTTTGCACTGACTTTCGGAAATCTGCTTTTAGCTTCTGTGAGTCCTGACACGTGGAACATCATACAAAAAAACTCTAAAACTCAATACTTTGGTATCCTTGTGGTGAGCTTAAATCCTTAAATCACCAACCATTCCACCATAAACTGTAATTGTTTTAACTGATTGTACAAAGAGTTTGTACAATGATTGCACGCATTCTATATTGTATTGTTTATTGTATTTATTATTAGGTTTGTATGCTCGACGTTGAGATGAAGTAAAGATTGAATGAATGAACATAGGCCTAATTCTGCTTTACTAAAAGTTGGTGTGTAAACCATGTTAAACTGCATTGTGCCTATGAAATAAACGAATAAACAAATTAATGACGAAATAATTTATAGAATGTAGCACTGACAGGTGTTGTCACAATTGACTTGATGCAGATACTGTATGTAGGAGCTATTTGATGTTATGTCTGTAGTTTGTTAAGTTCATCACTGGGTGGCGGCGTGGGGCGCATGGGTTTTGGATATAGGCACAGGTGTAGGCTATTGCGCAATCAAGGTATGGGTGATGGAGAGGTCTCGCGTTTTTACCGCATCCACCCTCGCTCGTTTTCACTATCATTTTCTATGAACTATTGTTTTGCTCAGCAAACATGTATTATGTATGGGTGTAAAACACTTGAATTAAATGGGAACTTCACCCAACGGCAAGTGATACCGCTCGGACATTACGTTAATCTATAATTGCGCGTCAAAAACAAGGATTTGCCGCACCCAGCCGAGCGACTACCAGGACAGTCGCTACACTGTAGAGAAAATCCTAATTAAGCACTTGTAAAAAGGAGAGTCTTATCTTTAGGATTGCACACACAGACAAATCTTGTCTTATCATAAGCACCCTATTCAGACGTACAGGTATGACCGCATGGTCCGCATGGTCTCTTTCCAACATGATCCACATGAAGCAATTATTATCTATGGTAGGTTTGGTTCGCCCCCTAGCTGGTACCTACAAACTGTCCAGTTCACTTTGCTACTGTAATACATCGCCCGCGGAGTGCTTATAGGGTGCTTTTTCGTGTAATATTGTGACTCGTATAGAGGTAACATTGTAACTTGTGTAGAGGTAACAGTATGACTCGTATAGAGGTAGTGATGCACCGATGTGAAAATTGTGGCCGATACCGATATTAA
Organism: Notolepis coatsorum; assembly: GCF_963971535.1. NCBI lineage: Eukaryota > Metazoa > Chordata > Actinopteri > Aulopiformes > Paralepididae > Notolepis > Notolepis coatsorum. The sequence continues at coordinate 63,812,812 of NC_140168.1, read as the reverse complement.
TATTGCTGTTCTGGCCGATACCGATATTTACCGATGTCGATATCTCTGTACTTATTTTCAGAAATTACAGATATTTTGAAACTATTTAAGGCCAAAACATGTAAAAAAAATAAAATAAAAAATAAAAGATAAAAAAATATATATATGTTATTTTTTTTTAATAATCGGCCCATCTTGATATCGGACCGATACCGATGTGTAAAAAAAAAACGGCCATATCAACCGATATATCGTGCATCACTAGGTAACATTATGACTCGTATAGAGGTAACAGTATGACTCGTATAGAGGTAACAGTATGACTCGTATAGAGGTAACATTATGACTCGTATAGAGGTAACATTATGACTCGTATAAAGGTAACATTATGACTCGTATAGAGGTAACAGTATGACTCGTATAGAGGTAACAGTATGACTCGTATAGAGGTAACATTATGACTCGTATAGAGGTAAGATTATGACTCGTATAGAGGTAACGGAGGTGGAGATTAAGCAGTGACTGTGTGAGAGAATTGTGCACCAGTATCAGAGCATCAACACATGTAAGGTAAAATATTTTAACACATTGAGCTTTGTTCCACCCCTAAGAGGACGCTTTAAAACATGCCGTTGTGTAGGCCAACATTGAAAGTCTTACATTCTGCGAAATCCTGGTATTCGTGTGGAATCTTCCTCTTCAGTTCTACTTTGGTTTTCTCAGTCTTCTTCAGCTCCTCGGAGGGTCTCTTGGGTTTGGGCTTGGCCACCTTTATAGGTTCCTTGGATTTAGAAAAGATAAATAAGTCTCCTTTTCATATCTCTAACACAAACTGTAAAATAATTTTAAATCACTTGAAATTAGGGGTGGGGGAGAAACAATACAGATAGTATTGGGATATTTTGTGTCCCGATATTATATCAATATATTGACAGCAAGTATCAATATTTAAAAATATATATTATATTTTAAAATGTTGCTGGACAATCCCATTTAGCTGTAATAAAAATGAATGCAGTGAAGTGAACAGACTGAAAACTATCTCATTAGATAAAACATAATATGTTGTATATATATTTTATTGCAGATGTAGAGTAAAAGTTTTCCCGACATAATTTTCAGTTAAAGAAAGGTCATAAAACACAATAGCGCAATATTATAGTCCTGCGACTCTAGTATTGTGATAATATCGTACAGTGGGGCCTCTGGTGATGAATGATTGAATGAAAACTTTATTTAACAAATTGCAGAATGGGTACAATACAGTACGGCTCAATACACACAATTGTTAAGGGGATGCAGACCAGAGAAAGACTTTTGTCTTGTTTACATCAGGGTCCCCCATCCTATCCCTACTTGAAATGAGGACCACATACTGGACTCACTGTGTGTCACACACACAAACATGGAATATGCCTGCAATTTAGTGGTTGAGTGTACAGGGTCCCCATAGTATGGTGTGGGTTGTTACCTTATAAGCTTTAGTGACAACTCGACTCTTCCTGCGAGGGAGGCCGTCGTCTTCCTGGTCACTATCCGGCTCGTCCCCCTCATCGATGTCGAAATCACTGTCCACCTCATCCTCTGTGTCTGAATGCTCTCCGTGATATTCGGCATCCCCCTCTTCCTGGGAGATGCAAAACCAGTAAGAGGGTACACATTTGAGCATGTAGGCCTAATTCAAATGTTCATGTAGCAAGTAAACCAGTTTAGACAAAGTTAAAACAAAACCACAGGCTACTGCTATGAAAAAATTTAAACAATTTAAACAATTCTTCATATGAAGGGCAAACCAAATTGGTCCCATTGCACTTGAATGGGAATGTATGCATATTCGAATGCACTGTTTAGTTAGTATGTATGCTCATTGTTTTCATTCCAGCTGTTGAAACAAATGTAGTTCGCTACTGTGTGTGTGTGTGTGTGTGTGTGTGTAGGTGTGTGTGTGCTGGTGCATCAGCAGTCACGAAAGGGGCTAACAAACAGCAACACCCTCCATCAGAACAGTTATGCGTTATTGTGTTGTTTCGTGTTATCCTCCACACAAGATTCGTGTCCAGGACAAAGATCGTGTCAGCAGTGTGGACTATCTGATGTACTGAAAATACAAAACTGTGAAACCTCCAGACAGGTGAATGAATGAAAACTGTATTTAACAGATTGCAGAATGCGTACAATACAGTACGGCTCAATACACCCAATTGTTAAGGGGATGCAGACCAGAGAAAGACGTTTGTCTTGTGTACATCAGGGTCCCCCGTTTTCATTTAGGTAACGCTCACGTGTATCTAGTTTAGTTCGCAAACAACGTCAGCCGTTTCCCTTTTTTTTTTTTTTTTTAACTTTGACCAGTCACCTGGTTCTTTTTAGCGTTTATCGCTTTTTCTTCGCATTCATACTTGGTCAAGTTCGACCGACAGAAGCAGGCTGAAAGGGTTCAGATGGGGGGGAAGACACTCTGGGAAAGGCACGGTTGCCGTCCGGGATTCGAACGCACTCAGCCCCAGATCCGCGCGAGCGCGGTTGTCCACGGCGCTGAAATAGCACTCGCGGTACGTGGTGAGCTACTGGAGCTCCCCCAGCCGTTTCCTTTTAACGTTACTCACATCATTAAACCCCCCATATGTGGTCTTGTAGAAATCATCCTCTTCTTCAGCATCGAGTAACTTTGACATGCGGTTCCCCGCAGTCGCGCGGGGTTCTCGGGTAAAAGCCAGAGTCATGGTTAAACCAACAGCTAGCCCATCTGTGGCTAACAGTAGCTAGCGAGTCGAGTCCAAGAGGGCTGGCTCGCCCTTTCTCCGTACTGTACTGTAGCTAACGCTAGTTGTTAGTTAGGCAGCTTGTGATCAAATAAGCTAAAGTAGATAGACAGCTTGGACTTCTATCCAAAAATACTTTAATGCCGACGGCGCTATCATCAAATATATGCTAGTAATCTTTGATGAGAGTAATCAACAAAGACAGTCCAGTCTTTTCCAAATAGTAGTCCAGGTACTTCCGTGTAGTAGTTCTTCTTCTTCTTTTGACTTTCCGGCAGTCTAGACGCCCGTCGGCGTATTGCTGCCTCACACCGATTGTTTTTAGGTACTGCACAATTCTGTGGCCAGTGTCCACAAGAAATTGGGTTTGATTGATTGATTAATTGAACATTTTATTAACAGATTGCAGAATGGGTACAATACAGTACAGCTCAATACACATAATTGTTAAGGGGATGCAGACCAGAGAAAGACGTTCGTCTTGTTTACATCAGGGTGTTAAGTGTAAGTGTTAATATGATTGTATGTAACTGCACTTTAACTGTTCCACAGAGTAAGAGAGCGCTATAGGCGTAAGGAGACGCCGCTATTGTAGCTGACGTCAGGTAGCAGGTATAAGAGGGAATGTTCCCTCCCCCTCTGTCTCTTTCACTCTAACTATCAAGGAGAGTAGGTCTCGTGGTGCAAATGTACATAAGAAAATAAACCACGCCAGTTAAAGAGGACCTCGTTGTTATGACCAGTTATTTTGCTCCCCAGGTGACTCTGTCAACAGGTTATGGGCCCAGATCACGGAAGAGCAAAAATAACGATAGCTAGTTAGCTGAAAAGTATAGGCTAGTTTAGCAGCGGGAGAACCGCGTGACGCTAAAGCTAAGCTAACAGGCAGCTAAGCTACGCTACCATCAAAAGATGGCGACAAGAGGAAGGAGCAAGTGGCCCATGTTTAACGGAAGGGCAGAAGAATACGAGCTCTGGGAAGAGCGAATGTTGTGCTGTATGCACGGAGTGGGGCTGAAAAAGACAATCTTGACGGGCCTCACGGGAGAAATAACGGCGGCCGTGCAAGCCCTGGATACAAAGCTGAATGCTGACGCATACTGCGAGCTAGCACCACTCCTAGACAACACGAGGCTTGGGGCTGATATTCCGGGACACAAAGGACAAAGGCCGAGAGAGTCTAATAGTGTTAAGAGAACACTACATCAGCAGAGGTAGGCCCCGGATTGTATCCCTGTATATAACGTTGACCGCGCTGAAGAAAACTAACACAGAGACTGTGACTGAATACGTCATCATTGAAAACTTTATTAACAGATTGCAGAATGGGTACTGTTGTGAAGGGCCAGATTAAAACTGAGAATCTACCTTTATTGTTTGATATACTTTGTATATTATTTATATATACACGGAATATCCCTTTACCTGCGTTCAAACCAGAGTAATATTCGCTCTCCTTATTGGACAGCGCCCTAGGCGCCACCTCGCAAGCCCCCAACGTCAGGTTCAAAGACAAGTTCAGGCATGTCAGAACATGCCCGGAGACAGCGTATTGATCCCAGACAAGGACTGCGGTTTGGGACTAGATAATCACTTAAGTATATATACAGCGCAAGGTGCGCACAGCAGTAGATCACCTGCTTGTCCATCTAAACAAGCCAACGTAGTTCATCGTGTAAATTGAGCACTCGTGCGTTGAGAACATGTGCGAATAGAATAGTAAAGTGTCAGAGTTTAATGCAGTAACGTCAAGTTCGACCTAATCTAATGTGAAGTAAATAGTCGTTCATTTATTGTATATCGTGCAACCACAGTTTGTTCGTGTGTAGCATTACCCAGCGGTTCGTCGTGTTTTAGCTAGTGTACCTTAGCCAGGGTGTGTGGCCTAAATACGTCGCCCGCACCCGAGGAGGCCTAGTCGGAGAACCGTTGGACATGTGCACAGGAGAACCAGCGTCGGCGATTGCAGAACCATTACTGGTTGGATTATATTGATTTGGAACGTGTTACCCGGAGAAGAGCCTCGTTGATTTCCACTGTCGTTTGGGATTCAACCTCGTGAGGATTACAACTCGGGCTGGCCTCATGGACAGAGGCTGGCTAGCTGTCATCAGTGCTATCGAGCATTTGGATTACAATTATTGCTTTGCTGCTGATCGTTGGATTTACAAGGACCGACTTCTGTACGTGGAGTCTCTTTATTCTTCATTGAATCAGACTGAGTATCCGAACATTCCTCTACCCTCCAGGCCTTACACCCCGGAGGGAACCCATTGTCTCCAGGCGGTACCAGCGTTGCCTTATATAGTTGCTATTATACGACAGGTGGCGTCAACTTAGACCCATCGTAGGAATCCTGCTATTCCCAGTGACTCATGCTGCTGACTGACTTTATTCATATTCTTCGCCATACAAGCGCGACCCTAATTCTCATTCTGTAACCTAATGTTGCATAATAATAAAATACCCTCAAATACAATTTCTTTGTCAATGCCGTGTTCTTGTGAGTGTTCACCATCTATATTCGATGTACTGTCTGGCCAGTAATTAAAGTACATACCTAGCAGTGGTTTAATCTATCACAATCTTTAATACAGTCAGGGTTTTGTAACCCCTCAGTTACAGGTACAGTACAGTACAGCTCAATACATACAATTGTTAAGGGGATGCAGACCAGAGAAAGACTTTCGTCTTGTTTACATCAGGGTCCCCCATTTTCAATTCATCATAACATATATGACATACACGACATACAGATAGACAGTACTGCTACATCTATACATTTATGACATACCAGACTTGCAAATACAGTACTTAACGTGATCTACTTCCTCAGATCATGATGTTTATTTTCATAAACATAGCCTCGTACCAGATGTAACCAATTCTGTAATGTCCTTGAACAGTCTTTGAAGAAAAACTAAATTCATTATTCTACCGCCTCTTTTAGTCCAATGGTGATTTAGGCCTCGTCGTTAGCCAAAACCTTCCCTGTAAGCCGGAGCTAGCGATGTCATGGCACTCCATTCCTGCCCCTCCCCCCCCCCCCCCGCCGCGAGGGGAGGAGGGATCCTTTCAAAGTCTATGTGGTGTCTGCTCGCGTCTGTGTCATGTCTTAGCCGACGACCTCGGAGCCCATGGCTCTATTAGAACTGGCTTCCCAGTAACTTGAAAACACACACCACTAAATACTGTCCTCCTCCTGTCATCTACAGATATTTACATTATACACATTGAAAAAGATAGATTCCTTCACCAGGTAGGTAATTTCATCTTTCCCTCTGACAATATTGTCACCCACTGTAACAGAGAAGCCGTTGGCCTTGCTGAGTTTTCTATTTGATCCAAAGAGAATGGATTCTGTTTTACCCAGGTGTAATGATAGTTTGTTATCAGCAAGCCAGGTGTAGATTCTGCCGAGTTCATAGCTGAGGGCTTTTTCAACCTGCAACTTGTCCCTGTCAGAGACCAGCAGGGCTGAGTCGTCCGCGAACAGGAACAAGTTGCAGTCACAAGCTGATAACATGTCATTTCTTTGCATAAATTAGGAACAGTAGCGGTCCTAGTATGCTTCCTTGTGGAAGACCACAGCTCACTGAGAGGGGGGGGGGGGGGGGGAGAGTACCATTTACCTCCACCATCTGTTCTCTCCCCTCCAGGTAGGATTGCATCCAGTTCACTGATGAACTATCAAAACCAATCGCTTTTAGTTTGTCAATCAGAATGGAGTGATTGACAGTGTCGAAAGCCTTTTGGAGGTCCAGCATGACCATGCCGCAGTATTTGCCCGTGTCCACCTCCTGTTTGATGTGGTTGTTCAAATAGAGAAGGCATCAGTGGAGTGGGATGTTCTGAAGCCAGATTGGAATTAGTAGATTCCCCCCCCCCCCCCCCCCCCCTCCCTGTGAGGTACTTTTAGACCTGTTCGTAGACTATTTTTTCCATGACTTTCGAGATGGAGGTAAGAATAGAAACAGGGCGGTAGTTGCCTGGGTCTAATTTGCTGCCTTTTTTGTGCAGGGGGGGTCACTCTCGCAATTTTGAAGTCTTTGGGTATGTGTCCCTGTTTTATGGAGAGGTTTATTATGTGGGTGATGACTGGGGTGATGGCGGCTTCTGAGTCTCTGAGGAATTTGGAGGGGATATTGTCATGGCCAGTGGCCTTGTTAGGTTGGAGGGCGCTCAGTTTTTTTACTACTTCATCTGTTGTTACCATTTCAAGTTTGAAGTCGTCTTTGCGGACCCCTAGGTTTTTGTAGAAGGCTATGATGTGTACCCCAAAATGCCCTGAGTGGGAGGGTAGTGTGAGGGCTGGAGGAATCCTGCATGCAGCCCAACGAGGGGGCGTTCCGTTTTTCTCCTTCACGCACCTGATGGGAGTTTGCGATCAGCTCGGGAGAGTACTAGTATTGCAGACTCCCCTCCACTCCTTGTCGGGTCGTTCTTGTTAACACCATCTACTGCCGCATCTCCGGCGTGAGACGCCGTGCCACCCATCACCACCTGTCGGCGTTTTCCTGGAGTAGGACACCGTCTTCGCTCTCTATTACTCCACGGGAGGTTCCCAGTGTTCCCACTCCAGACGTCGTGCCGGCTACTTCCCTACTCCCTCTTCATGGTCCTCGTTCCTGGGGTGAGGCTCGCCATCGCTCTCTATTACTCTCACCCCGTTCCCCTCGGACCCCATGTGTGCTGCGTTGCCCGTCGGCAGCGTCTGGTCGGGAGGAAGAGGATTCCTTCGCAGTGCTGCAGAGCCGCAGAGCCCTACTCGGTGTAGGGACAAAGAAGATTCCTGTTACTTTTTTCCCAGCCTGTTCCCCCGTTAAAGGCACAGTGCTGCCTTTTTTTGTGTTCATGGACTTTGATGTTTTTACCCCCTTAAAGGCTGAGTGCCGCTTTTTTTGTATATAATAAATCATGCCCTTGCTTTGGCTAACTCTGATTACCTGTCTGTGTCGTGCAATTGGGGTCGCTATACAAACCATAACAGGTAGTCTATTAACCAGTGTTGTGGCTATGTTTGTAAAGAACGTGTTTAGGTATTTGGCCACATCCAGTTTGTCTGTGATGAGCGTGTTTTCTGTCTTTATGTTTGTAAATCTGGTTTTAGTTTTTTGCTGCAGCCTAGTTGGTTGTTGAGTAATTTTGTTTTCCTAAGTTTTGTCATTAACGAAATTCTTTTTTGCGGTTTTGATCATAGTGTTTACGTCATTTCTTAGTCTGTTTTTTTGAATTTTTTGTTCAACCACGTGGGCTTGGAGTTCACTGTTTGAGCTTTTGGAAAGCTTTGTCTGACTTTTATGAAGTTCAGAGCATTTTTTGTCTCTGGTTTTCATAGCGGTCAGTATTTCAGTGTGCATCCATAGCTCAGCGTGATTTTTAACCCTGGTGGTTCTTAGGGGTGCCATGTTAAGTATTGTTGTGAATTTGGTTTTGAATCCAAGCCATGTTTCTTCAACCTGTGTACCACTGAGCTCATCTGACCAGTCCATGCTCTCCAGTTCTTGGTTAAAGGCCTCTCTAGAGTAGGTTTTGAGGTCCCTAGATGTGACTGTTTTGTGACAGCCGGCCTTTTGTTTTAGCTTTTTGCGGATACAGAAAATCATATAATGATCACTTAACCCGCATGCTATCACCCCTTTGTTGGAGATCATGGACTTGTCAGAGGTCAGAATGAGGTCAATGGTGGTTTGTGTTGAATCACATACCTTGTGGGTTGGGTGATTAGCTGGCTGAAACCGTGCAGATCACAAAACCTACTGAAGGCCTTGAAGACGGGTGCTGCTTTACGTAGCATACCGTATCCGTGTTCCAGTCCCCAATACGAATATTTTCTACACCCTCCACCCCAGCTAAACACCCATCAAGTGTGTCATAGAAGCCACTCTGTTCTGTAAAGCGGGAAAAGGAAATGTAAGGGAACAATCTACACCACTATAAATAGCATGTGCATATCTGTCTGTGGGGTGAAGTTGTGGAATCGTCTACCAGAGGAGTTAAAAGAAAGTAAAAATACTGCTCATTTCAAAAGGAAGTACAAACAACTTATTCTTGAGAAATATGCAGTAGATGGTTAACCATGTGTTTCGAATAAAATTGATTAGATCAATTATTTAAAAAATATATTCAAGATGATGCACTGGGTTTGGGCATTTACAAGCTTGTAGCTTCAGCCAACTTGTAATTTGATTTGTGTGTTTTTTTGTTATTTGTACATGCTAAATGGCTCGAAATAAACGACATTCATTCATTCATTCATTCAATCTAATGGAAATTGCAGACTGATGTCTTCACACGGCAGTCTGGTAGAATGAGAATAATTCTGATATGACTGCATCTGCAATGATTATTACGTAAATTGTTCCAGTAAAATATTTAATACTCAAGTTTAAAATGATGGATTATGATGATCAACGCAGCAATGCGTCTCTGTGATCCATGTTGAATGTTGTTTTGTTTTGTTTAGTTTGACAACCGGATCCAATGGGTGGATGTAAGGCACGTTGGGCAGAGATTAGACTGTATTAACTAGAAAATCCATCAGATGGTTTTTAGACCATTCATAGGCAATGTTGGCAATATGAATGAATGGAAATGACACCAGTGTTATCCTTTAATGCATCCTTTAATCCTTTAATGTATTGTTCTGATTGGCGCATCCATGTTCAATTGGAGCCGTGCTCTGTCTTTCAGCTCAGCAAATTGACAGTTTAAGTGAAGTATTTGCAAAGCTGTTCGTCATTAAGCTCAGATGATGAGCGCATTTGAGTAAATAGTAGTTCAATTTCTAGCTTGCTTGACTCACCCTGTATTGTAGAGGGAGCTGCAACCTGACTCACCCTGTATTGTATTAGAGGGAGCTGCAACCTGACTCACCCTGTATTGTAGGAGAGGGAGCTGCAACCTGACTCACCCTGTATTGTATTAGAGGGAGCTGCAACCTGACTCACCCTGTATTGTATTAGAGGGAGCTGCAACCTGACTCACCCTGTATTGTAGGAGAGGGAGCTGCAACCTGACTCACCCTGTATTGTATTAGAGGGAGCTGCAACTTGACTGACCCTGTATTGTATTAGAGGGAGGTGCAACTTGACTGACCCTGTATTGTATTAGAGGGAGGTGCAACTTGACTGACCCTGTATTGTATTAGAGGGAGGTGCAACTTGACTGACCCTGTATTGTATGGGAGTGGGAGGGAGGTGCAACTTGCAGGGCAACAAATAGGGATGTATTGTAAATTCTAAGTGAAGCACATAGTTGACATTGTGTTTGAGCAGAGAGAAACATCATGTAGCAAACCTTTATTAATCCCCATGAGGAAATTATATATTATATATATATTATATAATTATTATTATGCTTTACCTTATTCCAGTTGTCCTGCCTGCATCCCCCTCCATATGGTATGATGGGGTTCCTGCAGTGCACACGGTGGGAAGCTGCAAATATCAAGCCTCCCTCCTACCAATTGATTAACAACATTATACATATTAGATTCTACCAGATCCTTTTGTAAACTAAACCTCACAACTTAGAAAATGTAATTACAGAACAGTACTTTTAACATGACCTACCGCTTGCAGAGCAAAACCAGACTGGGAAGAGGAACAGGGTGGCAAATTCCCAATCAATAGAAAAATACCTCACAGCAGCATATTCATACAGTGGCAAGTGGATACAAAACAAACCCTGTTACACGTTAACCCTTTCACTGCAGCACTACCAAATGGTTAACCCTTTCACTGCGACAATACACAGAAGGTTAACCCTTTCACTGCCACACAACAGCAGGTTAACCCTTTTGCTGCCACACTACAGAAGGTTAACCCACACTGTGATAGTAAAGGGTTAACCTTCTGTAGTGTGGCAGTGAAAGGGTTAACAACTTTGTTTTGGATATTAGATGAGTCAGTCATCAGACCTATGAGCGAAACGCCTCACAGTGCATTACTTCAGTTCAGACCGTTTTGGAAAAATGATGAACAACTTCCTAGTTAGTATAGCTGATGTGTGTCTTAACTTGTGCCTAAACAGGAGTTTGTGTTTTACATCTGACCTGTGAGTAATTTGATTGACTATCATTTCAATTACACCTTTCTACTCCTAAGACACAAAAGGCATGGGGGGATGACAGAGGGGTCTCTCTCTGCTGACCTGTCTTATACTCGGCTCTAAATATGCCTTAAGGTCGGAGCATAGACTGAGTCTCTCATTACAAGACGCTGGTATTGAACAAGTGAAGGAGGCCAAATTGTTGGGTGTAACTATTGACGAGGCACTACTTTGGTCTACCCAGATTAATAACATGGTTACCAGGATGAGTAGAAACATCTCCATAATAAGAATAAATGCCTACCTCCTAACGAATACAACAATTAAAATGGTAGTACAATCATTAGTCTTGTCCCATCTTGACTACTGCCTAGCAATTTGGTCTACCGCGTCAAAGCAAGAGCTTAGTAAACTCCAGCTCACTCAAAATAGAGCTGCCCGACTCACTCTTCACTGCTCTATAAGGAATAGTGTGGAGGGAATGCATGCTAGACTGTCGTGGATGAGGGTGGAGGAGAGACTAGCATGCAGTTTGATTAGGTTTTTAAAGAACATTTGTACCTTGGGTAAACCCACTCAATTGTGTTCTATGCTTTTATCCACCAATGATAGACATGACCATAATACCAGACATGCTTCAAGTAGTCGCTTCACCCTACCTCTGCCTAGAACCAACGCTCTAAAGAAAACTGCAATGTATAGAGCCATAACATACTGGAATAGGATCCCATTACATATTATACGGACGGAAAACAAGGACAGTTTCAAAAAGAAACTCAAAGGAGCCATAATCCGGAAGGAAATTAATATATGTCATGTAGCTGCAGCCATGTTATCCAAAACTTCTTCTGATTACTTTGTGTGTTTTTTCTTTTCTTTTTAAAGGTATGGTGAAATTGATGTTTTAGTAACATTGATGAGCATTCTAAAAGCAATTCTTAAAAATATTCAATTTAAAAAACAATCTTAAATTGTATTTAACACTGTATTTTGTATTTTGTTTTGTTTTGTTTTTTTGTTTTCTGTTTCTTTGCTTGCATGTAATTTTAGCCATCTTAATTGTTAGTTTCATTGTGTATTGTATGTTGAGTACTGGCTTTTAATCATTCTGTTTTGCAATAATTGTTTTTGTATGTTTTTTTGTGTGGACCCCAGGAAGACTAGCTGGTTGCCACTTGCCATGGCACCAGCTAATGGGGATCCGTAATAAAATAAAATCAAACCTCATCACATGCCACTAAATAATCTAACCCTAACTAACCTACACTGTAGCACTCAACACTTTGATGAACATTGTTATTCAGCTGAGAGAGTTGTGCCCTTCCTGATGACTTGTCGTACAGAACTTGTAAGTCACTTTGGATAAAAGCGTCAGCTAAATTACTAAATGTAAATGTAATGCTTGTAGCATTCCATGGCAATGCTCCTCCAGTCATATAGTAAGTCTGTTCTGTCTCAATGTTGCTTTCTGATCTTGTAATAAAGTACACAATACAACCACTCAACACTGTCACTCAACACTTTCACAGGAAATTCACTGTATTATTTTACAGATTACCTGTGTTTTTCTACTTTAAGTGTAAATACCATAAAATACAGTAAATGACCTTTTATCAAAATATTAACCATTAAATAAAGGTTGTAATCTGCAAATGTATTTGATTTTACTGTAATTTGACAGTAAGTATTTGGAAACCATTGATGCCAGAGATTTACCGTTTTCCTGCAGCTTTTTTTGTGTACAGTACATGTGTAACTGCATGATTCAGCCAGCAGATGGCAACAGTTTCCCACAAAATCTCCTCTAAAACTGCATGTTTATGGCACCACTCAAATCTACATTCCCTTGATTATTATTATAATTATTAATATTATATATATATATATATATATATATATATATATATATATTATTATTATTATTATTATTATTATTATTATTATTATTATTATTATTATTATTATTATTATTATTATTATTATTATACATTTATTTTACAGTGGTTTTCCTTCTTGTTGATATATTTCTGTGTTCTAGTAAGGCAGACCTAGAGGGTCAACCGTTGTAAGCACATCAAATTACCATATGACCCAAAGATGGGCAGTATATCCATTACATGTAGGCTATTTGAAATTCATATTTAATGTATTTTGTCATTTGTATTTTGCAACCATTACACATGCTAAAATGTCCTACCTAACCTTAACCTTAGCAGTCATATCCAAAGTCATTCTGCACAATAGGATATAGACATTACCCTTTCACATGGATGAAATTGTTAAAGGTACATGTCACATATTAGGGTGTAATGCACTTACCGCCTTTTCAGTCAAACAAGAATATAGATACTATTTTCATCTCTGTGCGTTCAGTAGAAAGCTATCCGGCTGCAAGCTAGCCTAGCTTAGCACAACAATGGGGGGCGTCCACAGAATGTTGTTTTTATATATGGAAAAACACTTTTCAAAACAAATTGACACCCTTGCTTGGTCACTTTTATCAGTACCATGCATTCATAATAGGGAATATGTTTCTCCTGCCATGTAAGTTGGGGTAGTAATACAAAAATAAGTTTAATAAGTAAACACAATTATTAAATAATTTCACCAAAGAATTTTGAGAAACAACTTGTTTTTTTGGACTACCTGTAATATAAAATTATTAATTGATTGATTATGATTTCTTTTTTTAACCCTGTTATATAATTGTCCATGTTGGTGCAACTAGCACACATACAATGTTGTAATTAGCTGTAGTGTTTACATGTCTATATGATCTGAATGTTTATTGTGAAAATGTCCCATAGATTTGTGTTAATATATATATATATATATATATTCAGTGGCAAAAGTTGACTCTACAACATACAGGGAGACACAGAGCATCAATCAGTTCAATAGGTGCATTTATTGCTTATACAATCACTCCTGGATCTTGGGAATTCATATACCGATCTAACTTATCCCTTCAGTGATGCTGATGCAGCTGATACAGTAGAGTATGAAATACAAAAAAAAATGTAATTGCATCAAACATTTCTTCTAAACAGCACAAACATGTAAAAAAAAAAAAAAGAGAAAAAAAACATAAGATTTTGGCAAAATTTGTGACAACATAAAAATATCAAATAAATGTTGCTTTTAGACAGGGATAACATGCTTAGTTTAAAGATAAAATGGTTTGTTGGTTGTAACGAGGCCAGATGGATTTGGTCATTCTCTGCTGCATGCAGTTCCCAGTCTGAGCCCTGTTAGGAACAACCATGAGTCATGATATAGCAAGTTGTCGGTGTTATCTTTTCTGTAATAGTTTGTTTTTCCATCAGTGGTCAATATGAAAACGCTGACCTATCCTAGTTGCTAGCAGTGAGGCTAAACAGAATACTAGTAGTTTGTTTTGCATACAGAAAAACTGCATTGCTGTTTTATGTAATAATTATTACATAAACTTGCTACACAGGATAGGCTAATGTTTTAGAATTGATCCCATGTGCAAAAATCACAATTATTACAGAAAATGGCACACTATCCAATTTATATCAGTCAGCTGAGTTGTTCCAAACTCAAGCAGCAGTAGTCCTGAGACAAATGGTATGTTTTAAGGGTAATTTTGGACCCCTAGCCATATTACCTACTCATTGATGATGTTGTCAATGGGTAGATTCCTTTCTCAGCACAGTCTATCTATGCTGTGTTTCATGTTCGATACCAGCTCCTCCTTGGTTAGCCACAAAACGAATGTAGCGTTAATGGGGCCACTGTAAAAAGCACTTAAACACACTCAAAAACAAACTTCTTTGCTTTGAGTGCACCATGGATTAGGTTTCATACAGGCGTATACAGACTGAAGTGTGGTCCCCTTACTTTATATTTGTTTTGTGGCTAACAATCCAGAGTTGCAGGTATCCAGTATGAAGGACAGGATGCATTGCGCTGAGACTCTACCAATCATTGTAGGAAATAGGGTTAGGGGTCTAATGTATGCTAAATGCAATTGAATGGGGGAATCAGAAAATAAATCCCTGAGGAAGCTGTCAGTGCACAGTAAATTTCGCAGAGTAAATTTTACTCAAACTGAATACATTTTACTCAAACTGTTGAGGAATTCTATGGGCATACGGTAAAATGTATGCAGTGGAAATTATCGACAATAATCTACCAAAGTGAACCGTTGCTTTAAAACATATTACAGTATCTCACATTAACTTCATTGTGAACCTGCTAGGTTCCACATACTTGCTTGCGCCTACATTACTCTCTGTCGCAACAGCTCGTGGTACATATGCAATTGTGGCTGAGTGCTTTAATTGCCCTTTGCCCTTACTCCATACAAACATAAAAATAAAACATATGAATACAGAGCTTAAAAATGAAATAAACCCCATGGTTACTGCGATCACCAGCGTTTTGACGTCAAATGGGAATGGCTGAGTGCCATTTCCATCTGGAGAGCTGGAGGGAAACCAACCCTTGAGATAAAAAGCGTTTTTTTGAGAAGACAATGGAAAGCCCCGAACCTGGAGGCGGACAGGGATGCTGTCGTTTCCCGCGGCATTTGACGCCACGCAAAAATACGCGCCCCTGTCTTGAGCCTGTGCGTAGCGAACCTCCAGCGAGCCGTTGTCGAGAACTCGTATCCTACCGACGGATGACAGAGGAGCTAACTGTGGGTTTAGCCAGCTGATCGAGGGTACTGGATCGCCATCTGCACTGCAGTAAAACAAAACACTGTGTCCCTCGTCCACCTGTACGTCCTGAGGCTTTCGGCTCAAAATTCGAGACCGCCGGCAGGTGAATAGGCCTGGGAGCTCAGCCTCAGGAAAGTCTTGAAAAACCCGGCCTTGTAATTGGAGTGGGGTGTTGCAGACTGGCAGATGTCCACCAAAGTCCAGGTACAAGTGCTTGCGTGCGACCCACAGCAGCCGGCAGTCACATGCTAGCGGGTTGCCGTCGAGTCTCAGAGTGCGCAGGTTGCTTGCCGGATGAAAAGCGCCTTCCTCGAGCGTGGTGAGAGAGTTTCCGGAGACGTTAAGCAGTGTGAGGTATGCCAAACTGCGGAACGCTCCAAGTCCGATGCGCAGCAGTCCTCCCCCGACCAGATGGAGTTCTTGGAGCCGTAGTAGATCCCCAAGCAAGTTCCCTTGTATGTAGGTGATTGGGTTAAAGGAGAGATCAAGATACACAAGATATACTAGGTGATGCAGTGCAGCATAGGGCACAGTACTAAGGTTGCAGTTGGTGATGGTTAGGGATGTAAGATTTAGACCGAAGAGGCTGTTTTCTGTCAGGGTCTCAAGCCTTTGGCAGTGGGAAAATACAAGTTCCCTGAGACGCCCCAGGCGCTGGAATGAGTTGTTTGGCAGTGTGGTGAGGCCAAGTCGGCGGAAACGCAGCCTTATCAGGCCACTAAGTTCCGCGATTGCCTCTGTTGGCACAGTGGTTAAATTGCAGCGGTCTAAGTGCAGCTCCCTCAGATTGGCAAGGCCCGTGAACGCGTGATGGGAAACGAAAACCAGGTCATTGTCACCTGCCTCAATCCGCCGCAAGGCTGTCAAGTCGCGGAACATAAAATCCACCAAGACCAAGATCTGATTTTCACTGATGTCCAGCAGCTGCAGACTGGCTAAACCTGCCAACGCTCCTACAGGAAGAATCTTTAGGCGATTGCGGGCAAGACGCAGAGTCGTCAGGCCATGCAAGCCGAGGAAGGCTTCCGCTTCAATCATGACCAGAATGTTGTCGCTTAAATCCAAGTCCCATAGCTGTGTTAGCGTGGGGAACTGCTGACGCTCCAGGGTCTTGATCTTGTTGTGCGTTAAGTTGACGAGTTGGGAGTCTTGCGGGAGACCATCAGGCACTGTGGCGAGTTGGCATGCGGAGCAGTTCACTGTCAACGTTGCAGGGTTACACTGACAGGGCTGCGGGCAAAGCCAGAGTGTTTCCACGGCGCACACCACCCCTGCTGCTGCTGCCCACAACCAGATAGCTCTCCAAAGCAGCTGCCGACGGACAGCTGTCCTCCCAAACATTTGGTGGCTTGCCTGCGTGAGAGAGAAATAAAAAACAATGCACAAATTGTGTGTCATGTCTGGTACCAACAAATCAGAAAACCTAAATAAAGTACTAATCGACCACAGGAAAAAAGGTACATAATGTATGTTATGTTATAGACACAAGTAACATATTTCTGTGTTGTATAAGTCACAGAAATGTATGTTTTGTATCAGCAAAAGTCCAAAAGAAACACAGTGACCAGGAGACCAACCACTTTATTGAGGTTCTTCACCGGGGTTGCGGACGAGTGCTCTCACCACTAGATTAACTCACCCACCCACTTTGATACAAATAGCAATAATATGATTATGGTTAATTTTAACAGGCTAATCTGAATAGGGGAATCAAGTGGGCCAAGCACAGCCACAAGCTAAGGGTTGAAGAGCACTTCAACAACTCCGACCCCCGACCCATGTGCAGGGCATCCAGGCCATCACAGACTATAAACCCACCAACAACGTTCCCCCAACCACCCACCAAGGCTGCTCTCCCTGCTAAACTCCAACCTTTCACTCTCTCCCCAACCGACACGTGTATTGCACTGAGAAGGACTAATGCGCATAAGGCAGCTGGCCCTGATGATATCCGTGGCCGTGTGCTCAGGAACTGCGTTGAGTAGCTGACCGATGTCTTCAACCGGTCACTCAGTGAATACCACGACCACAACACCAGAGGGAGCTCCACAAATCATGTTAAACCCAGATTCAGCTCAAACAAGGGACTAAACACGTTTCGCAATTATGCCACATCAATGTGGAACGCCCTACCCACAGCTGTAAAGGAATGTGAATCACTACCCACCTTCAAAACCACTCTCAAAGAGCACCTACGGGAGACTGCAATTTGTAACTGGCCCCTGTAAATGTCCAAACCCAACCCCCTCCAATGTACAATTCCCCCCCCCCCCACCCAACCTCCTTCTATGTACAGCTTCTTCCCCCTCAAATGTATATAGACTCTTTCGTACTCATAAACAGTACTGTACATTTGTAGATCTGGTATGTCATAAATGTCTAGATGCAACCATACTGTCTACCTGTATGTCATGTATGTCATTCATTTATGTTATGATGAATTGAAAATGGTGACACTGGACCCTGATGTAAACAAGACGAAAGTCTTTCTCTGGTCTGCATCCCCTTAACAATTGTGTGTGTTGAGCTGTACTGTATTGTACCCATTCTGCAATCTGTTAATAAAATGTTCAATCAATCAATCAATCAGCCCAGGCAGTTGTCCCAGCATGCTTTAAAACGACCTCCACCAAGCCAGTGTCGGAACACTCCTCTGCCACGAGCCTCGATGAATTCCGCCTTGCGTCAAGAGGCTGGTCACCCTCACTGGACTGTGAGAACAGGAACACGGAGGATGCTATCTCCTCAGCGCTACATTCCACCCATTTATTGACTTCAGCTCAGCATTCATCACCATCATCTCCTCCAACCTCATCTCAAAACTTGGTGACCTTGTGGAAACTAAGGACCTCGATATTAACCCCTCTGTCTGCAACTGGATACTTGACTTCCTAACTAACAGACCCCAGTTTGTTAGGATAGGATAGACAATCTCACCTCCTCCAATCTCACCCTGAACACTGGCATCTCGCAAGGCTGTGTGCTGAGCCCCCTTCTCTACTTCACCCACAACTGCACTCCTATACATAGCACTAGGGCTGCAACTAATGACTATTTTGGTAGTCGACTAATCTGTCGATTATTTTTTCGATTAGTCGACTAATCGAAAAACAACTATATTTATATAAAAAAAATATTTATTTTTATTTTTTTTAACTACCTATCTTTGTGAAAGTGGCTTCTCAGCTCTGGTCCAGCTGAAGACAGAGCAGAGGAACAGATTGGACATTGAGCATGACCTCAGAGTTGCTTTGAGACTCTTGTCAGGACCAAACAACATCCCCAGTTATCCCATTAGTTCCCCCAAACTTACTGTCGGTCTGTTATGTTAAGCTAAGAAGTCTTCAGCTGGCTGGACCAGAGCTGAGAAGCCACTTTCACAAAGATAGGTAGTGCAAAAAATAATAATAATAATAATAATAATTATAATTATAATAATTTATAAATTTTTTTAATGACTAATCGACGCAACAATATCTCGTCGACTAATCGTTGCAGCCCTACATAGCACCCAAATAACTCTGTAGATAGCATGTACAATAATGCAGTATATACCGTATATATATATATATATATATATATATATATATATATATATATATATATATATATATATATATATATATATATATATATATATATATATATATATATATATATATATATATATATATATATATATATATATATATATATATATATATATATATATATATGGATTATATATCCTTCTACAGTATATATATAGTATATATATATTAGGGCTGTCCCCGACTAAGGATTTGGATAGTCGACTATGATTGGACGAAATTTGCCAATAGTGGATTATTAGTCGACTATAATAAAAATAAAAATAAAGTATAATATATATATATATATATATATATATATATATATATATATATATATATATATATATATATATATATATATATTTTTTTTTTTTTTTTTTTGTATCATTCCATTTGGGCTGTGGGGGGTGCTTAATGTCTGAAGGAGTCGACTGAAGCCTCCCTCTTCTCTGCAAAAGCATGCAATTGGTCCACTGATCGATACATCTTGATATTTGTCTAGTCTAGTGTGTTCATTATAGATGGGTGAAATCCTCTTTCAGTGCCTCTGTGCCTGTTTTCTTAGGCAGTTAGCCTCTGGTATGCGTGTCATTAGTGTTAGCCACGCTTCTAGGCCTCTTTTCTTTTGGAAAGAATGATACAAAAAAAAATAAAAAATAATATTTATAATTTTCTTATTATTATATATATTTTTTGTATTCGACTAAGAGGTTGGCAGTCGACTACAGCTCCTTTCGATTTATTAGTCGACTATTCGATTAATAGGGGTCAGCCCTAATATATATATATATATATTTATTCTTACCATATATATATATACCGGTATATATATATATATATATATATATATATATATATATATATATATATATATATATATATCCACCTCTGTCTGTACATACCTGCATAATGCATATAATCCTGTTTACATATCTGTAGATACTACATATATGTATCCCTTACCTACTACGCTGCTGGCCAGTATGACTTACTACCATAGTGTCTTTATACCTGTATCACTGTACACATACTAATACTACAACTCTGTACATACACCTGATTAGCACTATTAGTCTAGTTTTCAAGTTTCAAGTTTGTTTATTAATTGTCATAGTAAAATACAGAATACTTTATCATGAAATGCTTTTTTCTGTATGAGCTCCTGGGAGTGTGCTAGATAAAAATAGATAAAAAGTATAAAATAGAAAAAGTCAAAAGTACGTAAGTGTTGAGTCAATATACATACAATATACACTACTGAGTAATAAGAGTAACAGTGAGGTACAATGCAGAAATGGGATGAGGTACACACTTAGGGTAATGTGCAATGAGTATGAATTGTAGTGCAAATCTCTTTTACTAATAAATATAAAGTGTGTTAAAGTGTCTAAAGTGAGTAAAGTGGGTGTTAAGGTGAGTGTTTATTTAAAGTGAGTGTGTACATGTGGATGTGTGTGCTGTGAGTGTAGATGATGGGCTATTACATAGTGTCATTGTTGTTGAGCATCTTGATGGCCGGGATAGAAGCTCCTTCTGAGTCTCTCTGTAATGGCCATGAGACTCCGGTATCGCTTGCCTGACCGCAGCAGTTCAGTACTACTCAGTAGTACTAATTTATATATTTTATACCCAGTTGAATCACCTGTACATTGTATATTATTATTTTCTAATCATTATAGTGTCCAGAGTGTGATTTGCTGGCATGATGGAGTCAAGGGGAGATTGGTGATGATGGTGGTGGTGGTGGGGTGTCTCTGCTTCCAATCACAAATGTGTGTCTCCTGTGGAGAGAAAATGTATGGACGGAAATACACTTGGGTCCAAACTGTTCCCTAGCAACAGAATTCAAGTCAAACCATCTATCAGAATCCATGTTTAGTCCAGGTCTATAGCAGCCAGCAGTCGACTGATTGCCAACTGCTGATGAATTGAACTGTGGTAACATTGGCTACGCTGTTGAAAGTGGAGGGGAACTCTATGCGTCCAATTTTATGCATTACACTGTCTGGTAGCCCAGAAACATAAAGCCAAAACACTTTGTCGGATAAAGACGGCTAAAACTAGGTGGAAATCTTATCCAGTGGTAACTCCCTTTTTTGTGGCTTCATTTCACATCTATGTAACATCTTGTAGTTGATAAACAAGACTAGGCAAGCCTAGTTAAACTGGACCCTGCCAAAACCCTCACGCATGCACTTTTCAACAGTTAGTCAGTTAGGGACATTTACTTTTGTATGCCAGCCCACCGGCTCCGGCAAAAAGGGAAAGCTATTCAAACAATGCAACTTTCAAATGCATGTGCTTGTAGATCAATTCAATAAATGTAATTTGACCAATAGCTGTACGCTCGACTACTTGATCCACTCCATGTGCCTCGAGGGATTAAAGAGCTCACAAACACCCTTTTAAAAATAGCCTTTTAAGAATGTCCTCTGTACCTGTCCTCTGATCTCCCCCTTACATACAATAACTCGTTTCACTATTCCCTTGTGATATAAACTAAATGTCTGGTGTAAGGGAGGTAAGCCAATCAAAGTTAATGTGGACTAGCTTCAACAATTGCAAGAGCTGTGTGGCTATGATATAATTTCATAATCCCTACAATTGAAATTAAGACAATATTTCATAATTTGACCATTTAAAAAGGGGATTTCAATACAGCTCTTCTGGTTTTCAGTGAGAACAAGTAGCATTATCCTCCTTACACATGACAGCAATACGCGTTCTACCTGGGAGTGTCCCTCCCAACACCCAAAAATACAGCCTCAGCTGTATTGTTCATTTTTCGGATGTGTCGTGAAATGTGTCAGTTTCTCGCTTGTTAATGCCTTGTGAAGAACCACACTCACCACTTGGCCAACGGGCAGCAGCTTCTCATGACCAGACGATCAGTCTTCTTCCATCCGCTACTGTTGAAGGCAACGGCAAAAGACGTAGTTAGGGAAACACAGTCAAATGATTTGTTTGGCTTTTTGTCGGATGATAACTGTTTTAATTGGATTATATATCCTTCTACAGTTCGGTCCATATTATTGAACATTACAGGGGTATTTCACCAAAAAAAAAAACACTGATTTATTTTGCACATAATCTCACACAAACATCCAAAAACTCTGTTTTGACACATTCGTTTAGTTTGACAGTTATCAAATTAGTTTGAATATGGCCACCAGTGATCGGGGACATTGAATACATCATTGTGTTGTGTTAATTATAGCTCAATGAAATTATAAGGTAACAGTCCCTGTATTGCTATTTCTTCATCTACATAATTTCATTGAGTTGTAATCAACACAACACAGGTAGGCTATTCGATGTCCCCAATGACATCACTGGTGGCCATATTCAAACTACAGTAATTCACTCTCAATAACTATCAAACTAAATTAATGTGTGCAAAACACAGAGTTTTTGGATGTGTGTGAGATTCTGTGCAAAATAAATCAGCATTGTTTCACTCATTTAGCTACTGTTTCTCATAACCAGAGAGAGAGGAGTTTTCCTCAAATACCCATACCACAATAATGGTACTTGATGGGAATGCTTGCTCATTCAGCGACCCTCATCAGCCAAAAATTTATCCAGAGACTATAGGGTGGGACGCTACCCTAACCATTCTAGAGTGCTCTGTGAACATCTGCATAGACAGTGGGACAGAGGATACCCTAAGCATTCCAGAGTGCTCTGGAAACATTGGGGGCGACAGTGGCTCAGGAAGTAGAGCAGTCATCTGGTAATCCGGAGGTTCCCGGTTAGATTCCCGGGCAGCATGTCGAAGTGTCTTTGAGCAAGACACTTAACCCCTAACTGCTCCTGATGAGCAGGTTGGCACCTTGCATGGTTGCCTCTGCCGTCGGTGTGTGAATGTGTGAGTGAATGGGTAAAATGTGAGGAACAAATTGTAAAGCGCTTTGGATAAAAGTGCTATATAAATGCAGCCATTTACCATCTGCAGAGAGGGTGGAACGGAGGCTGCCCTAAGCATTCCAGAGTGCTCTGTGAACATCTGCAGAGACGGTGGGATGGAGGCTGCCCTAAGCATTCCAGAGTGCTCTGTAAACATCTGCAGAGCTTGGAGTGGATTAGATTTTCAACTGTTCTAAGTCCACAGACATGGTAAACATAACCTCAGCTGGTGTTGGCGAACAGCCTATAGGAATCAGGGATAGAAACAGCTTAAGAGTGTGATTTGATAGGGACAATTGAAGGAAAAGCTAAGTAAACAAAGTCAGACAGATGTTGTGGTTTTGCCACAAGGAGAGAAATGTCTAATAGGACTTCCAGTAAATCCAGATTATTTCTGGATCATCTGTCTGACCCGACTGAAAGGAAGTACCTCATTTACTTCAGTCTTCATTACTCCATTTAGTACTTAATGCTCTGATGGGAAGATATCAATGGAACCGCTGATAATGTGGGATGTGGAAGTCAAAATGCAATATGACTCAAGGAAGAAAGAAGAAATAAAGAAGATTTTGACCTTTGATTGTCATATTATTAGGCCTGGATTGTGACAACACTCTGTCTCCAGGGGGAATTGGTGTAACGTGAGATTATATTCAGGCTAATGAGTTCAAAGCTCTTCAGATGAGACGCTAAACCGAGGTCCTGACTGAATCTCGGTCATTAAAGAACCCAGGACGCCTATCGCAAAGAGTAGGGGGTTCCCCGACATTCCACCAACATCGTATCCTTAAAATTAAAAACTTTAATGGGCAAATGTACCTTTTTATATTCTGCAGCAATTTTATGGAACAGACTACCTGAAAATATAAAGCTACTTGCTTCCAGGTTTACCTTCAAGACCTCCTTAAAAAAATTGCTGCAAAATGGTTCTTAATCCTCTGTTAGTTTTTTATCTGTCCCTTGTATTGGTTTTAAGTATTGGAACCCCTGTAGAGTCATTGTTATTTGGTGAGGTCTCTATTAATGTGAAGTATTGTTTTTGTTTTTATATATTGTATCTTGTTTTATGTTCCCCGCGCACACATGCGCTCACATTATGCACACTTACATTCACTTCACTTCACAAGGACCACAATGGAAACAAGCTCTAGGGCTTTATTGTGTTTTTATCCTTTTCATCAATATTCTTTGTATTGTATTGCACAATCCTTGTTTTATTGCTTCAATAAAGACAACAATCCTTGCCAAATTCCCAATCAGGTCTCTGACATCAAGGCCACCTAATCATCCCTTCCCCTGAATTGGCTGATATCAATCCTTGTCTCCTGAGCCGTTCAGCCATTGTGTAGTGTGATGTGTGCCGGGTGCCAGTGTATGGCAGCCATTGAGCCTGCGTAGCCCAAGGTTGGGTGCTAACAGTGGTGGTGAAGGAGGCAATTTCCACCCTACATTGTGGGGAGCGCTTTGAGTGTCTAGAAAAGCTCTATATAAATGTAATGAATTATTATTATTATTACAATCCATGGTGGAAAGCAACAAAGTATTTTTACTCAAGCACGGTACATAAGTACTTTTACTACACGATATTTCAATGGAAATATTGTACTTTTTACTCCACTACATTTGTCCGAACCAGCAAAAATGTATGGAAGATCATTTGTATAATCTTTATTTAACCAGGAAGTCCCTTGAGATTACAATCATGGCCAAGATAGCACACCATTAAAAAGTTACACAATTATAAAATAATACAAATAAAAATCGAATTGAACCCCCAAAAAACTAGAGCATGTTAAAAACAGACAAGGGACAACAGATTATTTGACTAGATATTTTAACTCTCCCAGGGAGACAGAAACATTAAGCTGTAGTGTGTTCTGAAGGTTATTCCATGACCAGGGCGCAAAACAGGAGAAAGCTGCTCTCAGCTGCTCTGAGCAAATCCTGGGTACCTGGTAGAGCAGCCATCTAGCGGAGCAACAATTATAACAGCTGGTGGTGAGTGATGGGAGATTACACAGATATACAGAGAGTTTACCCACTATGGCTTTGTAAATAAAAATATACCAATGCTGCTGTCTCCTTAGGCTTAATGAAGAGCGGGAAAACAAAGCATTAAAATACACAGTGGTGTGTACGGGACAATGAGCTGGTGTAGCCTACTGTACTGTGAAATGTACTTTCAAATCTGAAGCCTGCCAACTTCAAGAAGACGTAATCAGAGCCAGCATCACTGGACCACTCATAACCTTTAGAGGTCAACAGAGGTCAATAGAGGATTGAATGCTCCCAATACACAAACATCATACAGGATGTGTAAATTTTTTTTTTTTATACTTAAGTACATTCAATATCATATACTTATCTACTTTTATTTAAGTAAATCTTGAATGGAGGACTTTCAGTTTTACCAGAGTACCATTTTATCTGGGTAGCTACATCTAATTTTACTTAAGTAAAGGAACTGTGTACTTCTTCCACCACTGGTTACGATCTTATAACACTCGCTCACACACAGGTGTAGGCAACTCAGTGTCATTCTAACTGAGTGTCAACTCAGTGTCACTGAGTGTCATTCTATTTCTTACCAATTTGTTAAATTTCCTGTGAGATGCTGCAAGATACACAAAACCTACTATAGTATATCCCAGTTATCCTGATGAGGGTGCCATATTATATATACCAATATACTAAAAATAAAATACCCAATTGGATCGCTAAACACTCTCCCTTCATTTTGAGTGACACTCGAAGGGTAAGTGACATCAGAATGGGACAGATTGTTTTGCTATGGCAATGCATGCTGGGATAGCTAAGCACAAACCCTGCCTTTTAAGCCATGCCTTTCGACTTCGAGGGCACATTGAAGTACTGAACAACCACTCTCCCTTGATCAGTTTGGCTCACTCTGTATTGGGACATGTCTAAACATGGCCTTGGCTCAAAATAGTGCATGTTAGTGAAAAGGTGTTAGGAGTTTAATTGGACCGGGTTCTAAGGGTCTTGTGCCGTTGTCACAGCTCTAGTTGTCCCAAACCTTTGTCTCAACAACCAACAAAGTACAACAGAACCTTGTTTATCTGAACGGAGGTCGATTGTTAATTGGATTATTGAAATATGCATGAAAACACATAGGACCTCTTCCGAAATATAATTTAATAATAATGTGAAATAAAGTACATTGTAATACATTGTCCTACATGTAATATTTGGCAGAAAATGTTTATAATAATGATATAATGTGTTCAGCAACAGCCATGGGGAAAAAAAACGGTTTGTATCTGGCCGGTTTGTCAAACCAGTCAGTTTGGAACTCTAATGTTTGGATGATTGAGGTTCTGCTGTAATGATGGATTGTCATAAATGTTGAATAAAGTATTACATCATTTTTTTCAGTTATCTTACTGGAACGATCACCCTACTGGAACAATCACCTGCATAGACCATACAATACAGAGCCAAAACAACAGATCCTTAGGGCAGGTCATGTTGGTTTTTGACTGCTTGTGTGCTTATTTGCCAAATATGCTAAAGTTCTACTTTTACAATTCAAAGGAGACACATTATTGAAAAAGGGTTTTGTATGGATTTGGTCTTCTGAACTGAAGTCTTTGGGGGACAATAACCTACTCCTTGCCATTTGGGCAGTGTTAAAAAATCTTTAGAAGATTAACAAGCCTAAACAAACTCTTCAGAGTATTGCCACTTGTGTTGCCAAGCAAGTACAAGCAATTGGTTAGGAAGTCAATTAGCTGTGCTTTTTGGAGCCAGGACCACATGGCTACCTAATGTACTGATCGGTTTTGAAAAGGTTTATTTTACTCTTTGGTCTACTCTACCATGCTACCATGCAGGCAGGGAAGGGAATAGTTCATTTAGAATGTGTTGTGTTCTGCACCCTCTGAAAAAAGGAAAGAAATGTGTACTGGGAAATCTTTCAAATTAGATTTAAAAAAGATGTAATCGACTACTTTCTTTGCAAAAACACATAAAAGACATGTTAGGTTTGTCCCCTTTAAGCCTTTTATTGTGGTATGGTAATACACATTTTTGAATATTGAAATTACAAAAAGCATAAGACATTTTTCTTTTCTTTTTTTATGTGAAAAGATACTCTGGTTTGGTAAAAGAGATAGCTGGTTTGATAAAAGAGATGCTGGTTTGGTAAAAGAGATTGCTGGTCTGGTAAAAAGAGAACGCTGGTGTGGTAAAAGAGATTACTGGTGTGGTAAAAGAGATGACTAGTTTGGTTAAAGAGATTGCTGGTTTGGTAAAAGAAATTGCTGCTTTGATAAAAGAGATAACTGGTTTGGTAAAAGAGATCGCTGGTTTGGTAAAAGAGATCGCTGGTTCGGTAACAGAGATCGCTGGTTTGGTAAAAGAGATCGCTGGTTTGGTAAAAGCCTAATAACTCACTGTCACTTGATTGCGCCTTCATGTTCAAGATGACATAATGAATAATAATAATAATAATAATCCATACTGTTGGGATCTCCTTCCTTCTGTAATTGTATGTGGATCATTAACATGAAGAAACGTGCAAATATGCAAATACAGTTCCCTTAGCTTTATTTTTTTCTTATTTAATTTTAGATCAGTCTTCTGCCTTTTTTATTCAGTTTGATTCAAGCAATAGTCAGAGGATAACTCACCAAAATAATATAACGTCAAATAAAAACGTCCTGGTTTACTGTATGTCCTCTTTAAATATATACAAATATATATACAAACATGTACTGACAGGCAATGATTAGAATGTCTATTCTATCTCTAGAATACAATTCAGTGGTGTGGAGGAAGTGTTGTTGTTGTCTTACCGTAGCTCTGGTGTCCCTCTGTTATCCTCATGGCAGAGACGACCCAATTCAGGACACACTGACGGGCACAGCCTACATGCTGGAGGATTATAAACTCTGTTGATGGAACCCATCCAGACACAATACGACCCCCTGCTGAGCGGTTTCCACAGGAAGGACGGAAAGGGACACGCGGGTCAGAAGGATATGGAGATTTAGGTGTAAAAGCAGATGGGAATTAAATTAGGAGCCAGATTGCGGAAATAAAAAAAATAATAATAAAAAAAAAAAGGGAGCTGCACGTCTTGTGCCTTTGATCAGTAAAAGTGCTGCGTCAGTCCCTGGTTACGAGTCTGGTAGAGAGAGTGTCATAATGTAGCAAACCAGCAATTATTAGTCGAGCTTCAGGTTAAAATGTCTTGCTCAAGGGTACAGCAGCAAAGGGTGGCATCTGCACGATTTACCCACGAGAAATACAAACAACCTGAAAATGTTTTACACCAGTGGTGCACTTTCAAACTATAATATATGAAAATGTATGACTGCATGAATCCAAATATATTTTATTAGAATTTCTAATCTGCTATGGAGACAATACATATACATGGTTTTAGAAGTGTCCTTTTCAGTTGTCCAATTTGTCCAAATTATGTTCTTCTGCAGTTGAATTACAGGTGCCTCTAAATGCATCAGAGATGTTTATTTGTATGACTTTTCTTTACTCAAAGAGCACAACTGGAATACTGTGTTATCTGAAGGGAAAGGCATACAAATATATATTATTATTTGGACATTGAGATTTACATGATTATTTACTTTGGAACAGTTAACTGCACACATTAATGGATTAACACAAAGCTGTTGTATGCATGCAGAATGCATGTTTGTATTTATGAATGTCAACGTTATTTGTCCAGCCTCCAAGGATTATTTGTGAATTAAACCCAGTTTGACCATGAGGGCAAATGCGCTCTCAGGACAGCAAATCCTTGCAATTGCCTTTTTTTTCCTTTTCCTTTCTGTCTTTCTATTTTTTTTTACTGGAGTCTTCTTGAATATCCATTAGTAATGAAAAGATGAGGAAACCAAACACAGCACATGTTACATAAACTTGCATAAGAGCAGGAAGCAAAAGCTTTAGTCAGAAAATAATGTTATAGATAATGCACTGCTCTGTTGTTCTATAAAGTGTCAAGAGCGATGTACTGCTCTGTTGTTCTATAAGGTAATTTAGAACTGAACTTTGTAAAGAAACTCAAAGTATTAAGAGCGATGCACTGCTCTGTTGTTCTATTAAGTGTTACGAGTGATGCACTGCTCTGTTGTTCTATTAAGTGTTACGAGTGATGCACTGCTCTGTTTAAATGTTATTGTATATTTTTATTGAACTCTTTTATCACACTTTTTTTACTCTATTCTATTTTATAATTTTTATTACTGCCTATTTACTGAATCAAACCGTAAACAGCACTTTTTACTCTGTCTATTCTATTTTATAATTTGTATGACTGCCTATTTATTACTGCCGAATCAAACCGTAAACAGAGAGGCCTATTGGGATGTTAGATCCTAATGTGAAAAACTGTGATTTACCTTATTTTGCTACCTATTTTATATTTGTTATTCTCACTTATGCCTGTATCAGTTATTAGCAAACATTGCAACAGGAAATACACGTGGGTCGTTTTAGATCGTTATTATTGTCACTATGAAATTGTCTATATTAATGGCATTAACCACCCATCTATAGATTAATGTTTTTGAACCTTGCTTGTACGTTATTTTGGGTTCTAATATAATATTTACATTTACATTTAGTCATTTAGCTGACGCTTTTATCCAAAGCGACTTACAAGTTCTGTACGACAAGTCATCAGGAAGGGTACAACTCTATCAGCTGAGTAACAATGTTCATCAAAGTGTTGCGTGTTACAGTGTAGGTTAGTTTATTAGGTGCATGACAGTAAGGTTAGTTAGGGTTAGGTCTTTTTTTTTAATATATATATATTTTTTTTTCAGATAATGGTTGAAGAAGTGCATCTTTAGTCAACGGCGAAAGATTGGACGGGTTTCGGCTGTCCTAACTGGGGTGGGTAGTTCATTCCACCATTGTGGGGCAAGGACTGAGAATAGGCGACATCTCTTTGATGACCCTCCCGGAGCTTGAATAGGAGTAGGTATGAGGCGGCCAGAAGATGCAGAGTGTAGGGGTCTTGAGGGTGTGTAGTTAGAGACCATTGACCGGAGGTAGGCGGGAGCGGTTCCCTTTGCCGCACGGTATGCTAGGTCGAGGGCCTTGAAGCGGATTCGTGCAGCAATGGGGAGCCAGTGCAGGTCCCTAAGAAGTGGGGTGACATGGGCCGACTTCGGTAGGTTTGAGATCAGGCCGCTGCGTTCTGAATGAGTTGAAGAGGCTTGGTGGCAGTGGCCGGGAGGCCAGCGAGCAGTGCGTTGCAGTAGTCGAGGCGGGAGATGACTGTTGATTGGACGAGGAGTTGGGTGGCTTCTTTGGTCAGGAAGGGGCGGATTCTTCTGACGTTGCTCAGGAGGAATCTGCAGGTTCTGGTTGTCGCTGCGATGTGAGCAGAGAAGTTCAACTGGTCGTCGAGGACAACACCAAGGTTCTTGGTGGTCGGGGACGCGGTCACAGCTGCATTCTCGACTGTGATGGAAAGGTCGGTCAGGGGGGAGGATTTTGCCGGCAGGTGGAGCAGTTCTGTTTTGCTTAGGTTCAGTTTGAGGTGGTTGGTCGTCATCCAGGCGGAGATGTCGGACAGACAGGCCGAGATCCGCTCAGAGACGTGGATATCTGAGGGAGGGAAGGAGAGGAAGAGTTGAGTATCATGGGCATAACAATGATACGAGAAGCCATGAGACGTGATAATGTTACCCAGTGATTTAGTGTAGAGGGAGAAGAGAAGGGGTCCTAGGACCGAGCCCTGGGGGAAACCCGTCCGCAGGGGGCGGGTGGCCGACAGGGTCCCTCTCCATGACACTTGGTAGGAGCGGTCATTGAGGTATGATGTCAGCCATGTCAGCGCAGAGCCAACCACTCCCATTCCTGTGAGGGCCGTGAGGAGGATCTGATAGTTGACTGTGTCGAAGGCTGCAGATAGATCTAGGAGAATCAGGACAGAGGAGAGGCCTTTCGCTTTTGCTAAGTGAAGTGCCTCTGTGACCGCAATGAGGGCCGTTTCTGTGGAGTGGCCAGTCCGGAAGCCAGACTGATTAGGGTCTAGGAGGTCATTCTGTAAGAGATAAGCAGTGAGTTGGTTGGATACAGCACGTTCAAGTGTTTTAGAAAGGAAGGAGAGAAGAGAGACAGGACGATAGTTGCCTATGACGGTGGGGTTCAGGTTTTTTTTTTATGAGCAGCGTGACTCTGGCTTGTTTTAGGGAGGTGGGGACAACCCCCGAGTTGAGTGAGGAGTTGATGGTTGCAGTTAGGAATGGGAGGATGTCTGGTGCTCTGGAGGAGTGGGGAGGGTAGCTGGTCCAGCTGGCATGTAGTCGGACGGTTCGACGTTACCAGTGTCAGGGTCTCGGCTTCTGTATTGGGAGAGAAAGATGACAGAGTGAAGGATGAGGTTCTCGATTCAGTATTTGGGGGTTGGGAGAAGGAGCTGCGAAAGATTGGTCTGGTTTTGGCTGTCCTAACTGTGGTGGGAAGTTCGTTCCACCATTGTGGAGCAAGGACTGAGAATAGGCGGCTTCTCTTTGATGACCCTCCCGAAGCTCGGATAAGAGTGGGTCTGAGGCGGCCAGAAGATGTAGAGCAGAGGGGTCTTGAGGGTGTGTAGTTAGAGACCATTGACCCGAGGTAGGCAGAAGCGGTTCCCTTTGCCGCACGGTATGCTAGGTCGAGGGCCTTGAAGCGGATTCGTGCAGCAATGGGGAGCCAGTGCAGGTCCCTAAGAAGTGGGGTTGACATGGGCTGACTTTGGTAGGTTGGAGATCAGTTAGTTCCTCAATGATATTACACATCAACACCCCTCAGCTGATATCGGCAGATAACACACCCAGGGAATAAGATGCGATCGAGACAGAGAGCGATTCAGACGACAAGTTGTATTTTTCTTATTCAAAAATCCTTTCACCATCCCTTGTATGTGGTTGGCTGGCTGGAATGTAGACTGATCTTCAGGTGCCAATGGCTGTTTGACGTTTACCCATAGTGCTAGCTTTGAAGTGAAGCACAAACAATATAACATAATGTACTACCAAATGGACATTCTCTTTAGCTAACATTAACCCTATACTGGTTGTCTCACGAACAGTACAGCCACCAATAACGAGGCTGTAATGGGCAAAATGTAATGCTAGAGTGAGGATTTGGGTGTTGTCTGAAACTAGAGATGTTGAGGAATGGGTACCAGTCATTTTATGCTATAGCTTCTTTGGAAAGGGATGAAAACTTCCTCTAAAAGCATTAAGACTGTAAAGTCCTACACCATCCACTAGCAAGCTAACTTTAGCACACACGTTTCTTTTTTTGCTAACAGTAGCTATATTGCATGCACTATAGTGTAAAATTCAAAACCTAGGTAATGGAAAATGGTAAATGGTGCATTTATATAGCGCTTTTATCCAAAGCGCTTTACAATTTTGTTCCTCACATTTTACCCATTCATTTACACATTCACACACTGACAGCAGAGGCAACCATGCAAGGTACCAGCCTGCTCATCGGGAGCAATTAGGGGTTCTATTTCGTTATGGATCTCGCTCAGCATCAAACTGCACTGTACTTCACTTCGTGCACGAGCACTGAATAAAAAATTCCACCATGTACCTTTACATCCCAACATTCGTCTGGCCACACCCCCATCCGCTTACCTTCATAAGCAGGTGTGTGGTCACCTACTCGCCTCCTTCTTCACTTTCACCACAAGGAAGTGCCTTCGGTAGATCCCCACTTGACGAGGTTGTTAGTAGAAGAAAGTTGGAAAACAAAAGAACGGGAAGATACGTTGACATCATATCTTTATTTTCTCTCTCACTATTTTCGAGAAAATACGGCGATATTGTCTTCGTTACTGGAGTGTCTGGAAGATGATGGTCATTCCGACCTTCAACGGCTTTTTTGTATTAGGAGCTCACGCCGCTGACATGCTCCCCAGCTACAGTCCTCCTTGCTGCGGCTGGATGGGGTTGCCCTCCGGCCACACAGCTGGACTGTGGGAAGCACCGACTGTTGTGAGAAGCGGTTGTTTCCAGGATGGGTACGTACTGTTTTGCTTGCAAGCTCTGGTTGTTGTTGATGCTGTGGGGGTTAGCTGACAATTTACGAAACGCAGACTCCAGGCTGGGGTCCTCTGCTCGGCTTAAACGGCGGTCGGAGGATCTTGGTCTGACGCCCATGATGGTCAATCTAGTGGGCCGCGACCAGGTCCTGGTGAACCCAGGATTCTCGAGCGGATGCTTCTCTGTCCCGTGCAGGCCCCACCTTTCATATAAAAATGAAAGTATACCCTAACGAGGAAATGTGGGCATAGGATCTTCTTTATCGGGAGTTCCATGCTCAAAGTCGGCTGCAGCCCGAAATGGGAACTGTGCTGGCCCCGCTGTATGTCTGGATCACCGTTGAAAACTGTGTTTTGACATTATTTTTCTTTTCCCTCTTAGGGGAGGGACTTGGACAGCGGCCTGTCTGAAGTGTGGCTTGTTATGTTGTTGTGTACAGTTCAGGTGATAGCTGCTTAGCTGGCGTGCTAGTTGTGGCCTACTGTGTTAGCCAGTCAGCTGTTAGCTGCAGCGCTAGCCCGCTGTGTTACCAGGCTAGTAAACGTTAGCTTGTTGCTATCAGTCGGATAGCTGCTTAGCTGGCGTGCTAGTTGTGGCCTACTGTGTTAGCCAGTCAGCTGTTAGCTGCGGCGTTAGCTCGCTGTGTTTACCAGGCTAGTAAACGTTAGCTTGTTGCTATCAGTCGGACGGCTGTTAGCTTAATGCTACACTGTTGAACGTTTTCTATGACTATAACATGCCTTAAACACTCTAACTACGACGTCATCTTTGACAGAGGATGTTAGTCGAACCTACACCGGGAGCCCTGCCAGCGAGGACTGCCTCAACATGGAGAAACGTAGCGGCTGGGTGGCGCAGCGACGCTAACCTCGTCACCGACACAGGAGATGCTGTGTTCAATTTCGGTGTCCCGTTAACCAGATTGCAGTTCTCTTGGCCTGCGCTCAGGGTAGGAAGGTCCCGACCGGACTTTAAACACTTCTTCTTTCCTTCCCTTCTACATGTTTTGTAATAACGATGTTTTCCAAAACGTGTGTTGCTGCAATACATTGAGGATACGACGCGTGTTGTGTGTGAATTGTCTTGTCACTGGTATAGCTTCTCTCTCCATAAAAATCGGGTTGTTGTTTACATATGTAAAAATGATCTGGTTAGTTGTGATGAGAACATGTGTGTTCATGTAACGTGAACTCACAACTAAGGGGGTTATTTAACCTATAAAGCTATGCTTAGTGACATGTGATTGAGGAATGAATTATTTTCTCAACCTGTAATGACAATGAACAGTGTGTTCACATATTACCAAGGTTACCTGTTCAACTTGGTCGTATCAAGGGTAAGGAAGGAGGGGTGATCCCCCCGGTTCCCTGGGGCTTCCCCACCCTCCTCTCAGACATGTTGTTTACAATATATTGTGTCACTGTGTTTGTGGGGATACGATGTAACCCTCAGCTTAATTGCTGGGGTTGTGCTTTCCGCTTGAGAAACTATATTTTCCTAAAGAAAAGATTGTTTGGTCACTTATCATGTGTGCTTAGCAAGGCCTGTGGCCAATACATAATCGAGGATTCTGTATTCTCTCGTTATGAAAAACGGCGTTCCTCTGTAGCAAGAGTGTACTTTTGCCATTTTTTGTTGTGATGAAGGGTTGTGTGTGTCTTGTGATCTACAACTGGGTTAGGTTGGCCACAGAAGCACATGTGTAAGTCTGGTACCGGGGCTCTTAAAGGGGGCCCTCTCTATTCTGTGTTTTTTCCTTAGTAAAAATCAGATAGCAGGTTAGCACATGAGCTATGTGAAGCTGTTAGATACTTCATGTAGCATGCTGTGACTGGGTCATGCTCTACTTGTCGTTACATCGTATCATGGGTGAGGGGTCGTAAAGGGGTGAACTGGTAATCCTTTCCTCCCCTTTTTCTGTTGGTCAGGGGTAAAACCACCTGTCCTTCAAGGTTCCTGTCACGTTGCTGTTCGGCACGTTACAGGGTAAGAGGGGGGGGGGGGTTTCCTGGTCCCATGCCCTGGAAGATTGGGCGTGTGCACCGTGGAAATCCCCCCGCCATAGAGTACGTCACTGAGCGTGTCTCTGTTGGTAAGACTTCCGTGGGTTGTTCGGGTCCATGTTATGGATCTGTTTCAGGGAGTTGTCAGAGCTCCTCCTCACGAAGCTCCTCTTCGGGCCTTCTGTGAGTTCGGACTCTCCTTCCCTGTGAGGGAGCCTCCTCAGAGTTCAGAGCCTCCTCCTCAGATTGTCAAGGTGAGTAGAACTTCAAAAAGGAGTTCTGCTCTATTGTGTGTGTATTCGATTCAATTCGATTATTGAGTGTGTATTGGTTTAGTGCCTCCTCCTCGGAGAGCCCTAACCCAAATATTACATACTCAATGTTGCAATATATTCTTTTCAATCTATACAGCTCACGTGGGAAGTCTCTCTGGGGATTTCCGTCTCCTCCCTATGGCGAGGGTGGTGGGATGTAAAAATGTTAAAAAAAATTACCCTCAGCTGCGTCACGTGGGATTCATGTCAGTCTGTGTTTCTTTCTTTTTAAATAAAAAGAGGAAGGAACGTGAAGCACGACGGCTCCGTGTCGTTCTCCCAGGCGACTTGGAGGAACAATGTTTGGTGTCTTGCTAGACTATCCATTGATGTGTTTGGGTCTCGACGCATACATAGTGCTGGCTCGGTGTGTTTCTGTTAAAGAATCACGCAGGGGCTAAGTGCGCCTTGGTTGCTTGTTATTAAAACAGCGTTTTTATGGGGCAACTGGGATGGAGTTTTGTCTCTTCCGAGCGCCAGTTTACTAGGTTGTCGATGAATTCTGGTTCATATCTGGGGGATGTTAACGGAATAGATCAGAACATAGGTAGAGGGGTCTCACGCCCTTGGGGTGGGCCACTGATCACGGTCCAAATGGGACCATCTGGGTGGCGCCCTCTTTTCATGTTTTAGATCGACACGCATACCTACCCCCTCTTCTGGAGTGGGCATGTCGGCGTGGTTAGGACACGGGACTGGTCTGGTCGCGCTGGTCCAGGTCAGTTAAACCCGTTGTCCGCCGGGGATGCAGATCTGCTGTTCTGGTACCCTGAGGGACTTGTGCTTTTTTCGGGGGGGAAAATGCCGGGTCGGCCCGGGTGTCACAGAGTTAGGCGTTATGGAGATCCTTTGTTGGGTACACGTTGTACCTGGCACTATCCTAAGGGACTGGTTCTCATTTATTTCGCTCCTCTCTCACGCATGGCGAAGAGGGGGCTGTTGGGGTGGTCTTCTGGACCTCCTCTGGTAACCCTGTGTGCTTCCCGAGCCGCCGGGCCCGGTCCGAAGTAAGGTTTCGTTGATACCGTAGGCCTGGGATAACCCTTTTTTCTTGAGGGGTTATAGGAACAACCACCATCTGTACCGAGAGGGTAGTTGATTCCCTGGTATGTTGGAGCAGTGTCAACTCCCGGGTTGCCCGGTTGAGTGTGCCCCTGCACGTTCATGACGTCTGCCAATCATGTCGGCCTTCTCTGCCTCGACCCCTCTGGGTGTTTTTTTTTTGATGGAGGCTTTGTCATGGTGATCAACAACGCCAGCATACGCCCCTTCCGCCAGGGGGGCTGTTTTCAGCTGACTCCTTTGGCGCCTGTCTCGTCCGCAGTGCTCCAGGCTCAGGTTACAGCCTGCTGCCTGGTTTCCCCGGTACGCTGCCTGCTTCCGTTGGTTAACCTTTTTTGAGTGCTTACGGCCATGCTGACTACCTGTTCTGCAGGGTCAGTGTGCCAGGCGGTGTGCTATTGGGGGAAAGGGCCCGCTCTTGGAGGGGCCTTATCCGAATACGCTGGCGATGTGGGGGGCGGTGTCACTAAGTGACCGCCTGGTGGGGTCTTGATGCCTGGTGTCATTGACCTCTCCGGGCCCCCTTTTTCCAGGGGATCCAGTCCCTTCGGTGGGTCTGGGTCTTCCTTCGCGCTCCGCTGCTACAGCCTTGCCACGGGGTTGGGTTGCTCTTGACCCCGTGATTTTGGGGGCAGTAACGAGGTTTGTTCCTTCCGTTCGTTCCCGGGTGGCATGCGGGTTGTGCGTGTGTTTAGTCGTGGGGTCAAGCCACGGCCTGCTCACCCTATGCGTTGGGTTGCTTGAGTTCCTCTTCGCACGGTCGGATCCGTCTCCCTCCCGTAAGCCTCCAATAGGGGGGGTATCCTCCATTAGGGAGGGTCGGGGGGCTCGGTCCTCCCCGGTCTGATGGTTGTGGGGGGCCTCAGCGGGGTACATTTGTCGGGCTATGGCTCTCGCTCAACCTCCCTTGTGCAGTTTGATGCTGAGCGAGATCCATAACGAAATAGAACGTAAGGTTATGTATATAACCAAGTTCTATGAGTTATGGTGACGCTCAGCATCAGACGCCGCTGCGGCCCTTGATCTCGCCTTGTGGTGAAAGATTGGGAAGGAGGCGAGTAGGTGACCACACACCTGCTTATGAAGGTAAGCGGATGGGGGTGTGGCCAGACGAATGTTGGGATGTAAAGGTACATGGTGGAATTTTTTATTCAGTGCTCGTGCACGAAGTGAAGTACAGTGCAGTTTGATGCTGAGCGTCACCATAACTCATAGAACTTGGTTATATACATAACCTTACGTTAAGTGTCTTGCTCAAGGACACTTCGACACGCTGCCCGGGAGGAGCAAGAATCAAACCGGGAACCTTCCGACTACAACCGCTCTACCTCCTGAGCCCTCATAATGTGATAGCTGCTCAATAAACAAAGTTGTGTTTACATAATAATAAATAATAATAATAATAATAATAATAATAATAATAATAATAATAATAATAATAATAATAATAATAATAATAATAATAATAATAATAATAATAATAATAATAATAATAATAATAATAATAATAATAATAAACATAATATGCCATAATAAAGATAACTTACTGTACCTACATATCACAGGCATAGGGGATAGGTTTTCTCTCATAAATCAAATCAAATGTATTTGTACACTAACAAAACAATATGTTATAGCCAGGTTACAACAAGCTGAAAACATGCTGTAAAATATTCATGCCCAGCCAAAATTACCCAAAATGCAACTATGGTAACTTATTGTATATGTATATGGGGGGGGGGGGGGGCAGGCATAAAGGATATCAGGTATTTTATCATCTAGTCGGAACTTGCCTTAAAGGAACATGCATATTATGGGAAATGTGCTTACCATCTTCTCCAGAGTCAGACAGGAACATACTGTATGTAGCAGGGTGGATTATCCCTGCTTCGTGGGAACGGTTGCTGGCAGTCACAAGGTAGCTGGACACAGTAGAGCTCCGTCTGACTGCACCCTCGT
This sequence comes from Notolepis coatsorum, assembly GCF_963971535.1. NCBI lineage: Eukaryota > Metazoa > Chordata > Actinopteri > Aulopiformes > Paralepididae > Notolepis > Notolepis coatsorum. The sequence goes on along the minus strand of NC_140168.1, from coordinate 63,774,475 downwards.
CTTTGGGCCTGGAGCGTCAAACTGGGACCCGGCAGTGGGAGTGAATGGGGCCCGGGATTTACCAACCTGGTTTGGTACTCTGGTCCTCCTCGCCTCTCCGGGGCGGTCAGCAGTACTCCCCAACTCGCTCTCACCTCCCTGATTACCTCCGTGGGCCCTCCCACACCTAGTGACTGATATGCCTAAATAGATTCGTTCGTCCCGCAAGCAGTACCCTCCCTTGATGACCACTAGAAACCTTACAATGAAAAGGGGAGAGTTGGGTAGGAAGGGGTTAATCATATATATGTTACCCACACCAAAAGAGTTAATACTGGGCACAGGAATGGACACGCACACAGAATCCCATCTAATGTTTAATGTTAATTGTACTGTTCAGTTACAATGATTTAATAGGAGTGGTCAAATGGACTGAAGTCCCACTATAGCTCCGCTTGTAACTCAATACCTCATAGACACGTATATTATACACCCACCTCTGGGTTAGTATCAGGGCTAATATACTTCAATGGGTTTGACTCATCACCCACGTCTGGGTCGGTACCATATGTAATACCTCTATCAGGCTTTAATTATATGGCAAGAACAGTACCTCTCTAAGGCTTTACTTATGATGCACCAGGTCTGTAACCTCCCCACAGGGAAAGGGTTAATTATATTGGAAAATATTATTAAAGAACAAACACGTTATCACACTCAAAGGAAACCAAAAATGTGGGCCCACTTTACCAAACAAAAGTCCTATGCTAATGCCGGCATGTAATGTTAATGGGGTACCCCTTATGAACTGTAGTTAGCAACCATTAGCTTCGCCCGCAGGCTGCACCACACTGTGTACTGTGTAATAGATCCGGAGCATTGATGCTCGATTGTACTCAACCAAAATGGCGGCCTCTCCAGGCCACCACCGTCCAAGTAGCAAGATGGCGTCAAACGCTCTAGTCGCGGGCGCTAGCAAGCGGGGCTGTAGCAGAGGGGCAGTATTGGGCTGAGAGCGCGTGCTGGGTGATGGCGACCTCTGCTGGTCGGGAAGGACTCCCGTGTTGGCCTGAAAACAGCCGGTGCAGACAGCCGGTGCAGAGCAGGCATCGAAGGCTGGTTGTTGACAGCCGGAGCTGAGTTGACGCGCATCCATACACTGGCCCTACCTCACACTGAAGCTACACTCTGGGTCCCAAACAGCCCACCTGCTACACGGTTATACTGTGGCGCAACGTGGTTGACTATACCACCGGTCCTCTTCAGCGCCTCGCGCTCGGGGTGCACTGGAGTCGATATAGCCGTTAGCAGCATGCTACTTATACCGTCACGCTGCTACTATAACCCGCTACCTATGGGCGTTAGTCTTTGGGTTCAGTTTCTCTTACCCACGCACTATCACGGATACTTCTGGAATAACCCGGCACTAGCAAGTATGTCTCGTCACCCGTCGCTCGCTCCGGCAGGGCTCTCTGGTGATTCTTTAACGGGGCTATTCCAAAGCACCTCCCGTTGTAGCTGCGACCGTTCACGGCTACATCCCAAGCTGAAGAGAGCTTCCGGTTCTTCCCACCTCCAGGTGATTCCCTCTTCCTCGTTGCCTGCCTCTCTCCCGTACACTCTCTGCCTGCCACCGCCCCCTGCTGGTACCGCCTACTAGTCACACAGGGAAAAGGATGGGTGAATATGATCCAGAGGTACTGTTAATAATCCATATTCCAGCCGGTAGAAGAAGGAGGAGCCCGCGTCATTGTTCGTGAGAATATCAATGGAAACTAGTCAACATGTCTTTGTGCACAAAGGGGAGATAAAAGGCAAGTCAGCACTTCTGAATAATAGCCATATTTTCAGGGTGCTACATTTCCCCCCACTTTGAACTTGCTAAGTCCTCTGCAAGTTAACTCAATGAAACACCAACCAACGCATGCATGAAAACGGTCCTGAGACCAACAGTCTCACACATAGATCGACAATCACACATTATGCTAACAGTTTCACACACTCCTTCATGAGTTGGAAACACTGTTCAACAAACACACTCTTGAGCACGTAGTCCTGGCGATACCGAGCGGGTAGCCGACCTCTGGTGCTCCTCTGGGGCCGGGTGGGTTCCACCAGGGGGGGTCCCACTTCCCCCACCTCCGACTCCGTGTCGGATTTTTCAGTGTTCGTTGGCGGGTCATGGACCACAGCCTCGCCCTCTGGGGCCATCGGTGGTGGGTCATGTACCACAGCCTCGCCCTCCGGGGCCATCGGCGGACCGCCAGCGGCCTCCTCTTCGACTCCGTCTCCGCCATCTTCCCCATCCTCTCCTGAGGGGGTCGACTCCACCTCCGACTCGGCATTCGCTGCCTCTTCAGGGGCGTCCCGCAGGGGCCCGGGGTGGTTACACGCCCTAGGATGCGGTTCCCGCCGGTGCCCGAAAGCACCTCCGATGTCTGATTCGGACGAGCTCCGCGGTGCCACAGGGATCTGTCGAGGGGCCCTCGCCCGCACTTCCGGGTCAGAGGCCGGGAAGGGACAGGTCTTGAGTTGGTCTCGATGCACGGTCCTTTCTGGACCCCCTGCTTCGGGCCTGACCGTGAACACGAGCGTCGCTTCGTGGCTCTGCGTAACCACCACATAAGACGTAGGCTCCCACTTGTCCTGTATCTTATTACGGCCCCGGATTCGGTGGTCGCGTATCAGGACCCGGTCTCCGGCCCGCAAGAGTGCGCCTCTGCTCTTTTGGTCGTAGATCCTCTTGCGTCGATGAGACGCCTGCTTCGCCGTGGCCTCGGCGGCCTTTAGTCGCTTGTGGTGACCCTGCACCCACTCGTCCAGGTCCTCCGCTCCTTCGTCAATGACGTCTCTGCCCCCCAGGACATCCCGGGGCATCCTAGCGTCCCTCCCGAAGAGCAGGTAGAAGGGAGAGTATCCCGTGGAGGAGTGCACGTGGCAGTTGTACGTAAGTACCAACTCGGGTAGGTGCTCCTTCCAGTCTCGCTTCTTCTCTGCGGGCAGACTACGCAGCATGTCATGCATCGTCCGATTGAACCTCTCACATTGCCCATTCCCCTGGGGATGGTAAAGCGTGGTGCGGCTCTTCGAAATTCCGTACAGTCTGCAGAGCTCCTTGATGACGCTCGACTCGAAATTTCGCCCTTGATCGGCATGGAGTCGGGCAGGACAACCGTAGTACACGAACCAGTACTAGATGATGGCGGCAGCGGTGGTCTTCGCAGTCTGGTCTTTGGTCGGTACGGCAATAGTGAATCTGGTGAACATATCGGTCAACACCAGTACGTTCTCGTAGCCTCCCGCCGACCTTTCCAACACGGTGAAGTCCATGGCCAGGACCTCCATGGGTGGCGTCACGTTAGTGCAGGTCATCTGGGCCTGGGCTTTAGGGAACACATCACGGGGTAATGCACATCGCTTGCATTGCTGCACCCATTTCTTCACCTCTTCTGCCATCCCGATCCAGTAATAACTTCGCCTCATCAGATCCACCGTCCCTCGTACCCCGTAGTGTCCCCCATCCTCGTGCTGGGTCTCGTAGATCCTCCGCCGCAGGGCTGTGGGCACCACCAGCTGGAGAACCTCCTTCCTGTCGCGGGTTTCGCTGACGCGCCGAAACAGTACTTGTTGGTGCAGACGGAACCGCTCCCACTGCCCGTATAACTTGCAGAGTTTCGGGTCTCCTTCTTTCAGCTGTACTTTAGTGGGAGGGACCCCCTGCGTCACCGCCCGCCACACCGGACCCAACTCGGGGTCGTCTGCCTGAAGTTGCCGCATTTCCGCCCAGTCATATCCGCTGTTCCCGTTCTGTGCCGCTATCTGTCGTGCGCTGACACTCGGGACGTCCCGCGTCTCTGTCGGTCTCCCGGGGCACAGCAGGGCCCGTACTTCCTCCGCGGGGACCACGACGTAGCCATCGCAGGCGACTGGGGCGGGGACAGGAGCGGTCCGTTCCTGGAGACCCTGACGGGTGTGGGTGCCGGTCGCGGGTATCGTTAGGAAGTCTTTCTCTGTGTCTTCCACTTCGGGTTCTGATCGCATCGGCATGCGAGACAGGGCGTCTGCGTTCTGGTTGAGTCGACCAGGTTTGTAGTGCACCACGAAGTCGTACTCCGCTAGCTGAGCGTTCCAGCGCTGCTCCACTGCTCCCAGGTTGGCCGTGCCGAGGTGCCTCAGCGGGTTGTGGTCGTGATCACGGTGAACTGGGCGTACATCAAGAGGTCTCTGAACTTCTCAGTGACCGCCCACTTCAGGGCGAGGAGTTCCAGCTTGAACGCACTATAATTTTGGTCGTTCCTTTCGGACACACGCAGGCCTCGGCTCGCAAAGGCGATGACTCGCTCCACGCCCTCTTGTTTCTGACTTAGTACCGCTCCCAGTCCCAAGTAACTCCCGTCTGTGGTCACTATGAAGGGGAGCTGGAGGTCGGGGTAGGCCAGCACCGGGGGTGTCAAGAGGCACTTCCGCAGATGGTCGAAGGCCGTCTGACACTGCGGAGTCCACTTGAAGGCCTCGGGCCGGCCTTTGGCGAACCCCTTTTTTTCTTTCCCCATCAGGGCGTGCAGTGGCTGGGCCACCTGGGCGAAGCGGGGCACGAACCGCCGATAATAGGACAGGAACCCGATCACCTGCCTCACTTCCTTCGCTGAGCGTGGCGCCGGCCAGTCCTCCAACGCCTTCACTTTGTCGGTGTCGACCTGTATGCCTGCTGCGGAGACGATGTGCCCCAGGAACTTGACCTCGGTCTTCAGAAGGAAGCACTTTCGGGGCTTGAGTTTGAGCCCATGCTCCCGAAGCCGTCCAAACACCAGGTCCAACTTCTGACAGTGACTCTCGAAGTCACTGGCGAACACCAAGACGTCGTCTAGATAGACGAGTAGAACGTCGAAGGCCAGGTCCCCCAGCACGGCGGTCATCAACCGCTGGAATGTCGCTGGTGCGTTACACAGCCCAAAGGGCATACGGGTCCACTGGTAGAGGCCGAAGGGCGTCGTGACGGCCGTCTTCTCTTGGTCTTCTTCTTTCACCGCCACCTGGAAGTAGCCGGCGGTGAGATTGAGCGAGGAGAAGATCTTGGCCTGTCCCAAGGCGTCTAGGGACTCCTCGATGCGAGGTAGGGGGTACGCATCCCGGTGCGTCACGTTATTTAGGCGGCGGTAATCGCAGCAGAACCGCACGGAGCCGTCCTTCTTTATGACGATCACGGCTGGTGGCGCCCACGGACTGCAGCTCTCTACCAGGACACCCTGGTTCACCAGGTCTTGTACGTGCAGCTTTACTTCTTGGAACACGTGGGGCGGTATTCGGCGGTGTCGTTGCTTGACCGGGTGTGCGTCACCGGTGGGGACGTAGTGAGTGACCGTGGTTGTGTAACCATAGTCTCCATCGTCTACGGAGAACACCGCCTTGTGTTTCTCCAACACTTGATTTAACCGGCTCACTTGGGCCGGTGTGAGATCCTGCAGGTTCGCCTGTACGGCCACGGTGAGCCCTCGGGTCCTCCCGTACAGCTCCACCTCGGGCGGGCTGTCTCGAGTCTCAATCGCCGCCACTCGGACGCCTCCGTCTACTTCCTCCACGGTCACCCTCTCTTTAGGCCGTACATGACGGGGGCAGTGGAGCTCCGCCAGCCTGGACCGGGGTCTGAGCACCATCTCGACGTTGGTCGGGTTCAACACCCGCACAGGCACTCTTCCCTGTCGGGCGTATGCCACCACGTTCGCCACCAGTAGTCCGGGGGGCAGCTTGGCACTCGGCGTGTTCTCTAGCATCACGGGACGCCGCATCCCCGCCGTCGTCTGACAGCGGCCTGAGACGATCACTTCGCTGTGTGGGGGAATGACCACCGGCTCTCTGCCGGCCACCTTGACATACCCCATTCTTCCCGGGGCGGTACACTCTCTGGCTTCTTGGGCCATGGCGGCGACCACCCGGTGTATGGCGATGCTTCTTGCGTCGACACGTCTTCGGCTCGCCGGGCGCATCCCCTTGATCCCCTTGAACAGGCCGTCTACCCCGCCGAGCACATTCATGCCCAGAAGTCCCTGGACGGCGTCTGTGTCCACTCGGGCGGGATCGTCTTTTAGTATGAATATGCATTTCCCCGTAAATGTCATATCTAGGCACTTCACCTCGGCGTAGAGACACCCCACTACGGGGATCTTCAACCCGTTGGCGGCGATGAGGGTGATCCAGTTGGAGGGGGTCAACCTCGACCGTGGGAAGTGTCTTCGGAAGTGGCTTTCGTTCATGGTGGTGACTTCGGCGCCGGTGTCGAAGAGGCAGCGGGTCTCGACCCCGTCGATCTGGACGTCTAGGGTGAGGCATTCCCCGTGCACGTCTTGCGTCTCGGTGCCCTGCCCTTCGTGGTCCGGGTCGGTACCCTGACGGGCCCGGAGCTTCGGGGGTGGGAGTAGAGGCTGGGCGTGGCCCGCTGGCTGGGCGGGGGCAATCCCTGCTGATGTGACCCGGCTGATTGCAGGCATAGCAGATCAGCCTGCCCTCTTCGTCTCGGCGAGGTGGTTCTCGCGGAGCGGCGGGCGCGTCGTCTCGGCGTCGCCGTCCGGGGGCGCCTCTCCGGGTCGTGTCTCGCTCCTGTTGGAAGGCCTGGAAGAGTTGCTCCTGGCGTGCGCCCAGCCGCTCTTGCCCTGCGAAGAGCTGCTTAATAGCTTCCTGTAGCGTGTCTACGCTCAGCGGGGCCTCTCGTCCCTCCGCGGCCACGGCGTGGACCAGGGCCCGGGCGCCACTCCTAGTGGGGAGCAGGACCATCTCCTCTTCGGACCAATCTATCGCCGCCATCATCAATTCGACGAACGTCCGCTCCCCGTCCTCCTTTACGTACTTCCTCATCTCGCGTCGCAGCATCTCTCAGGCCTAGCACGAACTGCGCCTGCAGCCGGGCAGCAGGATCCGCGACCTGTCGGGGGTCTCGGCCCTGTATACGACGCATCCTCTCCTGTAGGTCATAAGCAAACTCTCTCACGGTCTCACCGTCTATTTGTCGGCGGTCGAGGAACTCTCCCAGGCGGACACTGACCGGGGTCTTGTCTCCGTACGTCTCCTGCAGCAGTCGGAACACGGCGTCCGGCTCTGGGGCGGTCCCTTCTATCACGAAGCGCACCGTCCGTTTAGCCTCGCCTTTTAGATGCTGTTGTATGACCTCCGCCTGTTCGTCGCCGGGCACTCTGCTGATCCGGAAATGTGCTTTCATGTCCCGGATCCAGTCCTCCACCGGCGGCTCTCCTCTCTCTTTTCCCCCTCCGAACTCGCTGCACTTTCGGTCCCGTTGGACATACACGGTCGAGGGGCCCGCGCGGGATTCGCGGCCTGCCCTGTCGAGGGCGGCTTGGGTCTTTTCCAGTGCCAGCGCCTGTTGGTCCAGGAGGCCGGCTTGCGTGTGGGCTCTGTTCGCCAGGGTCTTCACCTGTGCAGTCAATTCCTCCATGGTTTCGGCCTCCTCCTTCTTTACCTCGGCGGCGTACCTCCTGTTGCATCATGGCCCTCTTGGTGATGTTAACACGGTATGCATGTTGCTTGATAGGCACAGCATTGTTAACTTTAATATCATGGGCCAATACAGAAGTACAGGAGGGAACATCACCAAACAGAGCCATGTAGGCCTGAATCAAATTTGTGATGTCCTCTCGCTGCTCCTCAGGTAAGTGTGCTAAGTGAGTGGGCAGGTTCAATAACATCTCAGTGTTGGACAATCTAGCACCCTGATGGGCTGCATTGCGCAACTCCAAGCCATCTACATCCTCACCACTAACGTCAGGAGAGTCCGGAACTATTGGAGTTGAGGCAACAGCAGAGACGGCCAGTCCGGCTGTCTGGTCTGAGGTCTTCACCTGCACACTATCTCTGGAAAAAGATGGTTTAAGCATATTGATGTGGCAAACACGAGAGTGACGTTTACGATCAGGGGTGCGAACCACATAGTCTGTATCACTTATCTTCTTGTCTATTGCATACGGTCCGGAAAAACGAGCGGAAAGAGCAGAACCAAGGATAGGTAACAGGACTAGAACCTTATCACCTGGCTGGAAAGATCGAGAAACAGCTTTCTCGTCATAGTGCCGTTTCATAGTTCTCTGGGAAGAAGAGAGCGCTTCTTTTGCGAGAGAGCACGCCTGATGCAGTCGCTCTCGAAACTGGCTAACAAAATCTAGAACATTAGTGGGTGTGCTGGCACCCTTTGACATGAACCGTTCTTTAAGAACTTTCAGAGGCCCTCTAACAGTGTGCCCAAAAACGAGCTCAGCAGGACTGAAACCAAGAGACTCCTGTATGGTCTCTCTCGCAGCAAATAGAACAAGGGGGACACCCTCATCCCAATCTTTCTCTGTGTCTAAGCAATATTTACGCAGCATGGACTTTAAGGTCTGATGTCAACGTTCTAGAGCCCCCTGAGTTTCAGGGTGGTAGGCACTGGACACTATATGTCGGATACCCAGGGACTGTAACACTTGCTCAACTAACCTAGACAGGAAGTTGGTGCCTTGGTCCGTTTGTACTACCTTAGGCAGTCCAAACGTGGAGAAGAACTTCGTCAAAGCCTTAATTATTACAGGCGCTGTAATTCTGCGAAGAGGGATAGCCTCAGGGAAACGGGTGGCGGTACACATTATTGTCAACAAAAACTGATTGCCGGCTTTGGTCCTTGGCAACGGACCAACACAGTCAACTATGACATGTTCAAATGGTTCACCGACCGCTGGTATAGGACAGAGGGGAGCAGGTGGAATTACCTGGTTTGGCTTTCCGGTGATCTGACAAGTACTACAGGTACGACAGTACTGTGCTACATCGGACTTCAAACCGGGCCAAAAGAAATGTTGAAGTATTCTGTTGTATGTTTTAGTGACTCCCAAGTGTCCAGACCAAGGGTGGTCATGGGCCAAGAACAGTACATGCTGACGATAAACTGCAGGGGCAACAATCTGATAAACAGTGCTCCAGTCTGGTACCTGATCTGGTAGCCCTATCTCCGATTGTGCATGCTCTGCCAGTCTAGTACCATGGGACCTCCATGTACGCATCAAAACTCCTTCATCCACAAAATAAGAATGCAACTCTCTCCTCTGTTCTGTTTCAAGAGAAGAGAAACATTTTGCAAGAGAAGGGTCAGCCTTCTGGGCAGTAATTAGCATTTCACGAGTAACGGGTAACTTCAAAGCGTCGGAACTAGTTACAGTTGTCTGTGGGGGTACCTTACTATGAGTCGGTGGTTTGTCAGCGGTATCAGAAGTTGGAGCCAGTAACTCCTCCCTGACAAAGGCTGAAGCAAAAACAGAGTCAGACAAATTAATTTCATCACCTCTCTTTTTCAATTGAGCCCGAGTGACAACACTTGCAGAAAAAACGTCAGGGAAGTTCTGTGACAAGTCATCAGGCAGAGAATCTGTGTCTGGGTGATCCAACACTTCCAGCACAGCGTTCACCTGTCCTCCAGCTAAATCATTTCCCATGATAAAGGAAATGCCTTTAACTGGCAAGGAAGGTCTCACCCCTATTTTAAAGAAACCAGTGACCAAATCAGATTGTACATGAATACAGTGTAACGGGGCTGGCACGAAACCCATCTCAATACCTTGAACTAGGACACTAGAACCACAGGAAGATTTCTCAGACAGAGGTAGTACATCAGAGAGGATAAAGGATTGTGAGGCTCCAGTATCTCGTAAGATCTGAACTGTACACTGATCTTTTGGATCCCCTGTCAAGGAAACTAAACCCTTGGAAGTAAATGGCCTGAAACAAGGATCGAGAACATCCTAATCATTGTGCATCTGTTGATCGGAATCAGGTGCCATTTTAATCAGACCAACCCCTTTGGGTTGCCTAAAGTTCTGAGAGGACGGTTGCTGCTTACGTTTCAATGTTAAACAGTCAGAAATAACATGACCAGATTTATGACAGTAGTAACATGTCCGCTCCTCTTTTGAGCGTGGAGGTGACATTTTTGGTCGGGGGTGTGTGAATTCTGAATGGTTGGGGACAGAAGGTCTCTGAGAGAAATCATGGGGGAGAAACGAGTCACGCCTATCTACAAACACAGTTTTATGGGTTAGCGCAAACTCATCAGCTAATACAGCAGCTTGCTGCAGAGTGGACACTTTCTGCTCACTCAGGTAAATTACAATACGCTCTGGCAAACGATTCTTAAACTCTTCTAATAGAATGAGTTCTCTGAGAGAGTTAAGATCTGAGGCCTTGCTTGCTGCACACCATTTATCAAAGAGAGTTCCCTTCTCTCTAGCAAACTCTACAAAGGTCTGGTTGACAGCTCTCTTGTGACTGCGAAACCTCTGCCTATAAGCTTCGGGCACAAGCTCATATGCACGAAGGATGGCAGCCTTCACAGTATCATACAATAGACTATCCTCTAGGGAAAGTGTTGAACAAACCTCCTGGGCCTTACCAGTCAATTTGCATTGAAGCAACAAAGGCCAGACCTCTCTTGGCCAGCGCAACGAAGCAGCAATACGCTCAAACACATTAAAATAAGTATCAACTTCTGTCTCTCGGAACGGAGGCACCAAAGCAATGTGTTTACTTATATCAAAAGTGTGTGATGAATAAGCTGTGGAGGAGGACATACCCGGGCCTTGTGGAGGAGTCGGTGTAGCAGAGTTGGATTCACTCCTTAGGACTTCCAGCTCCAACCTCCGCAGTCTGAGCTCTTTTTCCACTTCATGCTCAAGCTCCAACCTACGAATGTTAACAGCCCTTTCATTTTCTGCCTCAAGCTCCATTCTACGAAGCCGATACTCCGCCTCACGTGCTAGTGCCTTCTCCTGAGCCTCCAACTGGAGACGTGCTATTCTAACCTTGACCTGGGCCCCTTCTCGAGACCCAGTTGACACAGGAGAGGTCAAGTGAAAATGTGGCAATGTGACGTTCACACCTGCCTTTTCAGCACCATGGGCTTGCCCCTCAGAAGGCTGTGCTTCCGTAGGTTCACCAGGAGGACTTGCATGTTCATCAGAGACCGCAGGTAAAACAAGCGTCCCCTGCTCCAACAGCTTATCTACCACAAGACACCTGATATCCTGCTTAAGATGCTTTTGTTGAACCGAGAGTTTAAAATGTGTGGCAATCTCCACTAAGTCTGCCTTGCGGCAGCTATCTAGCGCTTCCCAAGTAGGATTGCTCAAGAATTTCCCCAGATCAAAAGTACTAACTGCCATTATTTTTTTTTACACAAATGCCATTTTTACACAAATTAATTAATAACTATACAAGTGTAAACAAACACAGTTCACCAAATCCATCAACCAACAATTGAACACGGGTTACAAAATCCAGGCAGAGCCCCCATTTATGTTACGACCCCTGTGAGTCTAAGGGTAAAGGGCTGTAACATAACAGTTGGTTGACAGAAAAGATGGACCAGGTTTGTAAACAACAATGATATTTATTGAATAGAGGCAAAGGGAGCACATGTCCAAAGGAAATGGCAGCTCACCCCATCTGTGCTTCCTGAGAAAGAGAGAAAAACACATTAATTATACAGAAACAAAAGCAGAATATATACAAAAACAAACTATAACTAACAATGCTCTCTCTGTGGCCATACACACACAATGAAATTACTACTAAGCACCAAAGGCCAATAAACGAAATGCAATACTGTCAAAGTTACAGGTTTACCAAAAACACAACATGCCTAGCCTCATGCCAGAGAGAGAGAAAGACTGAAGTGAGAAGCCATGTTTTAACAGGTGTGGGGTGATCCATGATTGGGTGGTGTGGATTGAGTGTTGGAGTCTGGAAAGCCATCCACCAATCGGTGCTGTATTGCAATAATGGAAGAATTGACCAATGGTGAAGGGAACAATGGCTGGAGGGAGGAAACAAAATGGAGAACACACACACATGGAGACACACACTGGGGAATATATACATTGGGCGTCTCGTTGCTCCTTTAGGGCCGCCTGAGTGTAGCGCCTCTCTTGGAGTGCCTGTTCGGTCAACTCCTTCATCGCTTCGTCTTGCTGCTTTAGTAATGCCGCCTGAGTCCGACACTCCTCCTGCAGCTCCTCCAACTTCGCCGCCCTCTCCTGCGTGGTGTGGGTCTCCTCTTTCTTTACCTCGGTGGCGGCGTCCCGGCCCTCTCGTTGCTCCTGTAGGGCCGCCTGAGTGTAGCGCTTCTCTTGGAGTGCCTGTTCGGTCAACTCCTTCATCGCTGTGGCTTGCTGCTTTTGTAGTGCCGCCTGAGTCCGACACTCCTCCTGCAGCTCCGCAAACTTCGCCGCCATCTCCTGCTCGGCGTGGGTCTCCTCCCCGGACATCGTGGGTCTCTCTACGGGTCTCGGTCAAGGGAGTAAGGTAGGATGTTGATCCTGTTCGTGACGCCAAATGTAGCAGGGTGGATTATCCCTGCTTCGTGGGAACGGTTGCTGGCAGTCACAAGGTAGCTGGACACAGTAGAGCTCCGTCTGACTGCACCCTCGTCTTTGGGCCTGGAGCGTCAAACTGGGACCCGGCAGTGGGAGTGAATGGGGCCCGGGATTTACCAACTTGGTTTGGTACTCTGGTCCTCCTCGCCTCTCCGGGGCGGTCAGCAGTACTCCCCAACTCGCTCTCACCTCCCTGATTACCTCCGTGGGCCCTCCCACACCTAGTGACTGATATGCCTAAATAGATTCGCTCCTCCCGCAAGCAGTACCCTCCCTTGATGACCACTAGAAACCTTAAAATGAAAAGGGGAGAGTTGGGTAGGAAGGGGTTAATCATATATACGTTACCCACACCAAAAGAGTTAATACTGGGCACAGGAATGGACACGCACACAGAATCCCATCTCATGTTTAATGTTAATTGTACTGTTCAGTTACAATGATTTAATAGGAGTGGTCAAATGGACTGAAGTCCCACTATAGCTCCGTTTGTAACTCAATACCTCATAGACACGTATATTATACACCCACCTCTGGGTTACTATCAGGGATAATATACTTCAATGGGTTTGACTCATCACCCACGTCTGGGTCGGTACCATATGTAATACCGCTATCAGGCTTTAATTATATGGCAAGAACAGTACCTCTCTAAGGCTTTACTTATGATGCACCAGGTCTGTAACCTCCCCACAGGGAAAGGGTTAATTAGATGGGAAAATATTATTAAAGAACAAACACGTTATCACACTCAAAGGAAACCAAAAATGTGGGCCCACTTTACCAAACAAAAGTCCTATGCTAATGCCGGCATGTAATGTTAATGGGGTACCCCTTATGAACTGTAGTTAGCAACCATTAGCTTCGCCCGCAGGCTGCACCACACTGTGTACTGTGTAATAGATCCGGAGCATTGATGCTCGATTGTACTCAACCAAAATGGCGGCCTCTCCGGGCCACCACCGTCCAAGTAGCAAGATGGCGTCAAACGCTCTCGTCGCGGGCGCTAGCAAGTGGGGCTGGAGCAGAGGGGCAGTATTGGGCTGAGAGCGCGTGCTGGGTGATGGCGACCTCTGCTGGTCGGGAAGGACTCCCGTGTTGGCCTGAAAACAGCCGGTGCAGACAGCCGGTGCAGAGCAGGCATCGAAGGCTGGTTGTTGACAGCCGGAGCTGAGTTGACGCGCATCCATACACTGGCCCTACCTCACACTGAAGCTACACTCTGGGTCCCAAACAGCCCACCTGCTACACGGTTATACTGTGGCGCAACGTGGTTGACTATACCACCGGTCCTCTTCAGCGCCTCGCGCTCGGGGTGCACTGGAGTCGATATAGCCGTTAGCAGCATGCTACTTATACCGTCACGCTGCTACTATAACCCGCTACCTATGGGCGTTAGTCTTTGGGTTCAGTTTCTCTTACCCACGCACTATCACGGATACTTCTGGAATAACCCGGCACTAGCAAGTATGTCTCGTCACCCGTCGCTCGCTCCGGCAGGGCTCTCTGGTGATTCTTTAACGGGGCTATTCCAAAGCACCTCCCGTTGTAGCTGCGACCGTTCACGGCTACATCCCAAGCTGAAGAGAGCTTCCGGTTCTTCCCACCTCCAGGTGATTCCCTCTTCCTCGTTGCCTGCCTCTCTCCTGTACACTCTCTGCCTGCCACCGCCCCCTGCTGGTACCGCCTACTAGTCACACAGGGAAAAGGATGGGTGAATATGATCCAGAGGTACTGTTAATAATCCATATTCCAGCCGGTAGAAGAAGGAGGAGCCCGCGTCATTGTTCGTGAGAATATCAATGGAAACTAGTCAACATGTCTTTGTGCACAAAGGGGAGATAAAAGGCAAGTCAGCACTTCTGAATAATAGCCATATTTTCAGGGTGCTACATGTAGATATCATATTCTTTAGCTGATCCGTATCCACTTCCATTAATTTGTGCTAAGCTAGGCTAGCTTGCAACCGGATAGCTTTCTACTAAACACGTCTACATAATAAAGCTCACCTGCCGGCTATCATGTAATCACTGTACCTGGATAAGAGGCCTGCACGTACTCCTGCCACTCCCGAGTGTTGTTTACGCCTCCTGTGGTATAGGACTCTCTCTAGACCTTAGTGTTCTTGAATTATGTTTTGTGTGCTCAGTGACCTTGCTGCTCTATACTAATCCCTGTTCTCTTCTCCGATGTCCAGGACCTCACCCCTCCGGCCTACACCTCGACCACGGATCCCCACCAGCCATGGACCTCACCTACACACACCATCAGCCTGTCACTCCTCCACTCCTTGTTCCCCGTCTCTAGCTCCTCTCACGACCCCTGGACCCTTCTCCCCCTCCTGCTTCCATTAAACATTCTAAACCGCTCTATTCTCCTGTGGCTGTCTTCTGCTCCTGGGTTCTAGAAACACCCATGCACCTAACATATTCAAACTGCTATGGTAAATGGTAAATGGCTGCTTTTTTATATAGCGCTTTTATCTAAAGCGATTTACAATTTGTTACTCACATTTTACCCATTCACTCACACATTCACTCACACATTCACACACACATTCACTCACCGATGGCGGAGGCAACCATGCAAGGTGCCAACCTGCTCATCGGGAGCAATTAGGGGTCAAGTGTCTTGCTCAAGGACACATCGACACGCTGCCGCTATAACTCCACTGTCACTGAAAATGTATTATTCCTAAATGTGCTGACTCCAGTATCTTTTTTTTAAAACAAATTTACTTTATTGTGTCTGTTAAGTATATGTGTTAATATGATTGTATGTAACTGCTTAACTGTTCCACAAGAGGGCGCTATAGGCGTAAGGAGACGCAGCTGTTGTTTGTTGACGTCAGGTAGAGGGTATAAAAGGGATTGTTCCCTCCCCCTCTGTCTCTTCCCATCTACCTCTCACAGAGAGAAGGTCTTGTGGTACTTGTGTGCAATGTAAATAAACCACGCCGGTTAAAGGCTAAAGAAGGACCTTGTCGTCATGACCATATTATTGTTGCTCCCCAGGTGACTGTCAACAGTGTCAATGAAGTCACTCTACATTTAGGTGTAGTATATGTACACACATACACATATCCATACATACATGTATGCATACCTACACACATACATACGTACACACTCAAATGTACATATACTACATACGTATATTTAAAATCTTGACACTGTTTTTTTCTTTTTTTACCCATATCACCCATACAAAAACAAAAACATAAGTGAACAAACAACAATAAACAAAAGAGTGAGTACCAGTATAGATGTTACTGATCCTGGACTAGTATACCTATCCATCCATCGATAGTATACATCCAATATCCATCCCTACTCGTCCCCACATACATATCAAAATAAAAGATAGATAGATGAAGAAAAGAAAAAGAAAAGAAAAAGTAAAAAGGACTTGACTCCAGTATCGCCCCTTGATCATGGAGCAACCTTGCCTGGATTTTCTGCCCTTTCTTTATTTTCATTATATTTTTTATTTCAAGGAGAGTCATTAATACTAGGTATGTGTTTAGGTTTGTTCCAGTGCATAAAGGGAGCAGAGTAAAACTATTTCAGCCTGAAGCATCCATTTTATTCTGCTGCCCTTTTTTTCTATTGTATTGATTTCAAGGGGAGTGATGAATAGTAAGTCTTCTACGTGTTTAGGTTTGTTCCATTGTGTGAAGGCAGCAGAGTGGAACAGATGCTTCAGGTCGAAGCAGTTCAAATCCTTGTTTACAAGGAGGGTCTGTGGTAAAGTAAAGCCAGTTTTGGACCGGTGTCTCCTTAGAACTGGTTTATTACATAGGAATCACTAAATCCAGTCAGAAAGAAAGTCAATCAGTCAAGTGGTTAAGCAGAATTTCGCAATTGTGTTGAGAGAAAAAAGAAAATACATATATGTATATAATTTCATGTATACAGAAGCTTGTGTCAATTATACTTACTATGATCTACTATCAATTTCAATCATAAATATTTATATCAGCTTGAAAAAGTTGGATAAAGTCTATTTCAAAATGAAAAAGGTGGGTGAACATGGGTTAGGTGGGTTCACCCTCCACTACATCCCTAATTACAGTCTGTTGCCAGGTACAGAACACGACTATTGACACGAAACGGGTGTGAACACGCAGTCAGGAGCACCATCTGGTTCTTTGGAACCTGCCCTGATCAGCAGTTCTCAGTGAAAGCTCAGTGATGCAAGAAAAACAATAGTCTCAGCCAAGTCACTGTTGTTTCTTGCTTGCTCTGCACTCTGAAGCTAATCTGGTTACTGTACATATGATGCGTCTTTGAGTAATCGAGGAGACCCCGTTCGTGATGTAATGCATCACATTTTGCTGCAAGGCATGCAGCACTGGTCAGTGACGTAAGATAAGATAAGATGATCCTTTATTAATCCCCTTTGTGAAATTCAGGAACGTAAGCTCAGGTAAGGTCAATGAGGTCAGCTTCAAAAGAATAAGAACAGTGACACACACACACACACACACACACACACACACACACACACACTAAGGCATTATACCCATTGGATATGAAATGTTATAATTACTTTGCACTAATAGTCAGGTGTTTTAACAAAGAATTTGTTTTCAATGGGAATGTAGGAGGATGGCGGGGAGGGAGACAGAGTAGGACACAGGAGAAAGGGTTCTTGTTCTTCTGGTTATTTATTGAGACAGTAGGAAGGCTGAGAGGGAGACAGAGTAGAGGAGAGTAACACAGGAGAGAAGGTTCTTTATTGAGACAGTAGGAAGGCTGAGAGGGAGACAGACAGGGGTGTAAAGTACTTGAGTAATTGTACTTCGTTACAATACTTAAGTACTGTTTTTGGGGATTTGTACTTTACTCGAGTATTATTAGGTTTGTATACTTTTACTCAATTACATTTCAGAGAAAAAAAACTTTTTACTCCTTACATTTAAAATGCAGACCTACAAAGTACAAATCTCGCAGGTCCAACCATTTTAATTAGTATACGTTTCTCTGGCCGAACTAACGTTAACGTTATTAATCCTGCAGCCACTTTATTTAAAAACAGCCAATCAAATCCCCATCAATGGAAAATTAACCCGCCCATAGCCCCATACCCATGCTGATTGGTGCTTGTGCAAGACTAGAAAGCGGGGATCTCTGCTATCAGAAGAATAGACAGTCAGAAAAAAAGTTTTTACTTTTACTTTAGTACTTAAGTACATTTAAAAGTAGAAACTTTTTTACGCAAGTGTGTTTTTAGTCAGATACTCTGACTTTTACTTGAGTACGATCACACATAGTAAAGGGTTAACCTTCTGTAGTGTGGCAGTGAAAGGGTTAACCTTCTGTGTATTGTCGCAGTGAAAGGGTTAACCTTTTGGTAGTGTGGCAGTGAAAGAGTTAAGTATAATTTCTGGGTACTTTTTACACTCATACAATTACAATTATACATTTGAAAGAATGCAGGTTATAGCCAACATGCAATATATCCCATTGATTGGTACAATGGGACAGACATTTGTAGTTTTATATATAACCTGCATTCTTTCAAATGTATAATTAATCAATAAAACAGAGTATCGGGGAAGATACTCCAGTCCTTCTACTCCGGAGCTGTAGAGCGCATCTTGACTGGAAACATCACTGCCTGGTATGGAAACAGCACGGCACAGGACAAGAAGGCCCTACAGAGAGTGGTGCGCTCAGCCGAGCGTACCACGGGTATTGCACTACCTCCCCTGCAGGTTCTATACAACAAGAGGTGCAAATCCAGAGCCTGCAGAATAATGAAAGACCCTCACCACCCCAATAACAGCCTGTTCCAGCTGCTGAGGTCAGGCAGACGCCTGCGAATCCCAGCTACTAGGACAGAGAGGCTTTGGCTCAGCTTCTTCCCCCAGGCCATCAGAGCCTTGAACAATGAACACCGAGTGCCAAAGAACACTGAACTCTCCACACAAGCACACACACGACATGCACGCTCGCAGCCACTTTAACATGAGCAGGCACACACTCATGGCCACAAAGGAAAGGTCACTTTAAAAATAGTATAGCAACAGTAACAGTGTATTGCACTACCAAAGGACCTAACATGTCCTACATGCTCTGTAAATAACTATGTACAGACAGGGGTGTAGCTCCAGATTCTGGGCCCCATGAAAGAATGTATTTGTAGGCCCCCAGTGAATGAGAGCGTGCATGCGGAATTTTTTTTTGACATTTTTTTATTGATGAAAACTCATATGGTTTTTACCTATACATTCGGATCAGCAGTTCAGCACCTGCACTGTTGGTGGGTGAGCCTAGTAAAGGATGTCGCATTGCGTTCATCTTCAATGAATGGACCAATGCAATAGTCTACCAAAGCCCCCCCTCTCTATATATCTCACACACACTTCAGAAACAAATACACCCGAGTGATGTCCCCAGTGCTGGGCCCTTGGAATCATCCTAAGCTACACCCCTGCCTATACTACCTATGCACTCAAGGTTCGAGAATAGAGTTGTACCCTTCCTGCTGACATGTAGTTTGGACCTGCAATATTTCTACTTTGTAGGTCTGCATTTTAAAGTTCTTAGTCCTCAGTAAACCCAAGTACAGTTGAGATTTGTACTTTACCCAAGTATTGTAACGAAGTACGGTAGATGTACTCTTCCTGCTGGCATATACGTGAGACAATCTCACAGTACAGAACCATGCCTCAACAGTTTACCATTTGGGACAGTGTTATACATTCAGTCCCAAATAAAACCAAACCGGTAGATGTAGAAGCCTAGCAGCCAATATTTGTACATCACTGTATACACATCCAAAAACATATGCATCAGTCAAGCATAGACAAATCAATTGCCAAGTATGAAGTAATTTTTTCACTTAAAAATAAAAACCAAGACATGCAAACTCTTGATAAAGCGCTTTATTTGGACATTTATTCATGACAGTTGAAATAAAAGTAGTTCCACAACAAGGTGGTCACATGATGGGGAAGCAAGGGAAGAGAGCGATGCCACAATGGTTGCGTTTATTCCTGGCCATCTTGATGTAGCCGTCCTGGCCATAGCGTTTACCCCAACTACAACAAGAAAAGTTGAGGCATATGAATATTCCATCACAAAGCTGCCACAACACAATTTCCTGAAAAGCCTTATGGATGTCCATGATCAGATTTGGAAAGACATCCCATTTGGGGTTAAAAAAACGATAAGTTTAACTTTAATACACCAACATTATGAGAAATGCGCTTACCGTCTTCTCCAGAGTCAGACAGATGGATACCAATTTCCTCTTTGTTCAGTAGAAAGCTATCCCAACTGCAAGCTAGCACAAATGAAGCGGATATGAAGTCAGCTAGCCCATCTTAAAACACCAGGTGGTGTTTTTGGCTAACAGCTAGGCTAGCTGATCCATATCCACTTCCCTTCCCTTAATTTGTGCTGAACTAGGCTAGCAAGCAGCCAGATTGCTTTCAAAGCAGAGATCGGAATCCCATCTTATTGTCCCGACTTGCTACATACACCAAAACCTCAACTCACCTGTTCTTGATGAGCCAGTAATTCTGTCTTCTCTCAACACCATATCCCACTGCCAGCACACCATGGTTGACACGTTGCGTACAGGCGTGGTCATGATACACACCTGTTGGAAAACAAGTTACAAATGTAGCCTCCTTTCACACCAAGTAGCAAGTCAAATAATAAAAGAATCAGTACCTGGATCCAAATCATGTGAAATCACCACTGTAAGTCCATTTTTAAGTTTGTGTTAACCCCTTCACTGCCGCACCACCAAAACGGTTAACCCTTTCACTGAGACAATTCACAGAAGGTTAAAACTGCCACACGACAGAAGGTTAACCCTTTACTATGACACAAAAGACTGGTGTGTGATAGTAAAGTGTTAACCTTCTGTCATGTGGCAGTGAAAGGGTTAAAAACACAAAGACCCACGGCGCTACCAGCGCACAAGTCTGACAGAACGTCCCTGCGAGTGAATTGAGTGACTACAATTTGCCACGCATAGCCCATGGCAGCAGTCCTACATGCATGACTGAGTTTAATTATAATGCTGTGAATTAACCAGTTACTGCATTTATAATTATTGTCGACTGAACTGTCCCATCACATGTATATTGTTCACTATTAATTGAAAATGGGGGACCCTGATGTAAACAAGACAGACGTCTTTCTCTGGTCTGCATCCGCTTAACAAGTGTGTATTGAGCTGTACTGTACCCATTCTGCAATCTGTTAAATAAAGTTCTCATTCATTAATTAATTCACCCATTACACAATCAAAATTAACCTGCGGTTAAAATGTCTTGAATAAATTTGGATTAAGTAGTTAAAATCTCAGGTTCCGTCTGCCCATATTAGAGAGCCTGGTCAATAGGAGTCAAGATTCTAAATAAAACACTAACTAACCATGGTGGTAGAAGACAAACTTGGGCTGCGAAGCATCGATTGCAACAGAGATGGGGCCGACCATAACCAGGCCCTCCTTCAGTGCGTCTTCATCCCCCTCCGGCAGGAAGGCATAGCCGGAACAGTTGGCAGCCCGATACCCTGGGTTGTACTTGCACTTACCAGACTAAAAAGGTAAGATAAGATATTCCTTTATTCTCCTTGGGGAAATTCAGGTAGACCTCAACTTTAGTCGTACAGTACAAAAGGTTTAAAGATTTATCGGAATCAAATTCACAAATTAGTTGCAGAAACATTAACCCACTAGTTGCACAATATAATAAAGACACATGTGGCCCAGTGCACAAAGGCATGACGGACAATAGTTCCTTTAAATACAATAGTAATGTACAGGTGATTAAACTGGGTATGAAATATATAAATTAGTACTACTAGTAGTAAAGGTACAGTATGAGCCTCCTCCCCCCACATAAAAACAAACTCACCCTGCCCTTGTAAGGATAGGCCTTGTCGGAGCTGATGCCTTTGTTTAGGATAACGTACTCGAAGGCGTTGGACATGAAGCCACCCTCGCAGCCGTGGTTACCATACTTAGTAGAGCAGTCCAACAGGTTCTGTGGGCTAAGGGACACCAGGGCTCCTGTGGTTCTCTTCAGTTGACCTTCCAAAGACCCAACCGCACTGAAGGCCCAACAAGAGCCACACGACCCCTACAACAAGCACATAGTCAGTCAATGCTGAAGGAAACGGGTAGTTTGTTAAATCACCAATTTAGGTATAGGCCAACAAGATGCACATCTTTGATCTACCAATCATAAAAGTAATCTTACAAATGGTAGTCAGTCATAATAAAGTAATCTTACGGTGAACCAGTCATAATAAAGTAATCTCAGGTAAACCTAGGTTTGGTAGGTAATAAATATGGAGACACTGGCTGGATGTGTACTGCACCACCTCCTGAAAAACCCAATAGTTTTCACCCGTAGAAAATGGGAATTCCCTTATTCAGACTACAACGCTAACAACTATTTCTTGCCATCCAAGGTGGGAACAGGGTGGAAAGGAATCCCACCCTGAGCATGACATCATAAGAGCGGGATCATCCCTATGTTCCCCGGGTCCCATGTTCCCCGCTTTGATTGTAATAAGATTGAAAATGTGAAAATGTTATTAATGTCCGCCTTGTTTCGAACGGTTAAGCTTAGGCCCTCTTTCGAACTGGTTAAGGTTAGAGTTTGGAATCCGGGCTGGTGGTCTAAAATGTTCAATCAATCAATCAATGCGGGGAACATAGAACCCGGGGAACATAGACATGCTCCCATAAGAGCAAGACGGCAGTCATGTGAATATGGTCAATACATAGCTGATGGAAAGTTACAAGTAATCCAGAGACCAGTCTTACCTGCATTTTGACATCGGTTACCAGGCCCTCGTCTCTCCAGTCCAGAGATTTGGGCAGTGTTGCGTTGAGCTTGGTAGGGGTTGAGGGTAACCGGATCAGATCAGTAGGCAACTCGATGCCGGTGAATGAAGCGTTGATTTCTTCAATCGTCTGCCGGTGAGAAGAGACAAGTCACATTCGGCTGTGCCCGTGTTCCAGTTCTACACCATGCGTTAGCCCCGGCTGTGTTCCGGTTCTACACCATGCGTAGCCCTGGCTGTGTTCCAGTAAATTAAACTTTCAAAATGAACATGTCAGAAATATTATTATTATTTTTTTAAGTGCATCTTTATTTGCTTTTTCTGGTCGCGCAGGACGGACAAGGGTGAAACGGGAGGAGAAGACATGCGGCATATGGCCACCGGGTCTGGGAAACGAACCCGGGGCGACCGCTTCGCGACTCAGCGCGCTATGTGGTGTGCTACTGGAGCGTCCCCAGAAATAGGTTTTTAACTGCCACTGGCTTGGAAAATGTTTCAATTTACGCTTTTGAATTACTTGTGAAAAGGACACATCCAAGGGAAATGTATTTTAGTCTTCTAGCCAGTATTCATCACCATTAGATCCCTTCAGTAACCACTTGAGGGTCTTTCAATGTTAAAGCTTCCCAATAGAGTTTTTGACTAGCCTACAAGCCGATGATATTGGTGCTAAAAAGCACAGGAGGAAAGGGGGGGGTGGAAAGTGAAGAAACATCAATTGCAAAAGATTATACGAGTAAGGAAATGTATTCAGCATGTAGACTATTCTGGCGGAAATGTGAAAACAAGAGCAGTTTACAAGAAAACTAACCAAACGCCTCGTTTTCTGCATCATCCCCATGCATGTGCGTACAAAAGTGGTACGATTACCATGGCGGTAAAACTTCAAATTACCATAATTAAAAAAAAAAAGGAAAACACAGAAGATGTAATCCATTCAGTAGCCCACTCACCAGGTCTCCGAAATGGTTCATGCCCAGTTCATACGTGTGCAGACCCAAGGAGGCCTCCAGGTTGTGGATGTTGATCATTGCCAAGTTCTCTTCCCAGATACGCCTGCGGTCAAACTCAACCTGGAGGAAGAGCAGTAACAAACAGTATCTAGACCACCTACTTGGAAAGGTTCATAAGTGTGGGGGGAAACTAACCATTAATCATCAAATTACAACTAAGCTGCAACAGTACACTAGTAGTAATTTACAGCAAGTTAAAGGAACACGTCAACATTGTGAAATTAGCTTACCGCCTTCTCCAGAGAGACTAGATCGATGCCAGTTCTCTGCGTTCAGTAGAAAGCCATCTGGCTGCACATTAGCCTAGCTTAGCACAATGAAGAAGCGGACATGGCCGGTTAGCCTTCGGGAGAGGTGTTAGTTGGACAATGCCTAGGCTAACCGGCCATGGCCGCTTCCATTCATTGTGCTAAGCTAGGCTAACATGCAGCCAGATGGCTTTCTACTGAACGCATGGAGGAAACTGGTATCCATCTTCTTGTCTCTCTGGAGAAGCCGATAAGCTCATTTCCAGCCCAGAGAACAATGCTGAACATACATAGAGTGCACCGGTCAGGGCCGGCTCTGCACCGGTGAATAGGTGTCAGCACTTATCAGGGCTTGTACAGATCCCATTGACTTAGTTTGAGGCCAACCAAGCGGAGCATCAAGTATTAGAACAGCGATTGTGTTGAGAAAGGACTATGGAAGTTTTATAGACCTAAACAATTTTTTAACTCTGAACCAACAATTTAAAAAAGGGCAGATATATTATGCATGTTATTTTTTGCAAAGAAATAAACTAAATGCAATTTAAATCATGTTCCTCCTTCGCTTGTATTCAACATGAGTTTGTGGGTATAGGACACATCAAAATGTCCATTAATGATGTCGTTCCCTCCCTGGCTATAGCCCAAAGCAAAGATGCAAAAAAACTAAAATGATAAATGACAAGCAGACAGTACATTAGGAGTGTTCCTGGCACCAACATGCACAACTAGATTAATCCAAATGTAAGTCACTGCTTGTGTCCACCTTGTGACATCAAGAAGGGCAATCATTCTGAACATTTTATTTAGACTCGTTAATCCAAACGGCAAGGGGTCTACAAGTCATCTTCCCCCAGCGCCTAACATTTCATATACAGAGGCAACGTTCTCTTTTTACCATAATAATATGCCCCCTTACGAGTGTATATAACTTCAAGACCCATGTTGGACCCATTGTTGGGTCCCATGGCAGTTAAAAATGTCCTACCCGAAGAGTATACACTTTATTGTGAGTCTTCTTCCAAAGTTCCCAATGTCGATCCAGAACAGGGTTCATTTGGGCCGCTGCGAATCCACACAGAAGGGCGAAAAGCAGGCTCGCGAACATCTTTCCAAATGTAGCCGTATGACGCTCTGGTCGATATACAGTAGCACGCAACCTTAAGAAGAAATATGTAATTATTACCAACCAAACACTACATCTTGTTTACTCACAACATTTCCATCTAAATGCACGTGCCGCCGACACCTGCTGCTACCAGGTGATAACAATTGCCTTGACCAAATATTGTTCAGCATTAGCCTAATATTCATACGGCGACATTTGAAATACTTCTTTGACTTGTTTTTTTAGATTCAATAAGCACGCCAAGCATATACCTTCTTCTCACCTGACAACGAGGACCTCGACAATGTGAGTGACAGGTGACAGCCTTGGTTGATATAACGACATCCGCAGTCCGCACGCACCTGCGGTAATGGTCCGGCCAATTAGATCGAATGCGCGTTCGCAATAGACCACCGTAACACTTCCGGGATTCTGAAATCAGGGAGGAGATTGCGGGGGGTGCATATGAATGAATGTGGACGAGAGCCGTGATGTAAGTGGTTGCCGATACGGCTGTGGGGGTGCTAGAGACATGATCGAATAGACGTTTATGCGCCTCGCTCTCCTGAACACGGCGTGACCCATAACTAATCGATCAGAACTAAATCGGCAGAGAAAAAGCCCATTTTAAAGCACCTATTCCGCTTGGACATGCGCAGAGTGCCCATGGAGTCTGGCCGACGCGAGATGACGCTCGAATGAATGTGGACTGTTCCATCAGAGGGGGGAGCTTCGATGGTCATGTAAGTGGCTACAGACCGCTGCACTTAAATATAAACATTAGTCTACCTGGAGACTCAATGAGGTAATTGTAGATGTCGCCATAAGACACGTCTGGCCATTTAGTGGGATCATTTTTTCATTATCCTGTTCGGCTGGCCACCGAAGCTCCCCCCTCTGATAGAACGGTCCACATTCATTCGAGCGTCATCTCGCGTCGTCCAGACTCCATGGGCACTCTGCGCATGTCCAAGCGGAATAGGTTCTTTAAAATGGGCTTTTTCTCTGCCGATTTAGTTCTGATCGATTAGTTATGGGTCACGCCGTGTTCAGGAGAGCGAGGCGCATAAACGTCTATTCGATCATGTCTCTAGCACCCCCACAGCCGTATCGGCAACCACTTCCATCACGGCTCTCGTCCACATCCATTCATTTGACCCCCCCCCCCCCCCCCGCAATCTCCTCCTTGATTTCAATGTAACGCGGAAGTGTAGTGGTCTATGCTGCCAACTCCTGATGATTGATAATAATAATAATAATAATAATAATAATAATAATAATAATAATAATAATAATAATAATAATAATAATAATAATAATAATAATAATAATAATAATAATAATAATAATAATAATAATAATAATAATAATAATAATAATAATACATGCAGGCCTACTACAGCATACCAATAAAATATGTATGACTGTGTATAGACTTTATTCATAGAGAAGCGTCAGTGAAAGGAGAATACCAGCACCCATTTCAAGAATTCACTGTTTACTATAATATTGTTAATTGACGCGAGGCAGTTGAAATGTGGATTTTCACATATCCCTCATGGGCCTCATACACACAGCCAGTCCTCATATCCCTCCTAGTTACACAGACAAATAATGCTAATTTATTTGGCACATAATCTTACTTATAAGTAACATATCCCAAAACTTGAAAACCATTTAGCACATTCATTTAGTTTTACAGTTATTGAAATTGAATGAGTTTGTATGTCCTCCAGTGATGACATTGGAGTTCAAGTTTCAAGTTTCTTTAATAGTTGTCATACAGAAGTACAGAATACTTTCATACAAAATGCTTCTTACTGTTACGCTCCAGAGACTGTGCTAGACAAGATAGTATCAAATAACATAGTATAGCATGTAAATTAGAAGTAGAAAATGAGGTCACAGTGTTCAGTATAGACATATGTACAATGTTCGATGCAGAATAGACGTAACTGAGTTACCATATAATATACAATACTATGCAGTGTACTAATGTACAATATTATATAGTGCAAAGCAGAAATGCAGAAATGGGATGAGGTACAATTTACAGTAAGGTGTACGAGTTGTAGTGCAATGGGGATAGAAGCTTCTTCTGAGTCTTTCTGTGCTCGCCTTGAGACTCCGGTATCGCTTGCCTGACCGCAGCAGTTCAAAGAGGCAGTTGTTCGGGTGGCTCGAGTCCTTAATAATTCTCTTAGCCTTCCCCCTGCACCGCTTGTTGTAAATGTTCTGGAGGGTGGGGAGCCCCCCTCCGATTGTGCGTTCGGCTGAACGTGTCACTCTTTGTAGTCTGCTTCGGTCTTGTGCAGTGCTATTCCCAAACCAGGAGGTGATGTTGCCAGTCAGGATATTAGGATCTTCTGACTGACTTGGAACTTCCTTAGGCGCCTGAGGAAGTAGAGGTGTTGTCGTGCCTTCTTCACAACACTGTCAATGTGTGTGGTCCATGTCAAGTCCTCGGATATGTAGGCTCCGAGGTACTTAAAGCTGTTGACTTGGACGTCACTGAATCATTGTATTGTGTTAAGCTCAATTAAATTATGCAGAAGAAAGCTAAATTGTGTTAGTGATTGCAATAGGGATTGCAATTTTTCCATCTACATCATTTCACTGAGTTGTAAATAACACAACACATGGATTCATTGTCCTCTGGTGCAGACATAAAAAACATAAAAACTATTGAGCAAAACATGTTGATGGATGATACTGTCTGAACTGATGAACTGATGATACTGCCCACCAGCCCTGCAGCAAGATGGCCACCGTGTGGCAACGTCTGTCTCAGTTGGCCAGCAGCGCTGTGTTTATATATTATCTTATAACTAAACTATGGGTAATGTTAAAGGTCAACCTCCACGTTGTATTTTTGTTCAATAAACAATGTGGACTAGGCCAACAGTGACTTTCATGAAGAATTGGAAAAAAAAGTATTGAAATTGACCCAGTTTTAGCGTTTTTATCAAAACATTTTGTCTGCCCAACACAATCACCACGCACGTGCATATTTTAATCAATGGTTCATAACGTGCGCGTGTAATGTCGTCACAACAGGTGTTGGTCACCAGGGGGCTCTGTGAGTCACAGGCAGTAGCAAGGAGGCGGAGAATTATTTCCGGCGTTGGGTGCATGATGCGCATGCGCTGTGATCACACCAGGCAGCCAACGCCGGAAATAATGCCGTTTTGAGCAGTTTATAAAAAATATTTAAAATGTTTATTAGCAACGCAGAGCTTTCAAACCATCCCGTATCTCTGTCCGAAACCCTCGTGCAACTGTGAGTATATTTGAAATGTCTCTGTGATACTTGTATAACGAACGGTTCGGCCAGAACCAGTCCTTCATGGTAAATCTAGGTTGGTTTCCTATTAAGGAGCAAGTGACTGTGGATTCACTCGGTGCATCAGTCACGAAAGGGGCTATGATGAGCTTGGCAAGCCAGAGTAAAACACAGTTTTCATTCAATCAATAACAACATTAACCAGGCTCTCGTTGTGTCTATTATGCTAACGCTAACGTTACCTCATTGTGTCTATTCTACAAGCTTTAACGTTACCTAGCCTCTCGTGTCTATCTGCTAACGTTAGCATTAGGCTAACTAACGTTACCACTCGTCCCTAACCCCAACAACAAGCGTAACTAATCAGCGATCTTTTTGTCAGACTAAACTCTCCGCTCGGTGGCAAATTGTGTTGATGTCGGTTTTGTTTCATCAATAAATGAGGCAGAATACACAGTGACTGTATACTTTTTTATTGCACTTGTTTCGTGCTGCAAACATACATAAGACATCCTACGCGAGACATTAAAGATGGCGGCGTTCTGTTTTCGTTCAGACTCTCCAGACAGTGACGCGTCTTTCTTCTGACCAATCAGTGGTCTGCAGTTTTTCACGTGACATTTCTGGAGCTCTCATGCTGATCACCAGCAGCCCCGCCTCCCCACACGGAGACAAACTGAGTACTTTATTTTAGTGGAAAAGCAACATTAGATTCGGCTCATTAATATGCACCTGTGTCCTGTTGTGACGTCGGCGTTTGATAAGCTTTTTTGATTCGCGCGTGCATGTTATTCGTGCGTGGACCTTTTTAACTCTTTCAGAGTGGCATTTCCGGTGTCAAATGGAAAAAAATAAATAATGAAATTATATACCAATGATGTAAACTACCCATAATTGATCAGTAGGGTTTAAGCTGGAGGTTGGCCTTTAAGATCAGAGGATGAACTAGTGGCCAGAGGTGGTATGGCACTTGAGCCCTCTGCCTTCTGTATTCATACCTTCCTGTATGATTTCTCCTATCATTGCCTACTGGATTCAACAAGCAAGGCAGGGAAGACGCCACACATTCTCACTACAAACCAGATGAGACAAGTCCTCTTTCTTCACGTTTTATTTCCATTAGGCGTTTTTAGCACTGGATAGATAAACGGCACACAAGTGCAAATTCCAGCATAATGAACAATTCTGACATAAAATAAATACAGCACCTTTTCAGCATCACTAAAATATTCCCAATATTCAGAAGTAATACAGAATTTACCACCTTTATTTAAACTTTTTTATAATTTACAAAAACACAGACGACATACAATAGTTTTGTGTCATATTGAACTTTTTTTTAGCTTGTTTTCCTTTGATCTTTTTTGTTCCACATATTCAACACTTGCACATACAAACATCTACAGTTTCTACACACCACGTTGAAGTCAAATTGAAAGTCACATTTAGAGTAGAATCGTCTCATTAATATACAGGGTAGGGTCGGAATAAAGGAAACTCGTCAGTCTTGCCACAGCAGAGTTCATGTGTTTCTACACTGGAGTGTGTGTGTGTGTGAGGGTCTCCTTGCGTCGAATCAATCCAATCTAATCCAATTTAGGCAAATTGTAATTACTAACATAGCGGTTCTGAATGATCCCACATCGCATTTCTTTCTCGATAAGAGCTTTGCCTTCAAGAATAACACTGCTATCATCAAGGCACAGGCACTTCTCATGCAGATATGATCACAATGGAGCATTGAGGAAAAACCAACCACCATAAATAAAGAGAGGGCCTAGGTGATCGCTCAAAATTAATATCAGTAATTGTTTTTTATTGGATTCTATTATATGTTGTACCACTGTATTGCACATCGTTGCGGGCAAGACCACCCGCATTTCATTGTATACTTGTATGCCGTGACAAATAAAACTCTTGACTTGACTTGATCGTATCAGCGTTGCCTTTCTAGATGAAGGGATCGAAAACTCTCAAAAAGGTCTCCGAGAGAAGCCTTCATGCTGTAGTTTCCTTTATTCTGACCCTTTCCTATATCGCCGTCATTGTAAATGGTCATAATTCTATGTAGCACAAAATGACCCAACCACAGCTCATTTTGGAAAGTGATACAAAAAGTACAATTCTGCAAATAGTAACCTTTAAATTATACAAAAGAAATGTACATTTTGGACATGAGTTTCAATTGACAAGAGGGCGCTCTTTTGATGAGTTTACGAGTCATAGGTGGAGTTGCTGAGATACGCGGAGGGGCAAGGGTCACACGCTCCTGCCTCCCCCGCCAAACAGACATGTTTCTACATCACACCCGCTCTCTCTCCCTCTCCCTCGATGCCACAGCATTCTCTGACGACACCTCGTTACTTACGGTGATGAGATGAATCGTACGACTGCAAACGTCTTCCTTGGAAGTCGAGTCATGTGTGTATGTATATAACGTTTTCCTGGGTTCCAATGTATACGAGGAGCACACGGTCACCACTGACTTCCAAAAACACTAACTTTTTGATCAAGAACGAACCACTGCAAGCATCACGTCAAAGTGTTAAGGGGGGGGGAAATACAAAGAAAAAGACTAGTTCTTGCTTTAGACAAATACATCTGGCATACAGGACATCCAAGAGATCAGACGACACGATACAAACATGCTTAACAATGTGCTGAACCCTAGAGGGGAAATAGGCGTGAAGTTGTCTCTGCGTACGATCCTTTTTACGTAAAATACCATTAGTGGGGGAATTTCCACATCGATCGCAGGCAGGTCGGCTCGAGAGGTAGAGAAGCCAACCGGTTACTGGAAGGTCGCTGGTTCAATCCCCAGGCATCGATGAGGATGAATGGCAGCGGTTAGATGGCGCGTGCGGAGGGTGGCTGTTGTTGCCTTCAGAGGATTCCCTTGAGCAAGACGCTGGGTCCCTAACCGCCTAAAGGGTGGGGGGGGGGGGTCTACACTGTTCTCCTACCTCCCTTATGGAATGCCTATGTAGGGACCGTGTGTGTGAATCTAACGAGGGACAAAATTCTGACTACTTCCTGTAACATGGTTAACAAAGTTATCTTGATTCTTTTTGTGCTCATCATATGAAACGCCTGTCGTTTTTGTCGTCATAGTAGTATGAGCCGTGTCAGCAAAAGAGCACCCGAGTCTTAATATCAAAGAACATCACATTTAAATCTATATACTGCATGTATTGCATTCATCTTTTTCTTAATAGATATGTTCTATGTTCTCCTCCCACTCAGCCGTATCCATAACTAAGATGAAAAGAACAGAACCCCAAAATAAAAGAGTAGAAAAATATTTGGCACACAGGAAGTACAACATACCAATATACACACACATGAACACAATGTTCAAAACCGTCCCCCGGACACCCAACGAGATAGAACGAGTTCACTCGCAAACACAAGACGTTGAACACGGACAACAGTAGAGATCTCTCTCTCGCTCACACGTACACACACACGCACACACTCAAGAGAGTTGAAAAGGTCAAGTCATTCCTCTGGTTGAAATAGGCTACTCGACCAGTTGAAATGATCCAAAGTGTGCTTAATCGAGAATAACGAGCCTCATTCCATGGATTCTAAATGTGGGAATCAGAGTGGAGTGTATAGTATAGTCCTTCCTAGCCTGAAAACACCTGTAACCAAAGACACTCTAAGAAAGGTAACGCATCAAAAGCCGCACCGATGGGATGAAAATGGAACAGTTTGTGTCTCCTAAGTGGGCAGGACTTTTACACAGGCACTATCGTTAACACTGTGATATCACTGGACATCCGTCTCAGACAAACGAAATTCAGAACACCTTCAACCGGTAAGATACGGTCCAATATCTAACTCTAAGTTAAGTTATACTTCATTAAATAACAATTATTCTCCGCATTTGACCCCTCCTAACCACTTAGGAGCAGGACAGACGTGAGCCCGGGGACCGACTCCAGTTGTGACGCCATCGCCTCGGGTCAAGGGCAATGGCAGGAGTGCAGCTAGCATATACTGTATGTCTTTGGGAGATCATTTAGAGGGGGTCCAGTCCAGTGTAATAGACGTCAAGCTCACTCCTCTGGGTGAAACACTATTCAACCAATTCAAGAGAGCACTATCGAATTAGACTGATTGGTACTCGTGGCCGCTAAATCGTGCTCAGGAGAAGCCATGCTTGCTAGCATGAATGACACATGGAACACAACACCCACAGGCACACACACACACACAAACACAACACACACACACTTTTCACTTGTTTCAATCACATTTGTGCTGCTGGCAGAATCACCCACTTAAATCACTAACTGATTGTCGTGACACACTTGTAACATAAGAATTCTGATGGTGATAATGACTACAAAGGGCAGACTCTTGAGACGACCCCCTCCATCCCCCTGCTGTGCTTCTATTCCATTGATATTAAAGTCACGATAAGTGTTAAAGTCACAATTAGGCATTTTACCTGTAAACTGGGATCTCACGGTAATAACATTTCACCCTACGTGGCCTAATATTTTGTTGTTCCGCAATAGTACAGCTAAGCTTATCACAACTTTGGAATTTATATATATTTGTGTGAGTATGTTTAGGCCTATATGCTGCACTGTAGAACAGGAAGTCAGTGAAGAATTGACTGAATAGGAGCCCTTAAAATTAGGCTAATTAGGTTGTAGTGTTATTATTTTCCCGTTTGCACTGGGACCTGTTGAGAATGTCTTCAGCGACATTTTGATTTGTGCTTGGTCAGAATATTTGCATCTGAACATCATGGCGGGACTTAAATGTATGATATATAATGTCGTCAAACAGCAACCTCTAGGCAAAAGAGCCCCGGATTGAATTGCGCTTTGTTCACATTTACATTTAGCTAACACTTTTATCCAAAGCGAGTAAACAGGAGGGGTGCACATCTGGTGGCTAAGGGTAAGTGGTATTGTTCGTCTAGCAGTGCCGAACTTGTGTGCATAGTCGTATAGGCATATTATTTTGTTGTTATATTTGTTTTACATGTTTATATTTGTTTACCTTTTTGTTTTGGTCTGATGGGTAGGAGTTTAGTAACGTATTACTGTGAATTTCTCCAGACCTCTCTTAGTAGAAACCCCTCCCCCAATCCTCACTGAAATCCAACCCACATATCAGACAAAAACAAAAAAAAATTAAACAAAGCGCAATACTATGTTGTCATCTTTTGCCTAGAGGTTGCTGTTTGACGACATTACAGATTGTACCTTTAAAGGGACCACTTGTCTCAACGTGTCTGTAACACACTGACTGACAGGTATACATGAATACAGTATACTGTCTCAAGCTTAAATTAACGGGGTAACAGTCAAATAAGTGCTAACAGTCAAAATTGACAAAATATTGATCATTTTGAAATTAATTCAAATAGAAGGAAAGAAAATGTATTCATGAATTAATGAATAAATAACGCAACCGAATGGTTTTTTATCTGTGATGTCTCTTGACATTGAGGCTCATACAGGCTATGGCTACGCACACGTAATAGACCGGAACTTGATATTTCAGTATCCTTGAAATCAGAAATCATCTTGTAGAATACGGTGCAATGGAACTACTGCATAATGCAATATGTCAAGGACTAAACTAGTTAATTAGCAAAAAGCTATAACTTCCATCCTTGACAAATATATATATATATATATGAACTGACTGTCGTGAGTTACTACCAGAGCTACTGTGTGATCCAAAAAGGTATATTGTAGACATGACATGAAATGGTTTTTGATAGGCTCCCAATTCTTTGAAATTAACCTAAACTACTGCACCCCAATGTTAGCATAGGTCCCGCTGAAAATAAATAAGTAAAATAAAATAGTGAGGAAAACCAGTGGCAGAAAAATGGTGATATTAAAATAATTACCATAAGCCACATTCCCTTGCCTGACACACACACACACACACACATATCCACACAGACCTTCACATACATGCATACACCAGATTATACTCACAAATATATTCACCCTTCTCTTGGCCGTAGCAGGTAAACTTTACGTTAGGGTGAATACGATCTCATTTAGCATTAGGCTGAAATGCATCCCTTAGAACTGCTAGCGTTAGGTAGCTATCTCACTAACATCTAAATAAAGTGAGCAAGAGTTGTTACATGGTCACACCTTTTCAGTCTTAGTGGTCTCAACGATAAATAAGGATCAAAATAACAATACTTAAAAAAAGAAAAGAAAACACTTAACACTCAAGAACTGGATCAAAATATAGCAATTTACAAGATAGAATCCTCTGGAATGCATCTCTACTTCTATCTGCGTGGTTTGAGGCTAAGGTCGTGTGTTAGGCTGGATTTCTACAGGAAAATAACATCTAAATTCATGAATCCTGCACAAACCTAGCCGAGTTGAATGTGCTGGAATGTTTGCGGTAATTTCATTTGGTAGACAGACAGTAGTAACTCTTAGTGATGTCATTAGGCAGCATGAGTATTGTATTGTTTCCTTTGGAAGTGGCTGACGAATTGTTTCGGGGGCCTGGTTTTAGAGAATACATACTTGACTTTTAGACTGGGTTTCAATGGAAGATACTTTTTTTCAAGGAATAAGACACAATTACAAATAATACTGTCAGCATCGATCCATTTGGAAAGGTAATTGTAATATGGGAAAAGGTTCCCTGGACTAGTTTAATATAGACATATTTCCCTATAAAAATGTGCCTTACATTTTTATTTAAATAAATAATCATTACTCATCTTCATTTGGACATTTCAACTTGTCTATGGTGGACAAATCAGTTGCTGTATTGCCTTAATGCAAATATTTATTTTCCTATTTGTGTTTATATGTGGTGGGTCTGTAGTGTAATGCTGATGCATTCTGGGACTATTACTACACTGAGGGGGGGTGGGGGTGGGGTTGGAGGGGGTGGCAGTCTGTCAGTTTGGGAGCTCTCAGCCAGGGATGGTCCAGCTCTAGTCGAGATGTGCCCACTCCAGCGATACTCTGCTTCCCACTGGTGGCTGGCCGGCTTTACTGCAACACTTGGCCCCGTGTTTCAGGAAGCTTTGTTGCGAGAAAACTACCTGTCGCGAGAGCACCTGCGGCGAGTATGATCGGCACGGCCTTGGTGATGCCGACAAGTGACTGGAAAATGCTTATCCCCAGGACTGCAGCCAGCTTGCAGAGGGCATTTAGGAAGCCAAACGCTGTGGTCCTGAGGAAGGAAGGAAGGAAGAAAGAAAGGAAACCATAATCACGATTATATTGGTCAATATTGAGATTACAACTATTTAACACGATTACTCATTAACTTTGGAAACATCATGCATTTATTGAACTTTAAATAAAAAATAAATAAATGCAGTCCACCTACAGAAATAAGTGTATTATTGAATTAATATCGCCGTGTTCAAATTCAGTGTGATGGAGCAATAATGTCTCTCTCTCTCTCTCTCTCTCTCTCTCTCTCTCTCTCTCTCTCTCTCTCTCTCTCTCTCTCTCTCTCTTGATTGATTGATTGAAAAGTTTATTAACAGATTGCAGAATGGGTACAGTACAGTACAGCTCAGTACATACAATTGTTAAGGGGATGCAGACCAGAGAAAGACTTTCGTCTTGTTTACATCAGGGTCCCCCATTTTCAATTCATCATAACATATATGACATACATGACATACAGATAGACAGTACTGCTACATCTATACATTTATGACATATCAGATTTGCAAATACAGTACTGTTTGTGATACAAAAGTGTCCAGAAAAAGAGTGTATATACATTTGGCGTAGAAACTGTACATTGGAGGAGGTTGGGTGGGTGGGGTGGGGTTTGGTGGGTTGGGTGAGGGCTGTACATTGTAGGTGGGGGGGGGGGGGGGGGGGGGTTGGGAATAGGGGACACACACACATTTTACACTGTACATTGAAATACTGACAAAGCCTTACTTGGTCATTTACTGTACAACTAGGTTAGGACATTTGTAGGGGCCAGTTTCGAATTGCAGTCTCACGTTGTAGGTGTTTTTTGAGAGTGTTTTTGAAAGTGGGTAGTGATTCACATTCCTTTACAGCTTTAGGTAGTGCGTTCCACATTGATGTGGCATAATTGCGAAACGTGTTTAGTCCCTTGTTTGAGCCGAATCTGGGTTTTACATGATTTGTGGAGCTCCCTCTGGTGTTGTGATCGTGGTATTCACTGACCTTTGGGAAGTATTTTGACATTTACATGGGTACCTTGGTCGCGTAGTGTATCTTGTAGACCAGGCCCATTGCAAGTTGCTGTACTCTGTCGTCTACTCTAAGCCATCCTAGGTTGTCAAAGTGGGCAGGGGTGAGGTGGGTTCTAGGAGTTAGGTCAAGCAGTAGTCTGACTAGCTTGTTTTGAGATGTTTGTAATTTGTTTTTTAGTGCCTTTGAGGTGCTTTGGTACCATGAGGTGCAAGCATAGTCGTAGTACCCTTGAATGAGTGCTCCTGCTAGAGTCTTCAGGGTATTCTTGTTTACCAGAGAGGAGATCCGGTACAAGAATCGCGTTCGTTGGTTGACTTTTTTTATTACATTGGATGCCATTTTGTCACAGGAAAGATTAGCCTCTAGGATGGAACCCAGGTAGGTAATTTCATCTTTCCTTGTGATAATATTGTCACCCACTGCAACCGAGAAGCCGTCGGTCTTGCTGAGTTTGTTATTTGAACCGAAGAGAATGGACTCTGTTTTGCCCATGTGTAATGATAGTTTGTTGTCGGCGAGCCATATGCAGATTTTGCCTAGTTCCGAGCTGAGGGCTTTTTCAACCTGTAACTTGTTCTTGTCAGAGACCAGCAGGGCTGAGTCGTCCGCAAACGTCTCTCTCTCTTTTCCTAGATTTCCCTACTCTAGGAACACTTGACTCCAGGGGGAACAACTAATGATGCCTTGGGGGACTGTTCACTTTTAGAGGACTGAGTTCTTGATACAGGGACTAACACAAGACCAGGGGTATTCATTCAAAATTCCAATTAAAGGTCCAGACAAAATGTCCTGAAGTAAAGCTCTGAAACATCATAATGTCTAACTCGCATTATGATTCAGTGCCATATATATATTGACGTAGCCTAGTAGTTGTATCAGCGTCTCTATGTAGGCGACAACTGACTGTCATATTGAATAAAGAAAGTACAATTCAATAATATTTCAACAATATTTGAGTCGATTTTTACATTGAAGTGGGGGGACTGAAGTACACTAATAATAAATAAATGTAATTTTCTAATTTCAAGTCAAATAAGGCTGCATTTAGAAATAAAATACATAATAGAGAGCTTTTAATTTTCTTTAAATACGTGCTTCATTTTATAAAAATGAAATAAAACAGTTTCAACCAGTTTTATAATAAACAATCTAAACACCTCCTTTTCTCTATCTTTCTTTCCCATGCCTGTGTATCACACTGACTTGAGTCGCAATGCTTATCGGAATGCACAGATTTGATTGGCTGAGCAGAGTCATGTGAGATGATTTGGTCTGTGGAGTTTCCTGGGCCGATAAACCAGTACCGTAAAGGCTAGAAAAGCTGTGCCGCTTGAAATAGAAACGCTCTGTCCAAAATGATGTCTCAATAATACCGGGTCCGGATAGGATGGCGTCTGGGTCCGGACCCAGGCCACTGTCCACCTATTAGTGACCTCTGCACTAGACAATAGATAAACACGTTTTTGATTGTATTTTCTATTGTGGAGCTCTAATCACCAATGTTTGTGTAAAATGCTAAATTGTTATTTTCCATATACAAATCAAACTCTTCGAGAATGTCAAGTCAAGAGTTTTAATTGTCACGGCATAATGTATGTATATGAATGAGGTCCCAAGCCTTTAACTGTTAAGAGGACAACAACGACAGTATGTTTTAATTTAATCAGTATGTTACCTTTTGTCCGAAGGGTAGAGCTCGACCGTTATCACGTCCAGGGCATTCCAGGAGGCAATGCTGATACCACCAAACAGACACAAGAGGGCGATCATTCCTGATTCACTGTTGCCAAACATCAGGAAGAAACAGCTGATGCACGATATGACACTGGATCCCGCTATGTGTGGTGAGGAGAGAACAGAAG
Source organism: Notolepis coatsorum (assembly GCF_963971535.1). Lineage (NCBI taxonomy): Eukaryota > Metazoa > Chordata > Actinopteri > Aulopiformes > Paralepididae > Notolepis > Notolepis coatsorum. The sequence continues at coordinate 63,736,559 of NC_140168.1, read as the reverse complement.
ATAATAGGATTAGAGATAATAGTTTTAATGTTTTAATGATTGATATTAAAGTCAAATAATACCAATTTCCTCTCTGTGTTCAGTAGAAAGCTATCCGGCTGCAAACTAGCTTAGCTTAGCACAAATGAATGGAAGTGGATACGGATCAGCTAGCCTAGCTTAAAACTCCGTCCTTCGGATGGGACGCTAAAACCGAGGTCCTGACTGAATTCCGTCGTTAAAGAACCCAGGATGCCTATCGCAAAGAGTAGGGGGTTCCCTGACCTTCCTGGCCAAATTCCCAATCAGGTCTCTGACATCAAGGCCACCTAATGATCCCTTCCCCTTAATTGGCTGATATCAATCCCTGTCTCCTAAGCCGTTCAACCATTGTGTAGTGTGTTGTGTGCCTGGTGCCAGTGTATGGCAGCCATTGAGCCTGCGTAGCCCAACTTTGGGTGCTACCAGTGGTGGTGAAGGAGGCAATTTCCACCCTACATTGTGGGGAGCGCTTTGAGTGTCTAGAAAAGCGCTATATAAATGTAATGATCATTCATTCATTAATTCAGGGAGAGGTGTTTTTGTCCAACAGCTAACTTATCCGTATCTGTATCTGGACAGCTTTCTACTGAGCGCACAGACAGGAAATTGGTATTCATCTTCTTTTCTGACTCTGGGGAGGACGGTAAGCAAATTGCCCATAATGTTGGCGTGTTCCTTACACATAAAACAAATAAAGAACTGGGTATTCATCTACTAATGGAATAGGAATATTATGGAATATTTCATGATTAACACTTGACTACACCAGATCCCCAGTGGTGCTTTTATAGGGAAATTTGGCTGATAAGACCTAGCACCTGCTCTTTCCATTAATGCAGTGATTATATCAGCTTGGATACAAAGATTGATGGTAACCTGATAAACGATGAAAATGTTATTAAATAGAAAATGCCGGTGACATAGTCGTGGCTCAGGAGGTGAAGCCACATAACATGTACACATCAAAAGTTCTGTAAAAAACCCAAAAAGTGTAAATATAACAATGTTTTCATCAGCAAACCATCTTCAGCACATTTGACTATATTATCATTGGTTATCTGAATCTCACTTCAGTCGGACTTGAATGCTTATGGTTTCTTAACTCGTGTTGAGATTACAAACAGTGACCTACCCAGCATTCTTAAACGGCCAATTTTATCCATGAGCAGAGCTGACACAATGTTGCCTGGCAACACAGCCAACGAGCCCAGGAAGCTGACAAAGTAGATCATGTAGGCATTGTTGTCGTCGCTGAAGTCCAGCATACAACCTTCCTTGTTATGCAGAAAGGTGCTATTCATCAACTTACAGTCGACAAACCTGTATTTGAACAAGTCTGAGAAGAGAGAGAGAGAGAGAGAGAGAGAGAGAGAGAGAGAGAGAGAGAGAGAGAGAGAGAGAGAGAGAGAGAGAGAGAGAGAGAGAGAGAGAGATAGAGAGAGAGAGAGAGAGAGAGGAGAGAGAGAGAGAGAGAGAGAGATGGAGAGAGAGAGAGAGAGAGAGAGAGAGAGAGAGAGAGAGAGAGAGAGAGAGAGAGAGAGAGAGAGAGAGAGAGAGATGAGGGAGAGAGAGAGAGAGAGAGAGAGAGAGAGAGAGAGAGAGAGAAAAGGGGAACACATTATTGCTCCATCACACTGAATTTGAAGCAGGGAGATATTCATTCAGAATACACAGGTACCGTATAACTACTTATTTTTGTAGGTAATGGGGCTGCATTTATATAGTGCTTTATCCTAATTACTACTTATGCCTCGCATTCACCCATTCACTCACACATTCACACACCAATGGTAGGCCTACCATGCAAGGTGCCAACCTGCTCATCAGGAGCAGTTATGGGTTAAGTGTCTTGCTCAGGGACACACTGCAGTGAGGAGCCGGAATCAAACAAGGAACCTTCCGATTACCAGATGACTGCTCTAGAGCCACTGTCACCCCTGTGTGTACTCACCTCCACTATCATCCTCATTACCATATACAGTATATAATAAAGAGTGAGGTCTCAGTAGTATAGCTTTGTAGTACATCATGTAGAAAATCAAGCGGAGAAAAAGAGGATAACATTTATTTTTTTATTGTGCGTACAAAGCCCACTATTTGCTTCATGCTTCATTGACTACATAGCGTCGCACTAACTGTGTTATTGAGTCGTCAGATTCCACCTCTGCGATTTTTGTTATACCGTAACACAATGACGGTACAACTATGGGGAGACGGGCGAGGTTTGATTCCAAAGTTAAATGTGAGCAAGACAAAAGAATTAGACGCATTGTTGACTTGAAGTAAGTCAGATAATAATACCACTCTCTAGCACTTAATCAATTACAACAACATTGTTTGGGATGTAAACATATTATTCCTGGGTATTTAAATCTGATCTCACAGCGTTGGATCCAGAGCTGCAAAAGTGTAACTGCTTCAGTAGTTTTCTAAGACACGTCAGAAAATATGGACTGCATCTTTCCATCACTGGAAGACAATACGCTGTGCAGGTTGTTTTGACAGGAAGCAGCACACCATGACGGGCTGAATTCATTCAAGCAGGAAATCCATATCAAAACAAGAAGACCTATTTAATTGCGTAGGAGAGATGTAAGAGACAAAGATACTGCCGACGTCGGAGCAAAGACCACCACAAAGGGTTTTACATCACAGACCTGCTGGTGACCTGCTCACTTACATCGCTGACGCTGTCAGTGGTGATTCAAGTCTCAGCTCACGTAGCTATACAGGTATTGTTTATTTATTGATTTGTGTTATATTTGATTCACAGCAGGACGGTAGGCTGGCCGATGAGGGTCAGTGGTTCAATCAGAAACCAGGTCCTTCTCACTTCCTGCAACGCGTCACGTGACATAAGGCGCTTACTGCCCCCCCCAACGACCCTAGGAGACCAAAGTGCTCCATTCACCCCAGTGACAGATGTAGAGGTTTTGACTGAATGTGGGTATTCTTTTCTTCACCATAGAAATGGAGGTAAATATTGGACTGCATTGTAACCAAGTGGATTTGAACCTGGGACCATAGGATCCACAAGCGGCCGCACTAACCAGCTGAGCTAAAGGGTCAGACCGGTTAGCAGGTGCTGGTTGACTCAGTAGTTTACAGTCGTCCTCCCCCTGAGAAGGGCATCCTCACACGTTCTTTCATCCATGCTCGCACTTTCCCGGGGTTAACCCTTTCACTACCACACTACAGAAGGTTAACCTTTCACTACCACACTACAGACGGTTAACTGTTTAACCTAACCCTAACCCTATCCCACCCCCATTGCTATGTGAACCTGGATACAGATCCACAGGGCAGTGAGATCCCACCGCTGTCGCTAATGTAACCAAGTGGATTTGAACATGGGACCATAGGATCCACAGGCAGCTGCACTAACCAACTGAGCCAAAGGGTCTGACCCGTTAGCAGGTACTGGTTGGTTTACAGTCGTACTTCATTAGAGTATCTTTGTTTATCTCCCACCCGTGTTAACTTTCACTTTCAGTTTGGCAATGTTGTAATAAGTCCGACCTGTTTTGATTGACAGGCAAGTTAGCTTGTTAGGATTTCAAGGAAGATCGTATACAGACCAATCACTTTGAAGCACAACGGCATGTTTACACGCCTCCAGTGCACTCTTTCTTTGTGTTCTCGTGGCGTGCTCGTGCGTGCTTGTGCATACTAGGGGAACCCCCGAAATTGGCTATAGCACCAATGTCATCATGAATGGTAAATGGCTGCATTTATATAGCGCTTTTATCCAAAGCGCTTTACAATTTGTTCCTCACATTTTTACCCATTCACTCACACATGGCAGAGACAACCATGCAAGGAGCCAACCTGCTCATTGGGAGCAGTTAGGGGTTACAGTATGAAGTGTCTTGCTCAAGGACACTTCGACATGCTGCCCTGAAGGAGCGGGAATTGAACCGGGAACCTCCGGATTACCAGACGACTGCTCTACCTCCTGATCCACTGTTGCGTCACTAATCATCAAATAGTGGTCAAAGACTCCGTTGGATACCTTTGAGTATTAAAAGTCCTCGCCAGGTCACAGAAACAACCTTATTCTTTACCTGTGTTATAAAAGAGACTCGCAATGAAGGTGCAGTTCCTGAACACAGTGCTGGTGGAGGTGATCTCCTCGAAGTAGCACTCCTCGAACACAGAGTCCTCGAACACCATGGACTTCATCTTCAGGTTCAGGAACCTGGATGGGAGGAAACATCGGGGGGGGGGGGGGGGGGGTAAGAGTGACGCTCCACATCTATGTATTTTGATGATTCAGTGGAGCAAGATGGACGCACACAATGCAACATCCACCAGCGTGTCTGGTTTAAAGGAACACACCAACACTTTGGGAAATTAGCTTACCGTCTTCTGCAGAGAGAGACAAGAAGATAGATACCAGTTTCCTCTCTGTGCGTTCAGTAGAAAGCTATCTGGCTGCACGTTAGCCTAGCTTAGCACAATGAATGTAAGCGGACAGTGCTGGTTAGCCTAGGCATTGTCCAACTAACACATCTCCCCCGAAGGCTAACTGGCACTATCCGCTTCCATTCATTGTGCTAAGCTAGGCTAACGTGCAGCCAGATAGCTTTCTACTGAACACACAGAGAGGAAACTGGTATCTATCTTCTTGTCTCTCTCTGGAGAAGACGGTAAGCCAATTTCCCAAAATGTTGGCGTGTTCCTTTAACATGCATAACCAATATGCCATTCATATCTGGACATATATCTGGAATACTGAAGTGTTCCGTCTTTGAATAGGTATATGTGAACATTGTGTTTGCAAATTACCCTGATAAGGTATTATTGATTATTATAAATAATAATAGACACAACACGACACAAGGATTCAATGTCCTCGATGACATCACCGGTGGCCATATTCAAACTCATTTTTAATTTAGTTTAAACTCGTACTCTCAGTAACTGTCAAAACTTTTTTTGTTCAGAATGTTTTTGAACGTGTGTGAGATTATGTGCAAAATAAATCGACATTGTATTTTGGTGAAGTGCCCATTTAATGAATCACTAGAAAAGGTACACATTGTTTGGATCTTTCCAAGTTTAAAGTTTAAAGCTCTCCAAAAAGGCTTGACAGGCACCACACAATGGAATAACTTGTGTTTGTCGTTTGTTTGTTTTATCTATCTCAAATGACCACAGGTCATAAACCTGTAAAATACATGAACATAAACATACAATTGTAATATATTAATTGAATATACTATACATGTTATACATATATTATACAATAAAGCAGCATGTAGTGTCTCTTCCTAACAGTGGGTAAATGAGAGATAGCAATATTAAACTACATTACCCAGAATGCTTGCATCCAGAGAAGCACTTACTTGTCGTTGAAATAGTGTCCCTCGCGATGCACCTGGTTCTCCAGGGTGAAGTTAAAGGTCACATGTTCCACTCGCTCGTTGCTGAAGACCTTTGTGCGCGACGCATATTCCTGCTTCTGGATGTACTTGATCATGTCTGGGAACCACACTGTCAGTCCGTAGTAGCTGTGTGTGTGTGTGTGTGTGTGTGTGTGTGTGTGTGTGTGTGTGTGTGTGTGTGTGTGTGTGTGTGTGTGTGTGTGTGTGTGTGTGTGTGTGTGTGTGTGTGTGTGTGTGTGTGTGTGTGTGTGTGTGTGTGTGTGTGTGTGTGTGTGTGTGGAAAGGTGCAGGGGGGGGGCAGGAAAGGGTAGATGAGCATCAAAATGTTATTTCAACCACAGTAAGGCAAGATAACTGGACCTGGTACAAAATAGCATTTGTAAATAATTGTTAAGTTTGTTTTAATCACTTAAAGGTAGGATCTGTAGTGGCCTCTAGGCTATGGTGTAGGTTTGGTTGAAACATGGGGGGGGGGGGACTTGGTCTGGTGGTCCTCCCCCAGGGGATTTTGATTAAACACTTGCATTCTGGTGTATATTTTACAAGAGGCACGTCTGCAAGGTTGAGATGGTACGGTCCTGTAGGGGTGTCTGAAATTGTTGGTAATATATAGTTACAGGTAAGAAGGATATATAAATGTTTTGACCCCCTTATTTGTTTTACCTGTTTATTATCATCATATGATAATAACTATATAGTAACTTATTATATTGTGAATTTCTCCAGACCTCTTTTGGCAGAGCCTGGGGTGTGGCCAGCAGTAGATTTATTTTACCTAGAGGTCACTGTTTGACAGTATTACAAATTCTATCTTTAAAGTACCAAGATTCAGAATACATTTTTGAAAGTACATTTAGTATACATTCCTGCATACTATGGGTCTCTGTATACTTGCTATGAACCATGCGAGTAGACAAGCGGCTGCGGTGTTGGTTGTTCACATACTTGCCTGCGTATTATGCATGTACCTGGAGGTTTGAAAAGTCTATCCACTAGGGGCAAATCAGGGCCAAATCCTCCCTGGCCGACACATACAATTAGAAGAATATCTTCCTTATGAACTATCCACTATCCAGATTTGCAACATAAACATAAACATAAAACATGGTGTCACTCAAGGAGGTTATGTTGAGATCACGGCAGAACATTTTCTCAGACCTGTTCTTTTGGCAGCTTTTCATGTTGAGTTTTAGCGTTTTTAGCGTCACATCCCACTGTTGACCTGTCACATCCCACTGTTGACACGCTTCATTGTATATTTCGGACATGTAGCGTCAATTTATGAGGATGCGCACAAAGTACGCTCCACAGGAATGTGTATTTAAAAGCAAGTATACCGAGACCATTACCTAATCAGAGCAAGATGTGTATCTTTAGTGCCCTTACCTGAAAGACATGGTGAACCAAACGGCCATCAGCATGAACGTGGTGCGCTTGTACTCTGGGTTGAAGCAGGCAAGGAAGTTACTCCGCATCTACATGTCAATGAGAAAACATAGCGTTACGCGCTTTTTGGGTGCTATGTTCTGGAGATGAGGTGCAATAATGCATGCACTTAGAACACATAACGTAATTAAGTAAGGATCCTAACTGTTTATCTATATAAGTGACCAGTTACAGTGAAATAAATGACATTTGTAAAGTCATAGTATCCTTGAGACACACATCACCTCATCTTATTCCGGTTAGTTTAAAAGCCAGACATCTCATGTAGTGTCACAAAGGGTGGCCCCTAACTGACACCTTGCCATTCATAAACTTTATTATTATTATTATTATTATTATTATTATTATTATTATTATTATTATTATTATTATTATTATTATTATTATTATTATTATTATTATTATTATTATTATTATTATTATTATTATTATTATTATTATTATTATTATTATTATTATTATTATTATTTATTTTGTTTTATTTAATTTGTAATCTTTTTAGTTCTCCAGTGTGGTTAAAGGTGTTATAGATAACATTCAGCCACTAGATGTCGCACTAGAGCACCAGCATGTCCAATTAGGTGCATGCCACGTGGGGAAATGGGAAGTAGGGAGGGGATACATGCAGTCAACATGTAAACAACAACAATTCAATTTGGAATTTATATGTAATCATTAATCCAGTCCCGCCAACTCCCATTGATTGTTATTCCTGTGACCCATTGTGAAATTCACCACCGCGGCCTGCGGGATTTCCGACCAAATGTCAGGCTCCAATGGACAGCGAATTCTCATTAGAGGCCGCCCAAATATGAGCTTGGAGTTCATGACTAAACAGCAGACCAATCAGTATTCTCCCAGTATTGAGTAAACCCATGGAGAGAGTGGCTATTGATCAGATACATGTAGTGTCACTGTATACAGAGTTGTAATACCAATATGTACAGTGATACAGGTATAGAGGCAGTATGGTCGTAGTCATACTGGCCAGCAGTGTAACTAGTAGAGTAGGTAAGAGATATGTACAGATATAGATATAGTAACTGTCTACATATATGGATTCAAAGATTAAAAGGATTATGTACAGACATATATATATGTATACTGTAAGAATAAATACATATATAGAGGCTGTGTTGCTTGACTTAATGCAGCATTTTATGTTATAGACCACACATATTGTTCATCCAATCAATTGGATGAACAATAATTGATCTAATAGAGAGCAGTATGTGTTTTTATACTGGTAGATTATCTACTCTCTCTACTGTCTAGTTTTTGTATTACCTATATGTATTGTCTTTCTATTACGCTGCCTATACCCGTACCTCCCCTCTCCCCTCCTCTGTACTGCTATGACACCTGAATTTCCCCCAGAGGATCAATAAAGGAATATCTTATCTTATTGCTGCTACAGAAGCTGACTACATATGGCTTCGACCCCACAGCAATCAATTGGATGAACAATAATTGATCTAATAGATATGGTAGTATAGTATAGTATAGTATGTGTTTTTATAATGGTAGATTCCCTACTCTCTCCACTCTCTAGTGTGCAGCGCGAAGTGCCCCAGGGGAGTTGTCTGGGTCCATCGCTATTCTCAATCTATACAAATGATTTGCCACTTACGCTGAGAAAATGTGATGTGACCTAATTTGCTGGGAAGATAATAGCACAGCGTACTTGGGAGTCGGGCAGCTTGACAATAGAGATTGAGAATTACAGCTAGTATCTACAATGAATGGGTGAGAGAAAACAGACTTGTCTTAAATATTTTGAAAATGAAAAGTATTTCCTTTCTGTGCCAATCATGCTACCAAGAATTAAGAAAAACAATTATGTATCTCGATCAAAGGCACTGCCATAGAACATGTTGCAGACACTAAATTACTTTGTATTATTCTTGATGGGCAAATATCATGGGCTAGTCACACTGAAAAAATATGTTGTTCCTCTCACACTCCTACTGTAGCTCTAGGTTGAGGGTAATATGGCTATAGCTCTAGAGTTAAGGTAATATGGCTCTAGCTCTAGGGTTAAGGTAATATGGCTCTAGCTCTAGGGTTAAGGTAATATGGCTCTAGCTTTTACTTTTAAAACAACACAGTTCTATATTATACTTACTGTAGACTTCTGTATATTTTTACTGTATATTTTATACTGTATATTTTATTCTATTCTTATTCTTAGGCAATTTGTTTTGTTATTCTTATTCGTGACTTTGTTCTGTCTAAATGTCTAAATGTTTAATGTGAGCGATTTGTAGTGTCAAATTTCCCTCGGGATGATTGAAGTATTTCTATTCTATTCTCTAGGGTTAAGGCAATATGGCTCTAGCTCTAGGGTGAAGATAATATGGCTCTAGCTCTGTCACACCTTGACTAATTGTCCAGCTATCCAGCTAAATGGTCTGGCGTAGCAAAAAAAAGACCTGTACAAATGATAAATGAACACAGAATAAAGCAGCAAGGCTTGCCTTAAATTGCCCATCTACATTACAAGATCTACATTAGTGTTTGTTTCTTTTATTCAGATCCCCATTAGCTTTTGCATAGCAGCAGCTATTATTCCTGGGGTCCAATAACTTACATGGTGACAACACAAAAATATACAATCACACTCATCACCATATATTTACAAAACATATTAAATAACACACCTAAACAAAACAAACACACTGCAATTAGACAAAGCAAATAGACAGGCTCCGACTGAATCCATCATGAACTAATTAATAGATAAATAGAATTCAACATAGATAGCCCATGTAACCTTACTCCCCAAGGATGATGCCACAGCAAACATTCGAACACCTGCGGAAAACCTCAACAGAACATTCAAATGTGAGAAACCCAGAAAATTATATTCGGTAGAGCCCTAATCTTTTTTCTTAAAACCATGTATATTATTATGTTGCGTAATATGATTTGGAAGTAAATTCCTTTTGAATATTAAGATTAATTGAGATTAAAGATTAAGATTAAGATTAAGATTAAAGATTAAGATTAAATTGATTGAACAATCTACAATTAAACAATCTACGCTTGACCCATCCCATCGTCCTTCCCCCCAAGGGCAGCCGGGAGCAGACCGCTGCTCCCTTGTGAGCACGGGGAGAACATGCAAACTCCACACAGAAAGGCCCGGGAGATACCCCACCTGGGTACCTGGCAACGCGGCAACCTGGTCCCCAAGCGGGAATCGAACCTTTTAGCTGTGAGGCGACAGTGTTAACCACTACACCACTGTGCCTCCCGGTGCATTTTAGCATTGCTCTGTATATCACTGTACGTTGAAACCATGTAGTCTTGAATTTATGCAAAGTGAAACAGCCTCCAACAGTATTGATCCCCAAGGGGATCAATAAAGGAATATCTTATCTGTGACCCGACGTGGCCAAACCTGACTTGTGGCAGCGAGATACTGTACAAGCATCAGAAATCGCGAAAATTTCTCGCACTTCAGAAATATGTAAAAATCGAAATATTGCTTTTTTGACTACTTTGAAATGTTACTTATCTGTTCCCTTATTTGCTAAACTTAATACAACTTGTAAATGAGTTAATTATTGTTATTTGTCCGACAGTATTGTGTCCCAATGCTCCCCAAAAGAACTACAGCGCCGGGCTGTAGTGAGGTGTGGTCTGGCGTGAAATTGAATGGCTTGGCATTCATTCATTACAGGTACTTGAGAGAGGTGTTGAAACACACACGGCTCTGTTTTCATCATCGCAGAGAGAACGGAAAAATGCATGCATGTAACATTAAGTTACACTTCTTAACATTATAGCCAGGCAGCGTGTATCACTTCCGCAACGGATTTAGTCGGATTTCGGTTTCCGGGTTCGCCTGATTGGCCGCGACGGCCACGTGACACGCCGTGGCACCGCCCCGCGGCAGCGGCAGACTTCACTGCCGCTTTCCCACTTCAACGCCAGAGCAATATTGTCACGCCATCTTCTGAGTGCAGACGCGCTGCTGTGCTGTTTAATAATATTGTCGCGTTGTGGAAAGCAGGATGAGAGAGCGTAGATTTCAGTGTGTATCATTTAATCATTTATCATTTAACATTTGAAAGGCATACATTGTTGTCATACAGAAGTACAGAATACTTTTATCCAAAATGCTTCTTACTGTTACTGTTAGAGACTGTGCTATAAGTATGAAATAAAATAGTATAGCATGTAAAATAGAAGTAAAAATAGAGGTCACGCTGTTCAGTATAGACATATGTACAATGTTCGATGCAGAATAGAAGTAACTGAGTTACCATACAATATACAATATACTATGCAATGTACTAATATACAATACGGCTCACTTTTCCCACTTCAATGACAGAGCTGCTGTTTAATAATATTGTCGCGTTGTGGAAAGCAGGATGAGAGAGCGTAGATTTTATGCTATACTATTTTATTTCATACTTATCTTGTCTAGCACAGTCTAACAGTAAGAAGCATTTTGGATAAAAGTATTCTGTACTTCTGTATGACAACAATGTATGCCTTTCAAATGTTAAATGATAAATGATTAAATGATACACACTGAAATCTACGCTCTCTCATCCTGCTTTCCACAACGCGACAATATTATTAAACAGCACAGCAGCGCGTCTGCACTCAGAAGATGGCGCGACAATATTGCTCTGGCGTTGAAGTGGGAAAGCGGCAGTGAAGTCTGCCGCTGCCGCGGGGCGGTGCCACGGCGTGTCACGTGGCCGTCGCGGCCAATCAGGCGAACCCGGAAACCGAAATCCGACAAAATCCATTGCGGAAGTGATACACGCAGCCAGGCATGCGTTGCTCATGGGACGACTGGTTGCACTATGTTTTAATGACGCCACGTGCACGTGCTGCGCGCGCTCCCACGCATGTGCTGTGACTAGCCGTAGACAGTAGGGACTTGTTGAGGCCTCTTCAAATCTTTTTTTTTACATATTATGAAAGTACAGATTCATACCTTCAAAATAAGCCATCACTTGAACATTTTGGTGGGATTATTTTCAAGCTACTTCCTATGAATCATGGTGATTATCACAAAACCTAATCAGAGAAAATGGCCTTGAAGTTTTTACACTTACAGTGTTAAAAAACTACAACCCTACCCAGAATGCATTGTATTCCATGGCCCCCTCTCTCTCTGGGGGCAATTAACACCTTGCTGCGTTCTAGTCAGGCTCTTTTGTTATGTCAATGATTCTGTCTTGTGGCACTGTAAACACAACACCATGAAGGAAAAGTCATGATAATTTATTTAATTTAGTGTGGTAGTGAAAGGTTAACCTTCTTTAGTGTGGTAGTGAAAAGTTAACCTTCTGTGTGTGTGTGGTAGTGAAAGTGTTAACCGTATGTAGTCTGGTAGTGAAAGGGTTAACCTTCTGTAGTGTGGTAGTGAAAGGGTTAACCTTCTGTAGTGTGGTAGTGAAAGGTTAACCTTCTGTAGTGTGGTAGTGAAAGGTTAACCTTATGTCGTGGGAGGGGGGTATGTGGGTATACTTGTGTACACTTGTGGAGAAAGGAACCTGACTTGTAAAGGCTAGAGATGCCATAGAGATGCACATTTCATGCATATAGACTAGTACATGCACACACACACGCACGCACGCACGCACGCACGCACACACACACACACACACACACACACACACACACACACACACACACACACACACACACACACACACACACACACACACACACACACACACACACACACACACACACACACACACACACACACACACACACACACACAATATGTGTGACATGGCTTGGTTTCATGTTTTGAGGTACCTTCAATTATCTGTAAATATATACATATACTACATACATGTTCTCCAAAAAGATTATTCCAATTCCTGATCGCCATTCCAAATATCGATCGCGTTTATTGATCCAACGCTGGGTGGTCGAAAGACATATTCCACGCTGTTCTGATGGTGGGCGATGACTGGGATCGTCTCCGGTTACTTGCCTGACAAGTAAAATGTGGATTCCGGACTCTTTTTTCCCCATGCGTTTCATTCAGTGCAATCCAATGGGGTGCAGTACCATCCGGAGAGACGATAGAGGGCGGTATTTTCCCTGTTCAAGCTCAGACATATCCCCAATGGTAACGTGAGGCTAGATTGATGAAAAATGTAAAATGAATGGAAATCGATAATAAAAAAAATAACGATTAAACGACGAGATTTCTTGTCGCTGGCACTCAACGGTTGGCATGAACTAACGAGATTTCTTGTCGCTGGCACTGAAAGTGCTAATAAGGAGGCAGATTATGCAAAATATAAAGTGGATGAGGAGGATGGAGAGTACGAGTGTGATGAGGAAGGAGATTGGAGAGATAGACTTTGACGATCTCTTTGATGATGATGATGATGATGATGATGATGATGATGATGATGATGATGATGATGATGATTAGTAGTTTAGGTTTTAATGTTGTGCCAACAGAGAAGATGTACTGTAATAGTACTTTGATTGAACCTTAACAAAACATATTTCACTGGATTTCAAATTGTATAGGAAAATGTGTTAATTTGTCTATGTAGGACAAATTAGTCTTTTCACATTAGTCTTCCACTTTTGGCCTTATTTACACAAAATCTACAATATGTAGGGCATAACAGCATGATACAATCTTTATTAACATTGTATTTCCAATATTAACCTCAAATTGATCTCATCTGATGGGACTACATTTGAGTAAAGTGGGAAACATTTTCATCTTTTTTTGGATTTTCTTGTCCTGAAATAGAATCAAGATGTGTTTGAATCTTAAAAATAACAATTTTACTGAATTCCTTGGGTCAATATTGTTTGGGGAAATGTTTGAATTTGTCTCTATATGTTGTTAACTTCAAAAGTTATGCTGTTTTCTTTTTCTTCTTTTTCAGGTTTTTGTTCAGGATATGTGTAATAAAGGGTTAAAAATAAACCCCATGGGACATTATTTCAACCTGTTACCTGTTAAAATCTTAAAATAGACACTTCAAGGATTAAGAAAAAACAGGTGGCGAAAAAAATATCCAGACCATGTAGGTGGACCTATGTTTCCATCTAGACTATATCGTGTTTAGTAGTGTAGATAACATACAGTACATGCCAGTCTATCGTGGCTGAAAGTAGAAGGGATACTTGCAAGCAGTCTTCTTACTTTTGTCAGAAATATATGTACAAGTAAACAGCCAAACTACCTACAGACATGTTTAGTCATCTTTGTCATCTTTGTCATCATCTTTTGTCATTCCTGAATTTCCTCAAGGGGATCAATAAAGGAATATCTTATCTTATCTTAACTTATCTTATCTTATCTTATCTTAACAAGCCCCCGGTTCCTTCTTTCCCACCTATGGCGAACAATGAATGTTATTTTCCTTTCCTGTTTACCGGTAATGTTGTCCTTGATGCTGCATGTGGGGTTAATCAGGATATTGCATTTCACCAAATGATTTTATGTTGTTAACATTCCAATTTCCAAAAGCCAAATTGCTAACCCTAAAAGACCGAATATTACCGAGAATGCACTGACGCTGGTGACGTCGGGTGACCTGCTCTGCGATGCTAAGCTATGTATGGCCGACGATCTTAATAGCCACTTCGAAATTCTAAATCCCCTGCCTTATCAGGGAGAAAGAAATGTACATCAGAAGGCCTTGTTCACAGGAACCACAGGCTGCATGAACCACAGACGAAGCTAGAAGGGGTCTATTAATAGTCCATTCATTCTCCTATAGCTGCAGGAGATCCATGGGATGGGAGCAGCCGGAAATACGTCACTCGGAGTCGTGAGAGGTCTAGACCCCTCACCCCACTGTGGCTAACATGAATGATGTGTTTATTGACACACACACACACACCAGCACCACGCCACCCCCCACCCGCTCTTAACGATGCTCACCTGTTGCGACAGGCTTATGATCCTCAGCTTATAGCGCTGCCAGACGGGCGTGTCCGTCCCTGTGTCAACCAGATCATCCATCTGCTTCACAGTCTTGATAGTGGTGACCTGTGAGGACAAACGCATGTTTCCTTTTGAAGTGGAAAATGTCACAGTCAAATGAAGCGTTATCATTAACACTGATGCACATTTCTACAACCCCCCCCCCGTTTCATCGTCTCCCCTCAGCTGCATTCCAAGTGTCAATGGGGCATCTCTCTCTCTTTACCTAATATTTTGATTCTATCCTGACATTTTTCAGTTGGAAGGGCAGTCTATATGCGTAATGGTAAAAAAATTTAAAATTTAAAATTAACTTCTTTTTTCATAATTTCTTTTCCAAAAATGGCACTTTTTTATGAGGCTCAAAAAGGCAGGTGCTCAAGCACCCCTTGGGCTCTATGTGTGCACGTGCTTGACAGTAAAGAGTGGATTAGTTCGAATCACCTTTTAAACTGTAATTTCCTTGGCGCTAGTAGTCATTCTTTGAGGTGATCCGGGGAAAGTGAAGCCCGTTGACTCCCTTCACTTGATTAAATGAGTGGAAAATCGATCCAGTTTCTATTCGCGGCTAGCTAATGAAGTGAAGGGACTCAACGGACCCCGCCTAATCCAAATCCAAAGAATCGCTACTAGTGCCCGACTCAAATAAACGGCAAATCGCACATCACTAACCATCATCCCTTCACTTGGCGACAGGGAGTATTGACTTCTCGACAATGACTTCACTAAACCGTGTACTGTGTGTTTGAATGTCTGCTTTCAGGTGAAAACACAGCGGCCAGCAGTGCTTTGGGTCTCGAGAGATACTCACGGAAAACACCCGCTCTGGGTATCCCTTGGCTCTCATGTTGGTGTCGTGAACCTGCTTCAGAATCATCCAGCCTTCGTCATGCTTGCCATTCTGTTTTGAGAGAACGAGTGTACGTACATATCGTGTCACATACAAGATTTCTCCGTATTTCCCAGATGTTTATTCATTAACTGCTTTTTTGTAGAAAATAAATTAAACAAAAATAAATATTGATCCTCTCCACCACACATCATGAGCTGATGATGTGATATGAGAATTGAGCGCACTTATTACAAATACGTGCACATTACAAATACTGTATACATTAAGGAGAATGAAACACATGGGTGCAAATATCAACCACTAGGACAGCAAAATTACCAGAAATGAATGAAATAATTAATTGCAGGCACTTCATACAAATAAAAGTATTGGGAGTTGACATTGTACTCCCTGTGTGCAGATGTTCTTTTTCTTCCAATTGTGGACAGTGATCATACTTCAGACAACAAGCAGTGTAATGGGAACACCTGCTCACCTCTAGGTAGAAGCGGGGGCTCTCGGGCATGGCACTCAAGCAACAGATGGCAGCAACAGACGGAAACGCACAAACAAGCACAAACACACGCCAGCTGTGAAACTGGTACGCAGAGCCCATCTGGAAACTCCAACCTGGACATAAACACATGTTCTCTTTCAATAAGAAACTCCATCCTGGGCATAAACACATTATTCCATTCCAATAAGAAACTCCAACCTGGACATAAACACATATTACATTTCAATAGGAAACTCCAACCTGGACATAAACACATATTTCCCTTCGATCATGTGTTACGTGTCATCTTACTAAAGGAACACACCAACATTTTGGGAAATTAGCTTACTGTCTTCTCCAGAGAGAGACAAGAAGATAGATACCAGTTTCCTCTCTGTGCGTTCAGTAGAAAGCTATCTGGCTGCACGTTAGCCTAGCTTAGCACAATGAATGGAAGTGGACAGTGCAGGTTAGCCTTCGGGAGAGGTGTTAGTTGGACAATGCCTAGGCTAACTGGCACTGTCCGCTTCCATTCATTGTGCTAAGCTAGGCTAACGTATAGCCAGATAGCTTTCTACTGAACACACAGAGAGGAAACTAGTATTTATCTTCTTGTCTCTCTCTGGGGAAGACGGTAAGCTAATTTCCCAAAATGTTGGCGGGTTCCTTTAAGACAGTTCTTGAATCAAACCAAATGCGTGATTGGGTAAGTTCATTTAATTTAAATCAGTATAAAATATTGCATGCTTTTTAGGTGCACCAAGAGGCCAAGTAAGTGCCAATCGGCCAGGTAGAAACAATGGTAACATGTTCGTTTAGGTGAGTGGGCTGTTGTACCATAGTGAGTATTGTACCTACCATAGTGAGTATTGTACCTACCATAGTGAGTATTGTACCTACCATAGTGAGTATTGTACCTACCATAGTGAGTATTGTACCTACCATAGTGAGGGATTATGGCCCAAGCCATAGCAGATGCATATATTCCTCCTATCATCCAGAACATACACAGCCAGCTGAGGTGCTCTCCACGCTTCTCTTGAGACAGGAACTCAGAATAGTAGGAGAACACTATTGGGATGGAGCCCCCGATCCTGCAGAGACCAGAGACCAACAGAGTCCAGGGTGAACTTTTCGAACTTGACTCGATATGACCAGAATTTAAAGCGGACATGCATTATAAATGCCTTTTTCTGTGTTTAGCATGGTTTTATAGTAATACAGGTTAGTATCAATGGGTCTGTGTCTCTAATTACCATATTGACTCATCAGTCTAGTCTCGAGTTCACGAGATCCTCCCTCACTCAACTAAACTGTTCTGATTTGATGGTTTCTGTGACGTTAATATAGCACTGATTTGCATAACTAACGCCCCCTCTATGGTTGACAGCGACAGCAAACAGAGCAGGCAGATAGTGTAACCCGACATTTCCTCAGTGCGAGGCAGACAACGAGCGAGTGAGAGAGAGAGGGAGAGAGGGAGAGAGAGAGAGAGAGAGAGAGAGAGAGAGAGAGAGAGAGAGAGAGAGAGAGAGAGAGAGAGAGAGAGAGAGAGAGGAGCTTCTGTCGGGGAAACAAACCGCGCGTGAGGAAGCAGCAGTAGCACATACTCATTTACACACAACCTGGGCTGGACCTCGCGCGGGGAAGCATCAGTAGCACATACTCATTTACACACAACCTGGACTGGACCTCGCACGGGGAAGCAGCAGTAGCTCATACTTATTTACACACAACCTGGACCTCGCGGGGAAGCAGCAGTAGCTCATACTTATTTACACACAACCTGGACCTCGCGGGGAAGCAGCAGTAGCTCATACTTATTTACACACAACCTGGACCTCGCGGGGAAGCAGCAGTAGCTCATACTTATTTACACACAACCTGGACCTCGCGGGGAAGCAGCAGTAGCTCATACTTATTTACACACAACCTGGACCTCGCGGGGAAGCAGCAGTAGCTCATACTTATTTACACACAACCTGGACCTCGCGGGGAAGCAGCAGTAGCTCATACTTATTTACACACAACCTGGACCTCGCGGGGAAGCAGCAGTAGCACATACTCATTTACACACAACCTGGACCTTGCGGGGAAGCAGCAGTAGCACATACTCATTTACACAGTGCTTATGGGCGGAGCCCTGCCAACACAGCCTGAAATCCAAAGTGAGAAAAATGTGGCTTTTGAGTACTTGATTAGGGGCGTCAGGGGCGCCTGCTCTGTCGAAGCTTTTAAATCCCTGCTTAAGACCCATCTTTTCTCTCTCTCCCTCAACCTACCCTGATCTCACCTGGTTGGGGACTGACCCTTAGATTAATCTGTCTAGTTTAGTTAGGATGTCTATTTGCTCCCTTGTCTGCATTTCTGCAGACATAGGAGAACCTTGTAACCTCTGTCTCTGTCTCAACCGGTCCCATGGAACAGCTTCATACCGTCTTCTGTCTGGCCTGCAGTGCTGAACCCTCTGAGTGACTTATCCTGCCCCCACGGGGCATACGGCCCTGAGCTATTGTCTTGTATCTCATCCTGTATCCATATGCTTGCAGTAGTTCTATCTATTACTCTATTTCACAATTTTCTTATATATATGATTCTACTGTCACCATGTATGCATGTGCTCACTACATGTATTTATTGCTCCATCTCCGCCCACTACAAACATGGGAACTCTCTAACCCCCTCCTATTGCTAGGTTTTAGTGAGTCTTTCCTTACCTTCGCGTGGGGTATGTCTGGGAGTGTTGCATTTATTTATTTTGCATTTATTTAAAAAGAAATTGGACCTTATGGTTCTTGTTTTGTTCTTGACTTATTGTGATGTTTCTTCTTGACTTGTTTAAAGAAGAAGTGTACGGCCCATGGGGACATTACCGTGTGTTGTCGGGCCTTACAAATAAATTTGATTTGATTTGATTAGAAATATAAAACAATGCATTTTCTTGAATAAAAGCTTACAGATGTCTTCAATAGACTCACAGGAATTGTGTAAAGTTGCCCAAATAGTGCTAGGAATAGCAATGCATGTCCCCTTTAATATCACAATATTTTTCTTAGTTTTGATGGTATAACAGTATGTGACTGTATAGTTTTCCAGTGCAAATGACATCGGGATATGACATATTTATTTTTATTTTTTACGTCTTTATCTTGTAATGCAATTGTCGTGGTCCTATTTCATTCAAAATGCTCTATTTTCTTTTACATTTAATACTGCGGCAAGGAATCTTTTCTTAAAAATATACAGTTTGTATATATAAATATATTCTTTATTATTATTATTATTATTATTATTATTATTATTATTATTATTATTATTATTATTATTATTATTATTATTATTATTATTATTATTATTATTATTATTATTATTATTATTATTATTATTATATATATTTTCATTTTTTTTTACAATATATATATATATATATATATATATATATATATATTGTGGACGACGGTATAGTAAAAATACACACATTCCAGCCCTAGATGAACTGTCCATATTATATTGTTAATGTTGACTGACAGATCCTGCAATACGTTATATATGCTGGTTGTTACGAAGGATCAGATTAAACCGAGTATATATATTTATTTGTTGATATATATTGAATAGTATTTGTATATCGTTTGATATCCCTTGTATATTCCTTGTACATATACACGGAATATCCCTTTAGCCTACTATAGCCCATAATAGTTCATTCTCCTATTGGACAAAGGACCAGGCGCCAGGGGACCAGCCCCCGGAGTCAAGTTCAAAGTTACCGACAAGACATGTCTGTACTAGCCCCGGCCCTGCCCAGGGATACGGCGACAGAAATGAGAGTGGCACTATTTGTTCACCGTGCATATAAATATGGCGCAAGTGAATACAGAGGCACTTAGTCAGAAACTTAGTAACCAACGTGAAGCCTCACCCACGATACGACGTGCGGTGAAGTATGGCCTGTTTGGCCCCAGAATAGCATTGAGACCGCGTGCGAATTAATAACTGAATTGTCAGAGTTTGGCACTGTACCGTCGAGTGCGACGTATTTCTATTAAGTTAATAATAGTCTATTGTGTATGGTGCATCGTGCGGTTAGAGTTCTAAAGTGACCAGCATCTCCAACGCTTCCTCGTGTTAGCTAGATTCTTATCCAGGCTGGGCCGACCACATGGCGCTTTCATCCGAGGAGATCTAGGCGAGGACCGAATGGACATGTACACTGGATTACCTACCCGACGTCTGCATAGCCCTGTGCGGCTGGAATATATATTTGCTTTGGTACTGTGATTTGTGGAGCGGATAATCGCCGACGCCTGTGAGTGTTGGATTTACCCCCGAGAGGAGTCAAGGTCGAGTCGGCGCTCAGAGAGCCTGAGGCCGCCTAGCTTTCTTCACTGTGGAGCTACAGCCTACAAGAGAACCAAGCTGTATTCGTCTGCGGATCAAGAGTCTATCGCACTGTCTTCTGTACTCGAAGTCTCCCTAGATATCGTTGACCAGACATTCTACTACCGACAGCTCTCCTACCCCCCCTGCCGGCTTACAACCGGGAGGACCCCTTCCAGTATATCCCGCTATATCATTAAGTGTACCATAGATATAATTCCCTAAGAGCCAGGTTGTATACTTGCCTCCTGCGTAACCAGAGAATGGACATTCAGTGTTGATTTGCCTACGAATACTCATTTGCCTTACAAGTGCAATCAAATGTAATATAAGTATCATATGTACCTTTTGCTCCATTAAATACGTGATTAATACCTTTGACTGGAACCGATTTCATTGTGGGAAGTGTTCATCATATTCATATATTGTGTACTGTATGGCCAGTAGTTAAAGTACATAAAGCGGTAGTGGTTTAATGATACCATACTTATCAATACAGTCAGGGAATTGTACCCCTCAGTTACACTGGTTGTCATTATTCCCTCCATGGATTAAAGCTGCATTCTATAACACTTTAGGTTGTCCTCTCTGCTATTTCAGGCTCAATGCCCATGAATTGCTTCCCCAGACACTTCTGTATAATGTCAGTAAACTGCAGCGCTGAATCCCAGCAGCTGAACAATTTTTATATTTATATTTATATAATATTTCATATCTAGTGAGAAGTTTGAGGTAGTAGGTGCTTGTTGTCATCCATTTAGAGACAACAAAATGTGTCTACCTAAATATCACAGTCTCATTCCTAGGGCTGACCTCGACTAGACGAATAGTTGACTAAACGATCGAAAGGAGCCGTAGTCAACTGGCAATCTCCCAGTCGAAAAAATAAATATATATATATATATATATACAGTATACATATATATTTTTTTATCATTCCATTTGGGCTGTGGGGGGTGCTTAACTCATTCAGCGCCATTCACGAGAAAAGTCAGGTTAACTCGGCATACGTTGAGCGCCAATCACGAGAAAAGTCTGGTTTTAATCGTTATTTATTTTATTCGCTATATCCATTCATTTTCCATCCATCCAGCCTGATGTTATCATTGTAAAGGAATGTGAATCACTACCCACTTTCAAAAACACTCTCAAAAAACACCTACGGGAGACTTCAATTCGAAACTGGCCCCTGTAAATGTCCTAACACAACCCCCTCCAATGTACAGTAAATTACCAAGTATGGTCTTGTCAATATTCCAATGTACAGTTTTGTTTCTTTGTTAATGCTGAGCTAGTTCTGGCTAGTGCTTTTAACTGCCTAATCTCATGCCTTATTAGAGAGAGAATGTATATTAGAAGGCCTTGTTCACAGAACCACAGCCTGCGTGAACACAGAGGAAGCTATGAGCAATCTATTAATAGACCATTAATTTCCCCAAAGCTGCAGGAGATGCTGGAGCAGCCAGAAATACCTCACCCGTGAGATCTATACAAGAAGACTAAACGATAACATTGAATTATTGCCCAGTGCTAATTTGGAGCGCTGCCGTGCTAAGCTTTACATTGACGAGTATATAGTGGCCTTGGAAACCAAAATCAACAAGTGGCATATAGGACTTACCAATAACAACACGATGGGTCTGTGATGAACATGTAATTTCTTAGTTTTGTCTTGACTTACCCGACGCCCGAGAGGAGACGGCAAAAGAGGAACGTGCTGTAGCCTTGGACGAAGGAGGAGAAGAAGGAGAAGACGCTGTTGATGGAGAGAGAGATGAGGAGAGACTGCCGACGACCGATCCTGTCCGCTAGAGCACCCCACAGGAAGGCCCCGACCATCATCCCCAAATATACAATCAAGCCTGTGGGGGGGAGAGAACACACTGTGAGTCACTGACATACTTACACACACGCACGCACGCACGCACGCACGCACGCACGCACGCACGCACGCACGCACGCACACACACACACACACACACACACACACACACACACACACACACACACACACACACACACACACACACACACACACACACACACACACACACACACACACACACACACACACACACACACACACACACACACACACACACACACACACACACGTAAAACATAAAACATAAAACAAAATGGCAGCATCACATGAAGCTAGAGCATATGATTTTCACCATGTTCCACAAAGGAATGTTCCATTCCAGTAAAAAATGTAATATAGAGAAATTCTACCGCTTTGGAATGGAATGCTATTCTAACCCAAATTTATTTGCATTTAGAATTCAATATGAATTAATTTCCTACGTATGCTTTTAAAAAGAATCATCACTTGTTCAAGTTCAAGTTCAAGTTCTTTAATAGTTGTCATACAGAAGTACAGAATACTTTCATACAAAATGCTTCTTACTGTTACGCTCCAGAGACTGTGCTAGACAAGATAGTATCAAATAACATAATAACATAATATAGCATGAATTTAGAAGAAGAAAATGAGGTCACAGTGTTCGGTATAGACATATGTACAATGTTCTGAGTTACCATATAATATACAATACACAATACTATGCAGTGTACTAATGTACAGTACTATCTAGTGCAAAGCAGAAATGGGATGAGGTACAATTTTAGGTACAATTTACAGTAAGGTGTACGAGTTGTAGTGCAATCCTTCATCCATAAATATAAAGTGTGGGGAGTGGGTGCTACAGTGTGTTTGTTTAAAGTGGGTGTGTGCTATAAGTGTGTGGAGTGGGTGCTACAGTGTGTTTGTTTAAAGTGAGTGTGTGCGTGTGGATGTGTGTGCTATGTGCGTTTGGTGGTTGTTGTTGTGTAGTGTTCATTCATTGTTCGTTTAGCAGCCTGATGGCCTGGGGATAGAAGCTTCTTCTGAGTCTTTCTGTGCTCGCCTTGAGACTCCTGTATCGCTTGCCTGACCGCAGCAGTTCAAAGAGGCAGTTGTTCGGGTGACTGGAGTCTTTAATGATTCTCTTAGCCTTGCCCTTGCAACGCTTGTAGTAAATGTTCTGGAGGGTGGGGAGCCCCCCTCCAATTGTGCGTTCGGCTGAACGTGTCACTCTTTGTAGTCTGCTTTGGTCTTGTGCAGTGCTATTCCCAAACCAGGAGGTGATGTTGCCGGTCAAGATGCTCTCTATTGTACATGAGTAGAAGTTCTTAAGGATCTTCTGGCTGACTTGGAACTTCCTTAGGCGCCTGAGGAAGTAGAGGCGTTGTCGTGCCTTCTTCACAACACTGTTAATGTGTGTGGTCCATGTCAAGTCCTCGGATATGTAGGCTCCGAGGTACTTAAAGCTGTTGACTCTCTCAACCGGTGCCCCGTCGATGCTGAGGGGGCTGTAGTCCTTGACCCCCGACCTCCTGAAGTCCACAATCATCTCCTTTGTTTTGCTGACGTTCAGGGAGAGGCTGTTTTCCTGGCACCATCCCGCCAGGACCTTGACCTCTTCCAGGTAGGCCCTCTCATCGTTGGCAGAGATCAGGCCCACCACCACTGTGTCGTCAGCAAATTTGACGATTGTATTGCTACTCCGCTGAGCCACACAGTCGTGTGTGTACAGGGAGTAGAGGAGGGGACTCAGAACACAGCCCTGGGGGGCCCCTATGTTGAGGGTGATGGATGAGGAGGTGCAGTTGCCTGCTCTCACCACCTGGGGTCTGCCAGTCAGGAAGTCCAAGACCCACTGGCAGAGGTCATAGCCCAAGCCCAGGTCCCTGAGCTTGGCTATGAGTATGGAGGGGACTATGGTATTGAATGCCGAGCTGTAGTCGATGAATAGCATTCTCACATAGTTCCCCTGCCTCTTGTCCAGGTGTGATGCTGCTGTGTGCAGCACATGGGATATGGCGTCCTCCGTGGACCTGTTGGGGCGGTATGCAAATTGCAGGGGGTCCATGTTGATGGGGAGGGAGGAGCAGATGTAGCCCTTTACTAGCTTCTCGAAGCACTTCATGGCTATGGAGGTGAGAGCTACAGGGCGGTAGTCGTTGAGGCAAGCAGGCTTGGATTTTTTGGGTACAGGGATAATAGTGGACTTCTTCAGGCAGGTGGGGATGACAGCCTGTTCTAAGGACAGGTTAAATATGTCAGTGAATACTGGGGCCAGTTGGTCGGCACAGACTTTTAGGACGCGGCCGGGGATGCCGTCTGGACCTGCTGCCTTCCTGATATTCACTTTTTTAAAGGTCCGCCTCACCTCATGCTCTGTTACCCTGAACACTGCGCCTCCATCAGCAGCCGACCCCCCCCCCCCCATTGCCGAGGCTTGTGAGCTGGTGTTGTTATTACCAGCATCAAACCTCGCATAGAAGGTATTGAGGTCATTTGCTAAGGAGATGTCACTGTTCAGTTTGAGGGAGGCGCCTTTGTAGTCTGTCATCGTTTTGAGCCCCTGCCACATAGCTCTAGAGTCAGCTTGTTCAAACTGGAGTTCAATTTTATCCCTGTAGCGTCGTTTGGCCTCTGACACTGTCCTCCTTACGTTGTATCGCGCCACCTTGTGGTCATTCATGTTTCCTGCCTCTAGGCCATCGTTGTATGCTTTGGTGCGCTCTCTCAGAGCTTCACGGACAGATTTGTCTACCCAGGGTTTTTGATTTGGGTAAACTTTCATTTTGGTAGTGGGGATTGTTTCTTTCACCCTAGTACAAACATAGTCCAGCACTGTCTCCGTGTAGGCATTAATGTTATCTGTGTCGCGGAACACAATCCAGTCTGTGTGGTGAAACACTGACCGGATCGTCTCCTCTGACGTCACATCCCATTTCTGCACCTCTCGCGAGACTACGGGAGTACTTTTAATTCTCTGTCTGTACTTTGGTGAAAGAAAAATGGATGCGTGATCTGACTTACCAAAGCCACTATCAGAATGAGCCTTGTAGCCACCTTTAAATTGCGTGTAACAGTGATCTAGGATGTTACCGCCTCTGGTGTTGCAAGTCACATGCTGATAGAAGTCAGGCAATACCTTTCTCAGATTGGCGCTATTGAAATCTCCCAGAACTAAAATGGCGGCGTTAACATTCGCCACTTGGATTCTATTTACCTCGTCGTGTAGTCTGGAGAGCGCAACCTTGTTGCTGGCTTGCGGTGGAATATACACTCCGACCAGGACGATCGCCGTTAACTCCCTCGGGAGGAAGAAAGGACGACACTTGATGGTTATATATTCCAGTTCTGGGGAGCAGTGGTTGGATAATTCCTTCACGTTAGTTGGGTCGCTCCAATTTTTGTTAAACATGAAGGCAATACCTCCTCCACGTTGTTTACCGGACTCTGATGATGTCCGATCCTTGCGATGGATAAAGAAGTGATCAGCCGGTTGAATTGCGTGGTCTGGGAAGTCCGGCGTCAACCACGTCTCGGTGAAGCAGAGGACGTTGCAGTCCCTAACGTCTCTTTGATATTGAATCCTTGCTCGGATGTCATCCAGTTTATTGTCAATTGATTGTACATTGGCTAGCAATATACTGGGCAGTGGTGTACGGTGGCGTCTGGATCTCAGCCTGTTACGGATCCCAGCCCTCTTCCCTCGCCGTCTGGTTCCTCTGTTCCTGGGGTCTAGGAACAAAGGATCTGGTCCTGATCTCCGGAGAATTTCTTCAGGCCATTGATGCGGTTCGGAAAGCTGATCCAGTGAGTAATCCAGTTGATAAGTTTCCCATAATCCAATGTCTATGAGTGACTGACGGTCATATACATTAAATGCACCAACAGTTGGTACGAACAAAACTCTAAAAACTATAAATATTAACAAAAGTAAACACAGTCTCGACGGAGCGAACAGAGAGGCAGCCGGTCGGAGCAGCGCCATCATCAGAGGTAAAGCAGTTGCCAATCATAACAAGTGCATGATGTCAAGCTTGTCATTGGTCAAGAAAGATGGCAAGCAAGTAGCACAATAGACCACTGCACTTCCGCATTACATTGAGCTCATGGGAGAGAGAGTGGGGAGAGAAAATTAATGAATGTGGATGAGAGCCTTGACATTACTGTAGGTGGTTGTAGCTAAAGCTGTGGGGTGCTGGAGACATGATCCAATAGACTTTTATATGCCCAAGTCTCTTGAACACGGAGAGATCAATCCCAAGTATTCCACTAAAACGCTATTGTCGCATCTTTTCCTGGGATTACTAAGAATCACCAAAACTATACTCATATTCAAAACGGTATAAAACGGAAATGTACAGATGAAAAAACAATCTGTTTTGTGCATGTTGACTGGAAGCAACTCACTGACAATCGACGGGTGTATTAGACCCATAGCTATAATATAAGATATATGGGTGCTTTTTTGGCTGCTTTTTTATATAGCGTTTTTATCCAAAGCGCTTTACAATTTGTTACTCACATTTTACCCATTCACTCACACACACATGGCGGAGGCAACCATGCAAGGTGCCAACCTGCTCATCGGGCGCAATTAGGGGTTAAGTGTCTTGCTCAAGGACACATCGACACACTGCCCAGGAGGAGCGGGAATCGAACCGGGAACCTCTGGATTGCCAGACGACTGCTCTACCTCCCGAGCCACTGTCGCTATATTTTAAGCACTCGCAAATTTCGCAGTCTCCCCATTGATTAAAGCGATGGCGTTCTAGCGCCCCATGGCGCCCCGACCCCTGGCGCTGATTGAGTTAACAGGTCAGGTTACATGATTAATATTATGTTATATTTCATATATGTTAAATATATATATATATTTGAAAGCAAGGTTGGAAGAGTGTTTGTTTATTATAGTCAGAGATACTATTATAGACCACCGCAACACTTCCGGGATTCTGAAATCGGGGAGGAGATTGCGGGGGGGGGGGCAAATGAATGAATGTGGACGAGAGCCTTGACATTAAGTGATTGCAGATACAGCTGTGGGGGTGCTAGAGACATGATCGAATAGACTTGTATGCGCCTGACTCTCCTGAACACGGCGCGAGACATTCCTAATCGATCAGAACTAAATTGGCAGCGAAAAAGACCATTTTTAAGCATCGATTCCCCATGCACATGCGCAGATTGGCCACAGAGTGTGACGCAATGCACATCCACACTGGAATGTTCCATTAGAGGGGCATTAGAGGGGGTGTTGTGTTGTGAGAATGCTAAGATAGAATTAAATATACATTAAAAGGAATACAGTACGGGGCGGTTAGGTGGTCGAGCGGAGATTGCGTTCGTCACCAGCCCCGGAGCTGTGAGCTTGGTTCGCCTGTTCGAATCCAGCTCACAGCTCCGGGGTTGTCACCAGCTTGGCCAGTCTGCACTGATACAATTGGCTGTATCAGAGGGTGGGAGAAGCTGGCGGGGTGGGTCCGGGTCGTTGTAAACAGCGACTCCTACAGTTCGGTCGGGGCGCCTGCTAAGCGCGGATTGGACGTGAGGGGGATAGTGTGGTCCTCCCACACGCTACGCCCTCTCAATGAGAATCCGCGCTGCCAGGTGAAAAGAAGCGGTGATTGGCTGGACGTGTGTCGGAGGAAGCACGTGGTAGCCTCCACTCTCCCAAATGATCTGACTGTGGGGGGTAAAGCGCAGCGACCAGGAAGGGACTGGGAATTGGCATACGACTAACATTGGGATGGGAGAAAATCGGAGGAAAATGGAGGGGGAAAAAAGAAAAAAAAAAAGAAAAAAAAAAGGGAATACAGTACAAATATACAGAAGTCTACAGTAAGTGTAATATTGCACAGTGTTGTGCATTTATAATCAGTAGCTTAGGCTACATAGTAGGCTAATGACAGCCTATTCTAGTCTAGCAGGTGCTGGTATAGACTAGTAATGTTGATTTTCAGTCATCTATGACATTTTTTGCCTAGATATACCGTATATCTAGGCAAAAAATGTCATATATGTCATATATGTCATATATTATACGTCTATACCAGCACCTGCTAGACTAGAATAGGCTGTCATTAGCCTACTATGTAGCCTAAGCTACTGATTATAAATGCACAACACTGTGCAATATTACACTTACTGTAGAATTCTGTATATTTGTACTGTATTCCTTTTACTGTATATTTAATTCTATCTTATCATTCTCACAACACAACACCCCCTCTAATGCCCCTCTAATGGAACATTCCATGGTGGATGTGCATTGCGTCACACTCTGTGGCCAATCTGCGCATGTGCATGGGGAATCGATGCTTAAAAACGGTCTTTTTCGCTGCCAATTTAGTTCTGATCGATTAGGAATGTCTCGCGCCGTGTTCAGGAGAGTCAGGCGCATACAAGTCTATTCGATCATGTCTCCAGCACCCCCACAGCCGTATCTGCAATCACTTAATGTCAAGGCTCTCGTCCACATTCATTCATTTGCCCCCCCCGCAATCTCCTCCCCGATTTCAATGTAACGCGGAAGTGTAGTGGTCTATTGACATTAGTTGGTAGAAATACAAGTCCCAGAATGCCTTGCGCCTAGTAACCTAGTAACCAGCTGTGTCCATTTATAGTGATTAAGTTGCAGACTGGAGCGAGCGTTTTTTGTGAATGAACTGATGACAAGAACTGTATTGTATTTGTAACGTGCGCCGAAAGCTTCGATATAAAGGACATCGTATTGGAACCTGACGTTTGGACAATGTATTATTTTGGAAAGTAGTTATTCTACATTTTGGTGCCAAAACCAGGGAGATTTAGATCGTTTGGATAGCTCTAGAATGGATGAAAACGAACGTCGGGGTGAAATAGAAAGAAAGAGACAGAAGCGGGGTGCCATCACTTTTTAGCACCTACTCCCCAAACTCTGCATGCGCAGATTGATAAACCTAGATCTCTGGACAATCCAGGGAGACTCCGAAAGTTACGATTGACTTGGGATTGGTATCTCCGTGTTCAGGAGACTCTAGTGTATAAAAGTCTATTTGAATCATGTCTCCAGCACTCCCACAGCCGTAGCTACTAGGGATGGGCATTTTTAAGAAGAATCCAGATCGATTGATAGGAATCAAATAATTTTTTGAATATATATATTTATTTTTTTACTTAATTTTGTTCATTCACGTATATGTTTAAGGAAACCAACAAACAGTTATAATCTTACACATACATGTGAAACAAATATGTAAAAAAAAAACCTACAACCACTTACGTCAAGGCTCTCATCCACATTCATTCATTTTCTCCCCCCGGCCCCCGCTCTCTCTCCCATGATTTCAGAATACCGGAAGTGTTGCGGTGGTTTATACTACCCATGGTTGAGTATAAAATGACAAATGCAATGACAGATACAATTAAAAACAACATGCTATTATTATCAAATGAGCTTAGAAATCATTTATATTTGTATTCAAATCCTTACTTTATCACTGCTGATTTCATTATGAAGCTTTAATATAAAGAAGTATCCTTTTTACTTTTTATTTATTTATTTATTTTTACTGGAGAGAGTTTACTCATATTCTGAACTAGCAATACGACCTCAATTTGATATCATGGTATGCTATTTCGCATTTTGGACAGTAATACCATCTAAAATGTATTTCATGCCATGGGTCTCAACTTTATACAGTATAGCCTAATATTCACATTGTGCAATACAACTTTTTCACAAAACAATCACATACTGGACATTAAAGAAAATTCACATTATGTTCTTCCTGTGCCACCATGAGCCCTGGAATACTGAAATCTGCTCCACAGTGAACCCAAAGCAATGCTTTCTAGGGCTGTCTTAAATACTTCGAAGCTTCGAAGCTTCGTTCGATGGGCATGGGATTCGAATATGAAAATAAAATTCTATTATAAAAAAATAAAATTAAAAAAAATTTGATTTTTTTTGTGTGCAAAATCAACTCTGCCTCTCTTTGTTAACTACAACAAGCAATACTGTTTGTTATTTAAGATGAGGTCGGACTCGGCACTGACAGATTTGTGTTCATTGTGCTGCTTTTATAAAGCCTCAAATGACGGCTTACAATATTTCATGAAAGCAAAGTGTTTTGTTTGTCTAAGATTTAAAAAGGTTTAAACTTTACAGCACTGACAAAGTTGAACAAAATGCTGTACAAGTCCCACAACATTAAAAAAAAATATATATATATATCTTTTTTATTTTTTTTTCTCGAAGCTTCGAATTAAAATCGAATCTCGGCCCGAAGCTTCGAATTCCTAAAAAAATAATCGAAGGTCAGCCCTACTGCTTTCCAGTATGTTTAAGTGTTTAAGAGCAAATAAATGGAAGCGGATATGGACCAGCTAGCCTAGCTGTTGGCCAACAGAGTTTTAAGCAGTGGTGCAGTGGTGATTTTATCTTTGGGGTCGACATTTAAAAATACTGTAAATCCAATAGTCTTACTGCAAAAGCAGGCCATTCTGAACCTTTTTAAGGCTGGTTACTGTGACCACATAAATCCATTGTTTATAAAGTCTCATGTTATGTAATTTAATGATTTGGTTTATTATAAAATTATGCAAATAATGTACAGAGCTAAAGCAAAGTTACTCCCGGACAGAGTGCAAAGGTTTTGTTCAATATATGAAAGAAAATATGATTTGAGAGATATTTGTAAATTTACTGTTGAAAAAGCTAAGAAAGGGATTAAAATGAGGTGTATTTCTATTACTGGGGTTAACTTGTGGAACAAATATACAGTTAAGAATGAGTAATTCGCTTTTGGTTTTTAAGAAAATGGTTTGTAAAGCTATTTCAGAACACTACAAGGGTGAATAATACTGTTTCTTTTTTGCTATTTTCTTTTAGAATACTGTTTGAGTCTTAATTTTGTTAACAATATAGGACAGGCATGTATAAGCATTATGCTTCAGTCTGTACCTTTTCAGTCACTGTAAAATCAAATATTGTTAAATGATTGGGCATTGTGTGAGATGATGATTGAATAAACTAATACTACTACTACTACTACTACTACTACTACTACTACTACTACTACTACTACTACTACTACTACTACTACTACTACTACTACTACTACTACTACTACTACTACTACTACTACTACTACTACTACTACTACTACTACTACTACTACTACTATGTTTTAATGACATCACGTGTGCGGACGTTCCCTCGCGTGCGCACAGAACAGTTCCGACCAGCATTATGATTATAATGATTATTATGTGCATAAATAGTAGGAAGCATGTTTGTATAGGAAATTACTAGTTTTAGTTTAGTTTTTGTAAATATTGCCTTGAAATAGAGAAGCTGAAAAAGGTAGTGTGGGCAGAGTATGCTCATAATACCCTCCTGTGTTCGTCTACTGGCCTGTCCATCTAGGTTCCATCCTAGAGGCTAATCTTTCCTGTGACAAAATGGCATCCAATGTAATAAAAAAAAGTCAACCAACAAACTAGATTCTTGTACCGGATCTCCTCTCTGGTAAACAAGAATACCCTGAAGACTCTGGCAGGGGCACTCATTCAAGGGTACTACAACTATGCTTGCACCTCATGGTACCAAAGCACCTCAAAGGCGCTAAAAACAAAATTACAAACATCACAAAACAAACTGGTCAGACTACTGCTTGACCTTACTCCTAGAACCCACCTCACCCCTGCCCACTTTGACAACCTAGGATGGCTTAGAGTAGACGAAAGAGTACAGCAACTTGCAATGGGCCTGGTCTACAAGATACACTACACGACTAAGGTACCCATGTACATGTCAAAATACTTCCCAAAGGTCAGTGAATACCACGACCACAACACCAGAGGGATCATGTTAAAACCCAGATTCGGCTCAAACAAGGGACTAAACACGTTTCGCAATTATGCCACATCAATGTGGAACGCCCTACCCACAGCTGTAAAGGAATGTGAATCGCTACCCACTTTAAAAACCACTCTCAAGGAGCACCTACGGGAGACTGCAATTCGAAACTGGCCCCTGTAAATGTCCTAACCCAACCCCCTCCAATGTACAGTAAATGTCCTAACCCAATAATACACAAGACCCTCTTCTTGGAACCAAGTAAGGTTTCGTCGATAATCCAATGTACAGTCCCCCCCCCACCCCACCCACCCAACCACATCCTATGTACAGTTCCCCCACCCCACCTACCCCACCCCCCCCCACCCCACCTCATCTAATGTACAGTTTCTTCGTCAAATGTATACTCTCTTTTTTAAACTCTTTTTGTATCACAAACAGTACTGTATTTGTAAATCTGGTATGTCATAAATGTATAGATGTAGCAGTACTGTCTGTATGTCATGTATGTCATATATGTTATGATGAATTGAAAATGGGGGACCCTGATGTAAACTAGACGAAAGTCTTTCTCTGGTCTGCATCCCCTTAACAATTGTGTGTATTGAGCTGTACTGTATTGTACCCATTCTGCAATCTGTTAATACAATTTTCAATCAACCAATCAATGTCCCCTTTTCAGTGCCAATATGGCTATCAACCCCCCATGTTTCCTGAGCAGGAGAAGGTGCGACCTGAGCTATTGATATGCAAAGTGCCAGGTGGGTACTTGGCGCACGAGTCGAGTGGAACGCATTCTTGTGCGTGCGCACGCTCCTGCTCAAAGAAGTTTGGTACGCTGTGCAACCCCGTCCCATGAGCACTGCATGCATGGTTTTAAGCTAGGTTAGTGGTCCGTATTCGCTTCCATTAATTTGTGTTAAGGTAGGCTAGCTTGCAACTGATTCACTCAGCATGAATGGACTATAGGTCAATAATAGGGGTGTAAATATTTGACCCCACAACGATTCAATTCAATTCGATTAGATTACGATTAGATTACGATTCTTCAGGCAACGATTCAATATTAATTTGACCACGATTCGATTCTATGCAATTCGACCGTAGCATTGTTACACCCCTACTTTCTACTGAACGCACAAAGAGAAGATTGGGATCTATCTTCTTGTCTTGACTCTGGAGAAGACGGTAAGTGCATTTCCCATAACGTTGGTGTGTTCCTTTAAGCTTTTCCCCTGTTCTATCAGAAACATATTGAGAAAGTCAACGGGTTTCAGGGTAAAGGTTGGTTAGCTCGTTCTAGGCATCATTTAGAACGTTGAGTTGTCTGGAGTCACTTACCCAGCATGCTCTTGTTTGGTTCGGAGAGACACATGTCCTTCTCGGCGCTGGGGAGGACGAAGCCCACCACGAAGATCTCCACACCGTCGGCCATGAGCGCCAGCCCCAGCACGAAGTACAGGCTCCACTGGAACTTCCCGTGGCCGCACTCCTGAAGAATGGTCTCGTACTGCTGGGCCAGCTCCTCCTGGTCCTTCCTCCTCTCCGCCTCAGAGACCCCGACATCTTGCTGCTGCCCACCCGCCCTGACCGAGCCCGGACCCCCCGCCAGACTGTCCTTGCCCGAGTCGGCCCTGGGGATTCCCTGATATTCCCCCTCGTATATCTCATCGTCCTCGTCGTGACCCTCCGTGGAGTCACTGTGGCCGCCCTCCTCGTCGTTAGCGGCCTGGCTGTCCCCGCGGTAGTAGCCTCCGTCCTGGCTGCCCTGCACGGGGTACTCGTCGTCATCGTCCTCCTCAAAGCGGCTGTAGGAGCGCTTGCTGTACTCGTCCGTCACCTTGTCGACTCCGCGGCCCACCTTCTTGGAGGCTTGCCGCTTTACCTCTTTGGCGATGTCTTTGGCACCTTTTATGAAAGCAGTCCGGTTTTGGTAGCCTTCCTCCATTTTTCCGGGTGGTTGTTGGGAGACGCTGGAGGGTCAAAGGGGTTAGCGGAAAAGCCCCCTGAATCTGGAGTGGTTGGTGTGAGGTTTCAGGATGTTCAGGGCGTCCCTTGGAGATTTGAAGGGTTGAATTTCATTCACTTAACCGATGAGAAGTTCCCCTCTCGTGTCTAGGAGGAAACCTAAAACAAAACAAACATACAGCTATAAATAGGAGTAATATTTCAGATTAAATTTTTTCATGAATGGATACATTTGATTAAATTAACATAACCAAGAGCAGTGCATGCTGCTAACAATAAAATGGAATATGCTGCAAACAATAAAACAATGTTTTGCAAATTCTTCTAAATTTCATAAAATCTCCCTTTCTTCCATATTAACCTTTTAAATTACTTTGAGAAAAATGAAGCTTGTGTGACCATGGGCCATTTGTGTGTGTGTTTGTGTGTGTGTGTTTGTATGTGTGTGTGTGTGTGTGTGTGTGTGTGTGTGTGTGTGTGTGTGTGTGTGTGTGTGTGTGTGTGTGTGTGTGTGTGTGTGTGTGTGTATGTGTATGTGTATGTGTGTGTGTGTGTGTGTGTGTGTGTGTGTGATATATACTCACTGTATACACTGTATACTGTATGAATGTAAAATATATACGTTTTCAATCTTTATCTCAACTCGAAAAAATCATTGAGGGCACGCCCAGATTCGGCTCAAACAAGGGACTAAACAGGTTTCGCAATTATGCCACATCAATGTGGAACACACTACCCACAGCTGTAAAGGAATGAAAGTCACTACCCACTTTCAAAACCTCTCTCAAAGAGCACCTACGGGAGACTGCAATTCGAAACTGGCCCCTGTAAATGTCATAACCCAACCCCCTCCAATGTAGGCTACAGTAAATGTCCTAACCCAATAATACACAAGACCCTCTTCTTGGGACCAAGTAAGGTTTCGTCGATAATCCAATGCCCACCCCGCCTACCCAACCCCCCCCCCCCCACCCACCCAACACCTCCTATGTACAGTTCCCCCCCTTATTTGTATATGTTCCACTCTTAACGCCGTAGACAGCGTGAGCGCATGCGCGGGGTGCTTGGGACATGCCTGGACAGAGTGTGTGTTATAGAAGAAATGTTTGGCAGCAGTAACAGGACGGCAAGCAACGTATCTTGACAGAGAGCTGTACAGCTAATTAGATACCACATAATATTGTCGAGCCATTATTGGCACAGTATAGTGACTTGTTCGAGCGAAGTAACGTTGAGAGACTTATAGCTGAACCCAGCGGCGTTCTGGATTTAACTACCTATTGAAGACGACATGCGGGTTGGCCTAAGTGTACAAGGGCTAACTAGCTAGCAACCATGCCAACAGGCTTTTTGGACTAATAGCTATTAATCCTGCCATCGGGCGCTAGGAATACAGGAACCCGGTTCGTACGAGACCCTCCTCACCAGCGACGACAGGATTATCCCAAGTTTGTCTGCGGCTCTCTGGAGTAGGAGCTCCAGAGAATTACCGTCTCCACCCGCCATCTTGCTTTCCCCGTGCTGCTCGCTTCTTCTCACTCCATTCCAAGCATCAATGGTCGAGTACTCGTAGTTCAGGACTATTGTTACTTCTGACATTGTTGCATTGACATTATCGTATTAAAGGAGATCTGCGCTATGTATAATATGTATGCTTTCTATTACTATTAAAGTGATTATTCAACTTTGTATCACTGTCCCCTCGCAGTTAATAGAGTGTCCGCCATTTTGTGTACCTATACTGTCTGGCTAATTAATATTCTTTAGTAGTGGTTTAATCTAGCATTTCAATACAGTCAGGGTTGTGTAGCCCCTTAGCTACAATTGGTCCTTCGAGCCGGAGGGTATCAGTAATAATAATAATATTAGTGATAATATGGCCAGCGGCGGACACTCTCCAACCAGCTCTCCCCCATTAGCGCGCCCTAGGCGCCAGCGTCAGCCCCCTCCCTACTTGGAGGGCTACGCTGTAGATTTACCTCATAGCTTATCCAAGAGGATGCTAAGCAGGGATAGCCTTGGTAGCTCAAGCATGCCCAACCTTACAGAGGAGTCAACCCTAGATGTAGAGACCCAAGCTAGTTTAAGTGAAACTGACTTAGCTTACAGGGGGGGACAAGCGGGGCATGACTTGACTATACCCACAGAACACAGCGCCCCCGAGATGGACCTCGGAGCGCACGAAAGAAGAAAGCATCGCGCCCCCGAGATGGACCTCGGAGCGCATGAAAGGAAAGAGTACCGCGCCCCCGAGATGGACCTCGGAGCGCGAGAGAAGACAGAGTACAGCGCCTCCGAGATGGACCTCGGAGCGCGTGAGAAGACCAGGTCACCGCCAAGCCCAGTCAGCTCCAAATCACCATCATCAGCGTCATCCCCAAGCGGAGCCGATAGGAGGCTAGCGCAAGTCCTGATCGCCACGATAACCGCCTCGGCCGAAAGGGACCGCCTCCAGGCGCAACGAGAGAGTGAGCGCGAACACCTCAGACTGGAAGAGAGACGCCTCCAGGCTGATCTCAGACTGGAAGAGAGGCGCCTCCAGGCTGAAGAAACCATGGAGCGAGACCGCCTACAAGCCCAAATGATGGCGCAAGCACTCCAGAATGTAACTCCCCATTCTTCCACCCGGAGCTCCCGGAGATCATCACGCCAAGGGTCAAGGGCACCCTCACCGACCCGACGAAGCTACACGGGAACCCGCCTAAGGGAAGAACCTGCCTACGTTGCAGAGCAGCTAGCCGAGCGACTACAAAGCCTGACCGAGGACGAGGGAGGACAGAAAGCCCACCCGCACTACTCCATCTCAGACCAGGAGGCTCAGCGCAGCCCCGGGCTCAGTCACGACACGCTGCGTCATGAACCCCCAACACGCCCCAGGGGAGAGTTCGAGCACCAGACAGTACTGAAGACTAGCGTCTGGCAACCCAGCCCCTGGTTCCCGCCCAGCACGAACCAACGACCCAACGCACAGGGAGACTCGCTGAGGATGCCTCTCCCCCCACGTGTGTCAGTGTCACAGCCCTCTATGGCACCCTACATTGGGAGCCCCATATTCCCAGACTTCACAAGAGAAGACCGAGCGCAGTATACCAAGCTGCGTATGTGCCTAGAGACA
The DNA here is from genome assembly GCF_963971535.1 of Notolepis coatsorum. Classification (NCBI taxonomy): domain Eukaryota; kingdom Metazoa; phylum Chordata; class Actinopteri; order Aulopiformes; family Paralepididae; genus Notolepis; species Notolepis coatsorum. The sequence goes on along the minus strand of NC_140168.1, from coordinate 63,699,285 downwards.
ATCATGTCAGGAGTACAGGACGAGCCATACAAGTACGCCATTCTCCTTAAGCATCTCAAGGTAACTAGAGCGCACAACATTGCGCTGGCCTACTCCAATTCACAAACTCCCTATTCTGACGCCCTAGCTGCCCTCGACGGACGTTACGGACGTACGTGGGATTATGTCATTCAGGAGATACGTGAGATCGAACGCCTCCCCCCAGCTAAAGACAACCGAGCCCTGGATGACTTATCCGTCAAGGTACAGTCCCTAGTAGGGATGCTCGGGTCCCAACGAGAGAAGGGGATGTACGAGCTGTACGCCAACTCCAACGTGGAGCGCATATTAGAGAAGCTCCCCCCATTCCGCCAAGAACGTTTTCGGCGGCAACGAAACTACCGTGACCCGAATGCCCCAGAACAGTCACTGCTGGAGGGATGTTAGCAGCCTAAGGATTGACACCTTCGCATGGGGTGGCTCGAACTGTAAAGAGGGACCGAGGAGGTTTAAAGACCAAAGCAGGCCCATCACAGTGATGCACCAGGCCGAGTCGGTGTCACGGCAGAAGAGTCACAACCCCCCCGCCAAGGGGAAATGGAAGATCGCATGTCAATACTGCGACAGCGAACACTGGCTGTCACAGTGCGACGCATTCAAGAAACTGACCACCGCCGAAGTAAGTCAGTGGATTAAAGCTAACCGCCGCTGCTTCCGCTGCACGCGCGGCCACATGGCAGCAGAATGCCGCCTTAAGAAGAAGTGTGGCAAGTGTGACGGCGCTCACCTCGAAGCACTGCACGAGAGCAACAAGCGAAACCCAGCTCCACAAAGCAACTCGAGAGCAGAAGTACTCTACATCGACCCCGCGAAGAGTGGGAGCTCCAGAGTGCTCCTCAAAGTGGTACGAGTACTCCTCAGTCACGGGGACAAGGTACTCGACACCTACGCCTTCCTCGACGACGGGTCGGAGAAGACACTCCTCCTCGCCTCCGCCGCGACTCAATTGGACCTGCAGGGCCCAGAGGAAACCATGACCCTCCGTACCATTCGTTGAGACTTAAAGACAATCAAAGGTGAAAACGTCTCGTTCACCATTGCAGCAATCGACCAGCCCGAGAAGCGGTACGCCATCAGCAAGGCGTTCACAAGCTATGACATAGGTTTGTCACGCTACGATTACCCCATCCCACAGCTGAGGGAAAAGTACGACCACCTACGGCAACTGCCCATACCGCTCATCAGCGGCGCTACACCGACCATACTCATTGGCTCCGACCACGCGGACCTCATTGTCCCAAATGATGCGGTCCACATCGGACCTAGAGGATGCCCAGCCGCGGTTAAGACCCGACTGGGGTGGACGCTCCAGGGCCCCCTCTCTGGGCCTTCCAGCCGACCAACGTCCACATGCTGCCTTTACACCAAGGCGAGCGACACAGACAACACTCTCCTACAGCACGTTGAGAGGCTATGGACACTAGACGCGCTGCCATTCAAGAACGAACGCAAGATGGTTCGGTCCAAGGAGGACAAGTATGCCATCGCTCTACTAGAGCAGAAGACTACGAGGGTCGAGGTCGACGGAGCGCTAAGATACGCAACCCCACTCTTGAGGCGGGAAGGGATGCCCACGCTGCACGTGCCTAAGGGAGCGACGCACCACTACCTACAGAGCACTGAGCGGCGCCTCGCCAAGAATCCCCCACAAGCAACGATCTATCGCGCCGAGATCGAGAAGCTGGTAACGGCCGGCCACATAAAGAAAATCGATGACCACGAGGCAGAAGGGACGACAGAGTCCTGGTACGTGCCCCACCACAAGGTCACCCACAACGGAAAGAACCGCATTGTGTTCAATTGCAGTCATCAGATTGGACAGCAGAATCTGAATAACCTACTCCTGCCCGGTCCTACACTTGGACCCTCCCTCCTCGGCGTCCTGATACGCTTTCGTCAGGACAAAGTGGCCATCAGCGGCGACATCAAGGGGATGTTCCTACAAGTTCGACCTGATGGAGGAAGACAAGCCTTTACTGAGGTTTCTGTGGAGGGAGAGGCTCGACGACGAACAACCCTCGATATACCAATGGGAGGTACTCCCCTTCGGCACCACCTGCAGCCCGTGCTGCGCCACGTTCGCGTTACAGAAGCACGTGGCCGAAGACCCCGGAGCTGACGATGATGTCCGACACAGCGTTGAACGAAGTTTCTACGTGGACAACTGTCTACAGAGCGTATCAACGCCAGAAGAAGCAGAGAGCATCCTAATGAAGCTACGGGCTTCGTTAGCCAAAGGTGGATTCGACCTCCGACAGTGGGCCAGTAGCGACCCTCAAGTTCTCCTGCACCTCCCTCCAGAGACTAAGGCCGCTTGCAGCGAGACCTGGATGGCGCACACCCCAGGCGAAGCGCAAGAGATGACTCTGGGCCTCGTCTGGCGCTTTAAGACGCTTTAAAAATTCCGCCTGCACTTTTCTTTGTGTTTCAGCGAAGCGTGTCTCAAAGTCTGCATGGAGTTTGGTCATGACCGAGAGTACAGCTTCGCTTATCTCACTGATACCGGGCGACGGCGCGGTTATGCCCGGAGGCAGTTTGCCGGCTGGGGTGCTCATGGATCTGGTCTCCACCACCGACATCGCAGAAAGTTGAAAAAAGTCGACGACAGTAGTTGAAACTCGACGACTCAACAAGCAGACAAATAACAAATAAAATAAAGACTAATGGGGAGAAAAGTATATTTCGCACGATAGAAGGGAGCTCACGTGAAACACGTCTACTCCATGATCGCCTAGCTCCGCCCTCTCTCCCCTGAAATCTACAGTTATGGTCAATATGTATCTTTCTATTACTATTAAAGTGATTATTCAACTTTGTATCACTGTCCCCTCGCAATTAATAGAGTGTCCGCCATTTTGTGTACCTATACTGTCTGGCTAATTAATATTCTTTAGTAGTGGTTTAATCTAGCATTTCAATACAGTCAGGTTGTGTAGCCCCTTAGCTACAAGTACTGTCTATCTGTGTCATGTATGTCATTTATGTTATGATGAATTGAAAATGGGGGACCCCGATGTAAACAAGACGAAAGTCTTTCTCTGGTCTGCATCCCCTTAACAATTGTGTGTATTGAGCTGCTGTATTGTACCCATTCTGCAATCTGTTAATAACATTTTCAATCAATCAATCAATCAATCCCTCATTTCCAATGACATTGAACATACAAACATAATAAAGACATGATAAATACAATGGAAAATACAATAAACTATATAATATACAATATACAATAAGTGCAATCATAATACAAAAGTGTACAATCACACAACAATTACAGATTATGGTGGAATGGTTGGTGATCAAGGATTTAAACTGACCAAAGGAATGGATACAAAAACATTTACATTATTCTTCATTGTATTAATACAGTGATTTATCTGTGGATAAACCGTACGAGAAGCATCCCTCCTGCTGGACAACTTGGCTACTGTAATGAGACGGTTATCTAGTGGTGGAATGTTGGACTCAGAAAGGAATGACTGGCTTCAATAGATTCACAGAACACTGTGCCACTCCCTGGTGAGTAACTTGCAACCAGTCCCCTGAGACAGAAAGCATTCAGTTATAGCCAGAGAGGAGATGAGACATACTGTAATTTCAAGGTTTAATAAAATTTTCCTACGTGAATGTAACTATACACTCTGGGCTCAGGGTTCGGCTCAATACACCAATGTGTTTCGAACAAAATCTGAATATAGAAAAAGTACGTCTAAAAAAATATTATTTGCTTATTTGCTTATGTGACATAACGCCCATGCATTCCCCTTCCAGGGTTTCCCATTAATTACCTAGACTGTGGCGGCCCATGGAAATATAGTAAAGATACCAAATCTTGTCTTTGAAAGAATGATGACATGTTGTAGATATTAGGCTGAGGCGTTGAGGGGAAACAGATGGCAGCTAAATGACTCTGCCAACTTTCTTTCATCTCCACGATGCATATCGATATTTTCTTTTGTATTGTGAAGTCCGCCTCCGGGTTTGCAACAGAAAATTGTCTTCCTGTACAGAATGAGAACCAGCTTTCCTCTGGTTAATAGGAGGAGGATTGGCGGAGCAGTGTTCCTATCAGTTTTGGACTATGGTGATGTTGTTTATAGGCCTGCTGCAGATTCAACTCTTAAACCCCTGGACTCGGTCTATCACTCTGCCCTCAGATTCATTACTGGTGATAGATATGATACTCACCATTGCATCCTTTATGATAAAGTTGGTTGGCCCTCTCTAGCTGAGACAGAGGCCCAGCAAACATTGTTTTTTGTTTATTTTCAAAGCCCTTATTGGTAAGCTACCTCCTAATATCACAACATTGTTGGAATGGAATTGAACCTGTGACCAGTGACTGGCTAGTTCTTAAGGTCCCCCAAGTTTGCCTCTGAACTTGGAAAATCTGCATTTTCCTTTGGTGCCCCTATAGCTCATGGAATGATCTCCAATGCACTCTAAATGTTGACATTCTCCCCTCTGTTGCAGAGTTTAGGACCTTGATCTCTAACCACTGTGTGATTTGAAATGCTGCTATTTATGTATGTATATACTGTAATAACTGTATGTATGTATCTTATTATTATGTAAGTTAATTTATGTATGTAACCCGTCATCACTTTAAATGAGGGAAACCTCAGTCTAAATAAAAAGATTGTGTCCACTTTTTCTCCCCATTTTAAAATTTTTCTCCCATCCCAATTTCGTATTATCCAATTCATCCCTCCCCTGTCTTGATCGTTGCTAGACTATGCCTCCTACAGGTCGGCTGTAGTGAGGACAGAAGCCTTGCATCACGTGTCCCCTCCGGTACACGAGGAGGCAGCCATCTTTTCACCGCAGCAGCTCGAGCTCTCAGTGGCGAGGAGTAACGCGTGGGAGGCTCACGCTGCCCCCGCTACTTCCTGCTTCCGTCGCACCGGCGTCACCAAACTGACCTGTAGGAGTCGCTGTCCACAACGTCAAATCCCCACCCACCGGCTTTCCCACCCTCTAACACTTGCCAATTGTGTTAGTATGAACGATCGGCCAGCCGGTAGCAACGCCGAGAGCTGGGCTCGAGCCAGCGTCTCCTGCGTTAGAGGCGAGCGCCTTGCCCACTGCGCCAATCAGCCGCCCACCAGTCTAAATAAAGGTTTAAAATGAAATTAAGTTCCATGTCACAATATTTCGTTACAATCGTTTCAGTGACTACTGTTAAGAAAGAAAGCAGGTGGCGGGGCTTCCCTACTTCCATGAGTGAAGAGATATGAGTTTATAATCTGGACGTTTCATTGAAAGGAAATAATCAGAGGAGAGGACTAGTGATGCACCGATGTGAAAATTGTGGCCGATACGCGCTGATCCGACGCCTCGCAGGTACAACCTGGGGAGCCACTGCCAAGACCCTTCGGATATCCACCCAAGCCCTGGTCTTCTCGGCAGCAGAGTACTGTGCCCCAGTCTGGAGCAGAAGCCCGCACGTTAAAAAAGTTGATGCGGCTACTAACAACGCCCTCCGGATCATCACTGGATGCCTGAAGGTTACACCCGTCTTCCTGCTGCCAGTCCTTGCAGGAATCGCACCAGCTGGCCTACGACGAGAGGCTGCCACTCTCGCCCTAGCAAGGAAGGCAGTGAAGCATGACTGGCACATCCTACACAACACCACAACAACAACAGCACCTATGAGCAGACTCAAGTCCCGCCACCCCTACAACAAGGTGGCACAAGAGATGCTCCGTTCCACCACTGAGGACCTATCCAGAAATGGATGGCTGGCGGCAGCCTGGAAGAGAGAGTGGGAGAGTGCTGGGCCAACCCGTATCCACCACCACATCTGGGATCCAGGAGATGGCGCCACAGGAGACGATCTTCCACGCCGGCAATGGGTTCTGCTGAACCGTTTAAGATCTGGGGTTGGTCGCTTTAAAGCATCATTAAAGAAGTGGGGCCTGGCAGACAGCGCTGCATGTGAGTGTGGAGACCCTGAGCAGACTGTTGACCACATCCTGACCATCTGCCCCCTATACAAACCACCCTCGGAAGCCAGCCTCTTTGATGTGGGACCAGAGTTAAGGGCATGGCTACAAGATACGGAGTTGGACCTCTGACGTTACACGAAAGAAGAAGAAGCGTGATTCTTATCAGAAACACCCCAAGCCAGCACTATGTACACGTCGAGACCCAAACACATCAATGGATAGTCTAACAAGACACCAGACATTGTTCCTCCAAGTCGCCTGGGAGAACGACAAGGAGCCGTCGTGCTTCATGTTCTTTCCTCTTTTTATTAAAAAAGAAAGAAACACAGACTGACATGAATCCCACGTGACGCGGCTGAGGGTAATTTTTTTTTCTCATTTTTACATCCCGCCACCCTCGCCACAGGGAGGAGACGGGAATCCCCAGAGAGACTTCCCACACGAGCTGTATAGATTGAAAAGAAATATTGCAACATTGAGCTATGTAACACTTAGGTTAGGGCTCTCCGAGGAGGAGGCACTGAACCAATACACACTCAATAATCAAATTGAATCGAATACACATACAATAGAGCAGAACTCCTTTTTGAAGTTCTACTCACCTTGACAATCTGAGGAGGAGGCTCTGAAACTCTGAGGAGGCTCCCTCACTGGGAAGGAGAGTCCGAACTCACAGAAGGCACTTCTCCCTGAGGAGGAGCTTCGTGAGGAGGAGCTCTGACAACTCCCTGAAACAGATCCATAACATGGAACCTGAACAACTCACGGAAGTCTTACCAATAGAGACGTGCTCAGTGACGTACTCTATGGCGGGGGAATTTCCGCGGTGCACACGCCCAATTTTTCAGGGCGTGGGACCAGGAAACTCCCCCCCCCCCCCCCCCTACCCTGTAACGTGCCGAACAGCAACGTGACAGGAACCCTGAAGGACAGGGGGTTTTAACCCCTGACCAATCAGAAAAGGGGAGGAAAGGATTACAAGTTCACCCCTCTAACAGCTTCACATAGCTCATGTGCTAACCTGCTATCTGAGTTTTACTAAGGAAAAAACACAGAACAGAGAGGGCCCCTTTAAGAGCCCCGGTCCAGACTTACACATGTGCTTCTGTGGGCCAAACCTAACTCAGTTGTAGATCACAACAACACACACAACCCTTCATCACAACAAAAAATGGCAAAGTACACTCTTACTACAGAGGAACGCCGTTTTTCATAACGAGAGAGACATAAGTCCTTGATTACGTATTGGCCACAGGCCTTGCTAAGCACACATGATAAGTGACCAAACAACCTTTTCTTTAGGAAAAGAATAGTTTCTCAAGCGGAAACACAACCCCAGCAATTTAAGCTGAGGGTTACATCGTATCCCCACAAACACAGTGACACAATATATTGTAAACAAACATGTCTGAGAGGAGGGGGGGAAGCCCCAGGGAAACCGGGGGGGGTCACCCCTCCTACCTTACCCTTGATACGACCAGGTTGAACAGGTACTCCTGTTAATATGTGAACATGCTGTTCATTGTCATCACAGGCTGAGAAAAAGATTCATTCCTCAATCACATGTCACTAAGCATAGCTTCACAGGTTAACTAACCCTCTTAGTTGTGAGTTCACCCACATTACAAACGTTACATGAACACACATGTTCTCATCACAACTAACCAGTTCATTTTCACACATGTTAAAAACAACGCCGATTTTCTATGGAGAGAGAAGCTATACCAGTGACAAGACAATTCACACACAACACGCGTCGTATCCTCAATGTATTGCAGCAACACATGTTTTGGAAACATCGTTATTACAAAACATTTAGAAGGGAAGAAAATAAGAAGTGTTTAAAGTCCGGTCAGGACTCCTACCTTCACCCTGAGCGCAGGCCGAGAGGACTGCAACACTGGTCAACGGGACACCGAGTCGAACTCAGCATCTCCTGCGTTGGTGACGAGGGTAATGTCCGCTACGCCACCCAGCCGCCGTTCTCCATGTTGACGAAGTCCTCGCTGGCATGGCACCCGGGTGTAGGGTCGACTAACATCCTCTGTCAAAGATGACGTCGTAGTCAGAGTGTTTAAGGCATGTTATAGTCACAGTAACGTTCAACAGTGTAGCATTAAGCTAACAGCCGCTCTCGACTGATAGCAGCAAGCTAACGTTTCCTAGCCTAGTGAACACAACGAGCTAGCGCCGCAGCTAACAGCTGACTGGCTAACAACAGTAGGCCACAAACTAGCACGCAAGCTAAGCAGCTATCACCTGAACTGTACACAACGACATAGCAAGCCACACTTCAGACAGGCCGCTGTCTAAGTCCCTCCCCATCCTAAGAGGGAAGAGAAAAAAAATGTCAAACACAGTTCTCAACGGTGATTTACCAGACATACAGCGGAGCCGGCACAATTCCCATCCGGGCTGCAGCCGACTTGAGCATGGAACTCCCGATAACGAAGATCCATGCCCACTTTTCCTCGTGCTTTAGGGTGTACTTCCACATTCATGTGAAAGATGGGGCCTGCACGGGACAGAGAAGCATCCGCTCGTCCAGAGAATCCCGGGTTCAACCAGGTCTCGGTCGCGGCCCACTAGGTTGACCATCATGGGCGTCAGACCAAGATCCTCCGTCCGCCGCTTAAGAAGCCGAGCAGAGGACTCCAATCTGGGGCCGGCCTTCGTAAAATTGTCAGCTAGCCCCCATAGCACTAACAGACAACTAGTGCTCGCAAGCAAAACATTACTCACCCAGCTCGGAAGCGAAACAGCTTCTCACAACAGCCGGTGCCTCCCACAGTCCAGCTGTATGACCGGAGGTTCAATACCTATCCAGCCGCAGCAAGGAGGACTGCAGGTGGGGAGTATATCAGCGGCGCAAGCCCCTAATACGAAAAAGCCGGTGGAGGTCAGAATGATCATCATCTTCCAGACACTCCAGTGACGAAGACAATATCGCTGTATTTTCTCGAAAATAGTGAGAGAGAAAATAAAGATATAATGTCAACGTATCTTCTTGTCTTCTGTTTTCCTTTCTTCAGATAAATACTTTCTTTCCCACGTCAAGTGAGGTATATAACAGGCAATTCCTTGTGGTGAAATTTGAGAAGGAGATGAGTGTGTGGCCCCACCCCTGCTTATATAGGTAGCAGATGGGGGTGTGGTCAGACGGATGTTGGTATGTAAAGGTGCATTTTGAAATTTATTCAGTGCATATACACTGAAGCGAGATATATGCAATATGACGCTGAGCGGAAGCTAGCATGATACAGAACAGTCTGTGATATGAAGCATAGCTCATTAACAGTCTGTGATGTGAAGCATAGCTCATTAACAGTGATATGAAGCAAGAACTCATTAACAGTGACATAAAGCATAGCTCATTAACAGTGACATAAAGCATAGCTCATTAACAGTGATATGAAGCATATCTCATTAACAGTGACATAAAGCATAGCTCATTAACAGTGATATGAAGCATAGCTCATTAACAGTGATATGAAGCATATGTCATTAACAGTCTGTGATATGAAGCATAGGTCATTACCAGTCTGTGATCTGAAGCATAACTCATTAACAGTTATATGAAAAATAGCTCATTAATAGTGATGAAGCATACAGTAGGTCATTAATCTTTGATGTGAAGCATAGCTCCTTAACAGTGATATGGAGCATAGCTCATTAACAGTGATATGAAGCATGGCTCATTAACAGTGATATGAAACATAACTCATTAACAGTGATATGAAGCATATAACAGTGATATGAAGCATAGCTCATTAACAGTGATATGAAATATACTTAATTTATATCTCATTAATAGTGATGAAGCACAGCTCGTTAACTGTGTGATATGAAGCATAGCTCATTAACAGTGATATGAGGCATAGCTCATTAATAGTATGTGATATGAAGCATAGCTCATTAACAGTGATATGAGGCATAGCTCATTAATAGTATGTGATATGAAGCATAGCTCATTAACAGTCTGTGATATGAAGCATAGCTCATTAACAGTGAAATGAAGCATAGCTCATTAACAGTGATATGAAGCATAGCTCATTAACAGTGATGTGAGGCATAGCTCATTAACAGTGATATGAAACATAGCTCATTAACAGTCTGTGATATGAAGTATAGCTCATTAACAGTGATATGAAGCATAGCTTATTAGTGATATGAAGCATAGCTTATTAGTGATATGAAGCATAGATCATTAACAGTGATATGAAGCATAGCTTATTCCCGGTGATATGAAGCATAGCTCTTTAACAGTTGGGGACCATCAAGAGTACACTTACACTGAGAAGTAAACAACTTGTAAATCTCACATTCCTTAAAATCATACTCACCTCATACAAATAAGGTGAATGCAGTGACATTGCATAATTGTGAATTTTAGTGAACACTTGTGTAATGAAATACAAAAGGCATAACACGATAAGTAACTGGGTTTTGTTTTCATCAGAACAGAAAGATGGAAGAACAAAATGGCTCCCAACCTCTTCTACTAGTTACTGCTGGTAGATTACTAGAGAAGCCAAGGTAGCAGAGGTGGACATTTTAGTTTGAAAGCAAATAAATGCAGGAGTAATTTATTATGGACTGCTATTACTTATACTTGGGTAATTATATAGACAAGCACTTACTCCTAAAGTTTTACTGTACTGACAGCACTTCGACTCAAGGAATATATTTCAGTACTTCCACCTCTGTGCACCTGTTAACCCTTTCTCCGCCAATAACGTCATACGACGGGTTTCAAGTTCATGCGAATTCTGCCAATAACGGCGTACAACGTGATTCTGATCATAATTTCATATTTTCGCCATGGTATTCATATTTCACTCACGGAGCCTTGTCGGATGCTGTGTGAGCCAGCACAACTCTGCAACGCATCAATACTGCCACCTGGTGGCTGATCGGCAAGTTGCAACCGGAAGTGGATCTCTTGTGATCCCGGTGCGTCTCCCTATTCCGTCCGGCCACTCGTTTATCGTCGCGGGACTCAATACACACACCGTGGATATGGATCTTTGCCATAACTCAATAATCTACATGATTTGGGCGTGTATTAGTAATATACAAACTGGAAATGGATCGCCTCGATCCCCACCACATAACTGGGATCTGTTTGCTCCACTCTCATCGCCCAACGGTACGAGGAGACTGACGTGAGTTTCAGCGTTTTTGTTTATCATTTTCGATACAAACTGCTCTGATCAATATATCACCCATACTACATAAATCATTTAACGTCGGTCACGGAATTATAAACGACCCCCCCCCCCCCTCCGTTCACCCGCGCATGATCAGTCATAACGTTTAGGACCATGTACAGTTGACATTTTTAATATAGCGTGCATCGGTATCAAACGGCATTTGATAATCTAATATATGCATTTATGTCTATATCTCACATTCTAGGAAATACTGCAGAAAACGATAAAAATATATTTATACTCTAGACGGTATTTTCGTATGGAGGAGCTCTGACAACTCCCTGAAACAGATCCATAACATGGAACCTGAACAACTCACGGAAGTCTTACCAATAGAGACGCGCTCAGTGACGTACTCTATGGCGGGGGAATTTCCGCGGTGCACACGCCCAATTTTTCAGGGCGTGGGACCAGGAAACTCCCCCCCCCCCCCCCTACCCTGTAACGTGCCGAACAGCAACGTGACAGGAACCCTGAAGGACAGGGGGTTTTAACCCCTGACCAATCAGAAAAGGGGAGGAAAGGATTACAAGTTCACCCCTTTACGACCCCTCACCCCTGATACGATGTAATGACAAAGTAGAGCATTACCCAGTCATAGCATGCTACATGAAGCATCTAACAGCTTCACATAGCTCATGTGCTAACCTGCTATCTGAGTTTTACTAAGGAAAAAACACAGAACAGAGAGGGCCCCTTTAAGAGCCCCGGTCCAGACTTACACATGTGCTTCTGTGGGCCAAACCTAACTCAGTTGTAGATCACAACAACACACACAACCCTTCATCACAACAAAAAATGGCAAAGTACACTCTTACTACAGAGGAACGCCGTTTTTCATAACGAGAGAGACATAAGTCCTTGATTACGTATTGGCCACAGGCCTTGCTAAGCACACATGATAAGTGACCAAACAACCTTTTCTCTAGGTTGACCATCATGGGCGTCAGACCAAGATCCTCCGTCCGCCGCTTAAGAAGCCGAGCAGAGGACTCCAATCTGGGGCCGGCCTTCGTAAAATTGTCAGCTAGCCCCCATAGCACTAACAGACAACTAGTGCTCGCAAGCAAAACATTACTCACCCAGCTCGGAAGCGAAACAGCTTCTCACAACAGCCGGTGCCTCCCACAGTCCAGCTGTATGACCGGAGGTTCAATACCTATCCAGCCGCAGCAAGGAGGACTGCAGGTGGGGAGTATATCAGCGGCGCGAGCCCCTAATACGAAAAAGCCGGTGGAGGTCAGAATGATCATCATCTTCCAGACACTCCAGTGACGAAGACAATATCGCTGTATTTTCTCGAAAATAGTGAGAGAGAAAATAAAGATATAATGTCAACGTATCTTCTTGTCTTCTGTTTTCCTTTCTTCAGATAAATACTTTCTTTCCCACGTCAAGTGAGGTATATAACAGGCAATTCCTTGTGGTGAAATTTGAGAAGGAGATGAGTGTGTGGCCCCACCCCTGCTTATATAGGTAGCAGATGGGGGTGTGGTCAGACGGATGTTGGTATGTAAAGGTGCATTTTGAAATTTATTCAGTGCATATACACTGAAGCGAGATATATGCAATATGACGCTGAGCGGAAGCTAGCATGATACAGAACAGTCTGTGATATGAAGCATAGCTCATTAACAGTCTGTGATGTGAAGCATAGCTCATTAACAGTGATATGAAGCAAGAACTCATTAACAGTGACATAAAGCATAGCTCATTAACAGTGACATAAAGCATAGCTCATTAACAGTGATATGAAGCATATCTCATTAACAGTGACATAAAGCATAGCTCATTAACAGTGATATGAAGCATAGCTCATTAACAGTGATATGAAGCATATGTCATTAACAGTCTGTGATATGAAGCATAGGTCATTACCAGTCTGTGATCTGAAGCATAACTCATTAACAGTTATATGAAAAATAGCTCATTAATAGTGATGAAGCATACAGTAGGTCATTAATCTTTGATGTGAAGCATAGCTCCTTAACAGTGATATGGAGCATAGCTCATTAACAGTGATATGAAGCATGGCTCATTAACAGTGATATGAAACATAACTCATTAACAGTGATATGAAGCATATAACAGTGATATGAAGCATAGCTCATTAACAGTGATATGAAATATACTTAATTTATATCTCATTAATAGTGATGAAGCACAGCTCGTTAACTGTGTGATATGAAGCATAGCTCATTAACAGTGATATGAGGCATAGCTCATTAATAGTATGTGATATGAAGCATAGCTCATTAACAGTGATATGAGGCATAGCTCATTAATAGTATGTGATATGAAGCATAGCTCATTAACAGTCTGTGATATGAAGCATAGCTCATTAACAGTGAAATGAAGCATAGCTCATTAACAGTGATATGAAGCATAGCTCATTAACAGTGATGTGAGGCATAGCTCATTAACAGTGATATGAAACATAGCTCATTAACAGTCTGTGATATGAAGTATAGCTCATTAACAGTGATATGAAGCATAGCTTATTAGTGATATGAAGCATAGCTTATTAGTGATATGAAGCATAGATCATTAACAGTGATATGAAGCATAGCTTATTCCCGGTGATATGAAGCATAGCTCTTTAACAGTTGGGGACCATCAAGAGTACACTTACACTGAGAAGTAAACAACTTGTAAATCTCACATTCCTTAAAATCATACTCACCTCATACAAATAAGGTGAATGCAGTGACATTGCATAATTGTGAATTTTAGTGAACACTTGTGTAATGAAATACAAAAGGCATAACACGATAAGTAACTGGGTTTTGTTTTCATCAGAACAGAAAGATGGAAGAACAAAATGGCTCCCAACCTCTTCTACTAGTTACTGCTGGTAGATTACTAGAGAAGCCAAGGTAGCAGAGGTGGACATTTTAGTTTGAAAGCAAATAAATGCAGGAGTAATTTATTATGGACTGCTATTACTTATACTTGGGTAATTATATAGACAAGCACTTACTCCTAAAGTTTTACTGTACTGACAGCACTTCGACTCAAGGAATATATTTCAGTACTTCCACCTCTGTGCACCTGTTAACCCTTTCTCCGCCAATAACGTCATACGACGGGTTTCAAGTTCATGCGAATTCTGCCAATAACGGCGTACAACGTGATTCTGATCATAATTTCATATTTTCGCCATGGTATTCATATTTCACTCACGGAGCCTTGTCGGATGCTGTGTGAGCCAGCACAACTCTGCAACGCATCAATACTGCCACCTGGTGGCTGATCGGCAAGTTGCAACCGGAAGTGGATCTCTTGTGATCCCGGTGCGTCTCCCTATTCCGTCCGGCCACTCGTTTATCGTCGCGGGACTCAATACACACACCGTGGATATGGATCTTTGCCATAACTCAATAATCTACATGATTTGGGCGTGTATTAGTAATATACAAACTGGAAATGGATCGCCTCGATCCCCACCACATAACTGGGATCTGTTTGCTCCACTCTCATCGCCCAACGGTACGAGGAGACTGACGTGAGTTTCAGCGTTTTTGTTTATCATTTTCGATACAAACTGCTCTGATCAATATATCACCCATACTACATAAATCATTTAACGTCGGTCACAGAATTATAAACGACCCCCCCCCCCCCTCCGTTCACCCGCGCATGATCAGTCATAACGTTTAGGACCATGTACAGTTGACATTTTTAATATAGCGTGCATCGGTATCAAACGGCATTTGATAATCTAATATATGCATTTATGTCTATATCTCACATTCTAGGAAATACTGCAGAAAACGATAAAAATATATTTATACTCTAGACGGTATTTTCGTATGAATGTGTGAATGAAAAAGTAAAACGTTCCTACATCCTGAACGATAGATAATCGATGTTGAATGGGCCATATAGTAATGTCAATTTAGCAATACAATTTAAAAAGTTATAGCCCTGCAAAGAAGGTGAACATCTCCATAGACTTACAGTACTGGCAGAGAATGGTATAAGATGATCAAAGTGGTGGCAGGGAATGGGTTAATAGAGCAAATAGCCGGGTTGATTTGCTCAATTTGAAATGTGTTCATCCAACCAGCACAGGACCTCCTTTGCTGGCAAATGTTCTGACAGACATTTACAAAAGCCCTAACCAGGCCTTGTGAGGTCTGAGAGTCAGCCAGGTGAAGAAGGTGTAGGATGTTAACCTAACTAGAATGGCACATTTCCACCAGACATTCCATTTACACACTATAGCATACTACTACACGATTATACTATTACACTATTACACACTAATACACTGTCACACTATTGCACAATTACACACTATCACACTATTAAACAGTATTACACTTAATAATAATAATAATAATAATAATAACTTTATTTGTACCTTTCATACAGGGGATTGCAGTTCAATGTGCTTTACATCAGTAAGAAATAAGACATAAAATCAGTGTAAAACAAGCAGCAAGAGCAAAGCATAAAGTGGGATAAAATAATGCAGATATATTAATCAAATCATATCAGAACCTCATGTTCCAATAGGCTTCTTGAATTTCTGTAATCTGTTACAAAACATGATAAAGGTTATAGTATGCACTATTACACTGACTATTGAGTGGAATAAACCTTTAAAAACGATTTCAATGGACAATGATGGAAATTAATTAATAAATGTTTTTAATGCATATATCAAGACAGTATAGGTTCACTATGGAATGTTGTAAACAGGTGCCAGAGAGCGGATTACCAGCGAACCTGTATAGTATACAGTCGATATTTGTATTTGACCGATCTGAAAGGTATTCCAGAATCCTGGTCGTTGGTTTGCTGTCAGCCTATGAGCAACGTTTCATCCAGATCGGCCCTGTACAGTAGTTTGCACAATTAGCTGCGGACAGAGAGACCGACAGACAGATTTGCGCACGCAACCGATTGCATGATCTCCCCGCAGGCTTCCACCTGGTGGAGATAATAATATCCGCAGTGAAACACAGCAGACCATTTTTCACTCTGATATATAGCCTTAATGCACCACATGCATCTGAAAACTGTCTGGCGCTGGGTGAAATATTACAGAAATATGCAGTGGAAATTATCAGTAAAGAAATATGGGACACAAAAAGGGTTTACCGACAATAATTTGAGGTCTCTGTTTGCACACTCACTCAGAAGGCTTCTGATGAGAAAAATACCCAATATAACATAGTGACATTAACCTTAGCCTATAGCACTGTGCAGATCTGGAGTCCAATACAACACACCATCAGACATCAGCCTACTAACGGTCCTGCGTTTATCTTTGGTCCAAAGAAGTCATGGCCCATTGATTTTGTATTATGCAACAGCAACAGGTAGGCTATGGGGTTATAAACACCCTCGTTATCGGTATATAAAAACATAATACCACAAAAGCCAGAAGGGCTATATCTAAGTAGATTGGCCTTTTTGTATGGTAATTGTATTATTGTCGTCAATTTGAGCCGCCGGTAGAGCCCCCTGCATGAAGAGCCCTCTTTGGCCACGAAGAATACATATAGGGAATAACAGTGCGCGCCATTCCAACGATGAGACAGACAGGCCGCAGGGTGAGAGGAGGACGGTATCATCCTCTCGCTTTTTCAACAGATGTCTTTGCTGCTATCTCCTTTTGAATGGGCAGCCCAGAAGAACGCGCCGTTGCGAGTTCTTTGCAAGGTCACACACGGCAGACGTCCGCTGGAATTAACCGAAGCGAGACGTGCTTTTTGATTGTTATCAGTCCTGAGTCGATCTCACAATCTGCAGCCACCTAAAGATGATTGATATCGGTCAGTCTGTTCCAAGCCGCGAATATGGCGAGTATAGCTGACAAAAAGGGTGAAGGTGATTGCATAAACCTACAACAATCATATTTCTAGATGGCTATAACTGTATAGATCATCCACTAATTTCGCACAATAAGCTTAGCCTGGGCTTGTGGCCTAATGATGATAATGAGGATGGTGAGGAGGAGGAGGAGGAGGAGGAGGATGATGAAGAAGAAGATGATAAAGGCCTTATGGCCAATTGACCACCTTAACCTAACATGACAAAATAGTAAATACTATAGCCAAATAGCCTGGACTATTTCAACACAACCTCAGGTCTGGGCTCAATGCGAGGATGCTGCCGCGACGTGCATTTGGCAATAGGCCCAATTGCTTTACAGATCGATCTTATAATTGCCATGGCAAACACGCCCATCGTCTATTCCTCGATGTCGTGAAGACTCGTGATGCTGCACGAGCTATACTTTTAGTGGATACAAATGGAAACCAACAACAACCAATTAATATACTATAATTTCGGCCACAGTATAAATAGTGACAGTTGATCTCACCTTGGTGCTGCTGCGACGGTAACCGACCCCTGCTTTGACTTGCAGCATGTCCCCCTGCTATAGATGATGGTGGTGGTGGTGCGAGGCTCTGGTACAGAGTGGTGCTCGTCACTTTGTGGACGGGCTCCTCCACGCCACCCAGATGCCTCCCAGTGACGACGATGCGAGCATCGCGAGGAAGAGCCTACACAGTGCGCAGGGGTCCCCTCCCCTCCCCCTCCCTCTCCGAGAATACACATTGAAACACATTAACGCCTATAGCTATCCTCCACACAACCTGTAGTCAGTTTGTCTGACCTTCTGCATTATATTGCACACAGCTCGTGTCGGCTTTTAGGTCCCCTTAGGTCCCCAACACGCAAATGTATGGATTAGGTCTAGAATGTATAAGGCTCAACACCAACACTGAACACACAGCCTATATCAGATTGTGCAGTGGCCTTAAATACACACAGTACACGCGTTTGGACACGCGAGCGGCCCGGGTACAACACACGCAGTTTACTAAAAAAAAAAACAATATGTGTATATGCAGCTGGATTGAGGGGTGAATTAGATTGCGTGCATGAATATGAATTTATGTGCAGACAACACAACACGCGCAAGCAAGCACACGCCTGCCTCTTCTTGTTGCTATGCCAACCACTTGCCTTTTCTTGATCACCGCATCACAGGACCTGCTACGTGAGCCTTCTCGACAGCCAGTGAGTGTTGCAGATGCGTCTCATCATAAAAACCTCTGCAGATGATTATTACACACACGTAGCTAAAAGCTTTTTTCCCCCATCTGAAAACCATTGGGAACCGCCCCCATTTAATAACAATGTAGGAAATGTCTTGCTTAATTATTTGTATAATGTTGTATACATGTTAGACTGTTTAGACGTCACATGCCAGAGGAGTTTTATTTTATTTTAATGGCATTTATGTTTAAACATAAAACATACTTTTTTCCCCTCGAAAATGATCATCTGCAACGTGGAAATATAGGCGGGGGTGGGGGCATGGCTAATTATAGTTATTTTCAAAAATGTGTCTGACAATTTCACATTAGACGGTGAGTTGAGTTTTTCTGTGTACTCAAATTGGCTACAATTCATTCCAACGGAAAATCGTCAGGAGCCTATTTATTTAACACAACTCTCTTAAATTGGGCAGTTGACAATATTTTAGTTGGAAGTGATTGGTATGCGGCCATAAAATATGGCCTAGGTTGAAAATAACCCGAAATGTGGCTGAAGGAATGGTTAAGCCTACATACTTGTGTTACTTCCTATACCAGTCACACTAAACATCACACTGTTCTATTTCTGATTCAAAGCCACCCAATTAAAGGGGCACTTCGCTAAAAACAATGATTCATTTTGCACATAATCTCACTTGCATCCAAAAACTCCAAATGGTTTTGCACAGATTAATTTAGTTAATTCAAGGGTACGACTATTGTTGTGAAGGGCCAGATTAAACCGAATATATATATTTATTTATATATATATATTTAATTGTATTTGTATATTCTCTAATATTCCCTGATATCCCTTGTATATTCCTTGTACAATATGCATTGAATATCCATTCTAGCCTACTGAACATCCCATAATAGTCTCCATTCTACTATTGGTCGAGACCTTGGTGCCAGGCTGCCATACCCCTCAGACCCAGTTCAAACGTACCGCTCGACATGTACGAACAAGTCCTAGTTCCGCGTAGGAATTTGGCTACCGCACCACTAATGGGACTATTTGTTCATAGTGCGTATATATACTGCGCTACTAAAGTAGGACTTTCTTTTCAGTCCAGTTTCTTACCCTCCAATAGAGTCACAGACGTAAAGCCTCCCCGCGACGCCACGTGTGGGAGTAAGGCCAAGTTCGCCTACCATCGGTATTGAGACATCGTGTATATTAATATTTGAATAGTCATATTTGGCACTATATCGTCGAGTTGGACGTAGTCTATTAAGCTAATAATAGTCTGTTAATATATAGTGCTTCGTGCGGTGAGAGTACTACCGTAGTCAGTACCCCATCGTTTCGGGCAGAGAACTG
This sequence comes from Notolepis coatsorum, assembly GCF_963971535.1. Classification (NCBI taxonomy): domain Eukaryota; kingdom Metazoa; phylum Chordata; class Actinopteri; order Aulopiformes; family Paralepididae; genus Notolepis; species Notolepis coatsorum. The sequence continues at coordinate 63,679,700 of NC_140168.1, read as the reverse complement.
GCTGCTTACCCAGGGTGGTTGACCCTATGTGAAGCTGCACCCGAGGAGCCCCAGAGCCGACGAGCGAGTGGACCTGTATACCGGATTATTCTACCGACGACAGCCCGCCTTCCCAGGCACGGATTATGCTTTGGATACTTTGATTATTCCATGGATAAAGACCCCCGACACTGCCGTGTGTTGGAACCCCCCCCCCTGGAGAGGACGCAAGGTGAGGAGACGCTCTGCAAGACGAGGTCTCTTCACGTCTCTCCCCCGTGAACCGGAGAGAGCCGGCCCACAAAGAGTCCACCTGCTTTCATCTGTGGTCCAAGGATCGCCGGCGCATTGAACGGCACTACAGTGGGTTCACCTGGGATACCCTTGGCCGGACGAGGCAGCCGGATTCTACCCCCCCCCCCTCCTACTCCTGTCGGCTTACAAGCGACCGGATTAACCCCCTCTAGTGTATCCAGCCTATAATCATTAAAGTATCATTGCTGTTATTCCTTAACTATTCCAGGTCGTATATTTACCACCTGCGCCTTCAGAGATTGGACATTCTCTATTGATATACCGACGAATACTCCTTGCCATAAAAGTGCATACTATTTCAATTCATAAATGTAATTAAGTGATTAAGTGCTTATTCTACACACCATCGCTGTGTAGGAAATAAAGACCTGTTTCTAATTCGTACATTTGTGTTGGATCCGTTTCATCTACGTGAGAGTGTTCATGATAATATATTTATGCCGTGTACTGGGTGGCCGAATATTAAGTACAAAGGTAGTGGTAGTAAGTATCATATCTAGTAATACAGTCAGGGAATTGTACCCCTCAGTTACAATTGGTCCTTCGAGCCGGATGGTAATTAGTGTAATATTAATATAGTGTTATTAATATTGAAATGGCCTATGATGAACACTCCACGAAACGATCCTCCTAACCAACGCCCGCAGCGCAAACGACGGCTCCCTCAGTACTTAGAGGCTTACGCTGTCAGTCAACAACCTAGTCTTCTACTAACAGTAAACGCGGTAAAACTAGAAAGTAAAAGTATGTCTAACCCCAACGCCCAGACTACCCCGACCATAGAGGCCCCTACGGGCTCTAATGTAACTGACCAAGTTCACGGTGGGGACCAGTGGGAACCAGACATGACTTCACACCCCGCCAGTACTGAAGAAGTAGTCCCCGATGAGTCCCGGGAGGAATACAACGCTACCGAGAGAGAACTCGGCACGGAAGAAGACGGGGAGAGCACCGTGGAGATAGAGCTCCAAGGCTCCGCAAGGAGTACCCCGAGGGAAGGCTCCCCTATACAACCGCCTTCTCCCAGCGAGGCAGAGAGGACCCTACAGCAGGCATTCCTCGTCAGCCTGAAAGCCTCTACTGAACGCGATAGACTCCAGGGTGAACGCGATCGATTGCAGCTACAGCAACGGAGCGAAGAAGAGCACATACGCCTGGAAATAAGACGCATTCAGATGGAAGAGAATGTGGCCCGAGACCGAGCAGACAGCCAGCGAGCAGCTGCTGGTGCTCTACGGGACGCAGAGCGCGACAGACAGCAAGCGCAACTAATAGAACAGCTGATCAGACGGACAACACCCTCTCCCTCCGCCAGAGGCTCCAGGAACTCGTCTAGACACACCTCCAGGGCGGCATCCCCTAGCCGAGTAAACAACCCTGAACTTGACCAACAGACGAGGTCTATACCCCCCACAGACCACCTCCCCCCACCGGTCCAAGCGAGACCTAGCAACCGGGAAGGAGCAGCATATCCTGTGGAGAGGCTAAACCAGAGACTACAAGCACTGGATGACCTAACTGAAGACGAAGAGGAAGAGGAGGAGAACCACGCCCGAAGACAGCACAGTACTCTACCGGACCAGGAGGTCCGGTACAGCCCAGGCTATACTCCCGCGGAGCTGCGCTACAGACCCCCGACTCTATACACGGGTGAGCACGACGCACGACCCGCACCGAGGAACAGCACCTGGACAAGCGGGCCATGGTACACTGCCGGTACCAGCCCATACCAAGGAGCGGGAGGAGACTCGCCTAGGAGGCCTCTCCCCCAACGCTCGCCGATGTATCCACAGTCAGCGTCATACATTGGCACGCCTATGGTACCCGACTTCACCCAAGAGAACCGGGCCCAGTATACAGAACTCTGCATGTGTCTGGAGACCATGTTGGTGGATGTATTGGATGAACGCCACAAATACGCCATCCTACTGCAGCACTTAAAGGTGCCCCGCGCACATAATATAGCGCTCGCCTACGCGACTTCCACCACCCCATACACAGCAGCGCTGGTAGCATTGGACCAGAGGTATGGGCGCATATGGGATTACGTGATCCAGGAGATCCGACACATCGACCGCTTACCCCCAGCAATAGACAATCGAGCACTGGACGACCTGTCCATCAGAGTGCAGTCCCTGGTAGGGATGTTGGGAGCGCAAAGAGAGAAGGGGAGGCATGAACTTTACGCCAACTCAAATGTGGAAAGGATTCTGGAGAAGCTGCCGCCCGCTCGTCAGGAGCGCTTTAGGCGGCAGAGGGACCACAGAGACCCGAATGGCCCCGAACCGAACCTCCTCGATCTAGCAGACTTCCTGGCGAGAGAAGTCAGCAGCCTACGGCTAGATACATTCGGACGGAGCACCCCTGGCTCCAGAGAAGGAACCAGACGACTAAATGATGGAAGAAGATCGGTGACTGTGATGCACCAATCGGAGTCAGTACCGAGCAGCAGGAGCCACAGTACCCCCTCCAGAACGGAGAAGTGGAAGATAGTGTGCCCCTACTGTGAGAAAGAACACTGGTTAGCGCAATGTGACTCCTTCCCCAAGCTGAACGCGGAGGAAGCAGGTCAATGGATAAAGTCCAACAAGCGCTGTTTTCGCTGTGCGCGCTCACACATGGCAGCCGAATGCCGCTTAAAGAAAAGGTGCACCAAGTGCGATGGAGCCCATCTGGACATACTTCACGACAGTAACAGACGGCGCCCTTCACCTGCACCTTCCAGCCGCAAAGCGAGCGTCATGTACATCGATCCCGCCAGCAGCAGTGGAGCCCGAGTACTCCTAAAAGTAGTGCGTGTGACACTAAGCTACCAGAATAAAGTCCTGGACACTTACGCCGTCCTCGATGACGGGTCAGAGAAGACCCTGCTGCTCGCCTCCGCTGCGGCCCAGCTAGGGCTGCGGGGAAGCGAAACCCAAATGACAATTCGGACAATAAGACGAGATTTGAAGACGATAAAGGGCGAGAATGTCTCATTCTCTATCGCAGCAAGCGGCCAGCCTGAGCGACGGTACCAGATTGCAGACGCTTTCACCAGCCAAGAAATAGGACTGTCGCGGTACACATACCCGTCGCCAAGCTGATGGAGAAATATGCACATCTGCGCAAGTTACCGATCCCGCTCATAGACAATGCTATGCCGACCCTGTTGATAGGCTCCGACCATGCAGACCTCATTGTCCCGATAGACCGGGTTCATACCGGACCCCGAGGCTGCCCTGCAGCAGTCGAGACCCGTTTGGGATGGACTCTCCAAGGCCCGCTCGCCAAATCTCTCAACCGAAGTACAGCCACTAGATGTCTCCACTCCCGAGTCACAGAGGGAGAAACCGCACTCCTGCAACACGTAGAGCGGCTATGGACCCTGGAACAAATGCCCTTTAAGAACGGAAAGAAAGACATTCGCTCTAAAGATGACATTTACGCAATTCACCTCCTCGAGACAGGGACCAAGAGAGTCCCGGTCAACGGCGTGTTGAGATACGCCACGCCACTCCTGCGGCGAGAAGGAATGCCTACTTTCCACGCCAAGACAGACGCCACAGAACGGTACCTGCTGAACACGGAGCGGCGCTTAGCCAAGAACCCCGCCCAAGAGAGTGTATACCGCGCTGAGATTGAGAAGCTCATCACAGCGGGACACGTCACAAAGATGGACATTAAAGAGGCTGACCAGACCACTGAATCGTGGTACGTGCCCCACCACAAGGTCCATCACAACGGTAAAGACCGCATAGTATTTAACTGCAGCTACCAGATCGGATCCCAAAATCTGAATAAAGAGTTACTGCCCGGTCCCACACTCGGCCCCTCCCTACTCGGCGTTCTACTCCGCTTCCGCCAGGAAAAGGTGGCCATCAGCGGGGACATTAAAGGAATGTTCCTGCAGGTGAGATTAGTAGAGACGGACAAGCCCCTGTTACGGTTCCTATGGAGAGAGAAGCCAGGAGATGAGCACCCAGCCATCTACCAATGGGAAGTCCTCCCCTTCGGAACGACGTGCAGCCCCTGCTGTGCGACATTTGCACTACAGAAACATGTAGCAGAGGACCCAGCAGCGGACGAAGAGGTCCGACACAGCGTAAAGAACAGCTTCTACGTAGACAACTGTCTACAAAGCCTTTCAACCCAGGAAGAAGCCGAGGCTCTCCTGATTAAACTCCGCGCCTCATTGATCAAAGGCGGCTTTGATCTCAGGCAGTGGGCCAGCAGCGATCCGCAAGTACTGCGCAGCCTCTCCTCCGAGGACAAGGCAGCCAGCAGCGAGACCTGGATGGCTACAATCCCGGGAGAAGCCCAGGAGATGACCCTGGGATTGGTGTGGCGATTCAAAACAGATTCGCTTCACTACAGACACAAGCCCCTGACTACGGAGCAGGGAAGGCCGGCGGCGGCGCCGACCACCAGACGGAGTGTGTACACAACACTCGCCCGACAATATGACCCGCTAGGATGTATTCTACCGTACACCACCAGGGCAAAAATGATTGTACGAGCATTGTGGGACAAGGACCAGGGCTGGGACGACCCCATTCCCGCACACCTTGCATCCACCTGGAGAGAGTGGGAGATGGAGCTCCACTCACTCCCAGGCGTTAATATGCGCCGAAGCTACTTCCCACCCACGGTGAGGCCGGAGACATGTAAAATGGACTTACACGTCTTCAGTGACGCCTCAGAGGTCGCATACGGATCAGTAGCCTACTTGCGGGCCCAAGACCAGGGGGGAGAGATCTACACAGCATTTGTCCTCGCCCGCTCGAGAATAGCCCCACGCAAGCAACAATCTATCCCACGTCTAGAGCTCTGCGCAGCCCTAGCCGGAGCGCACCTAGCCACGCTCATCCAACGTGAGCTCACCATACCGGTGTCTAGAACAATCCTGTGGTCAGATTCCACGACGGTACTCGCCTGGATCAAATCGGACTCATGCAAGTACAAAGTCTTCGTGGGAGTCAGAGTCACCGAGATTCAAGACCTAACCGAAGAGTTAACCGGAGAAACAGAGTGGCGCTACGTTGATACAAAACAGAACCCAGCTGACGTCATCACCCGGGGGATGCCCCTGGATGACCTCACCCGTCGCAATGTCTACAGTGACGGCCCCGCATTCCTAAGACTCCCGGAAGGACAGTGGCCCATGCCTATCCCGAGGGAAGCAAGTCCAGAGGAGGTGGAAATTAAGAAGTCTGTGTTCTGTGGATTGAGCACCGTAGCCTCCACCGACCCTAACATAAACGATTGCACGTCCATAGAGAGTGCACAACAAAGAACATTCCTGCGGTACCACCCGGAGTGCAAGTCCCCCGCTGATATGTCAGCAGCTAACTACGAGGAAGCAGAATTGCTTCTACTGCAGCGAGCCCAGAGAGACTCGTTCCCCGATGAATTGGCCTGTCTACAGGGAGGAAAGCCCGTCCCATCCGACAGCAGATTAATTCATCTGGCCCCCGAGAGCGACGCTCATACCCTCATCAGAGTGGGTGGTCGCCTACGCAGAGACCCCAACACACTCCTGATGGGGCGGCTAGATCCCACATTACCCCAGACCATGTACCGGCCTGAAGAAGCGAACGGCCGACGAATGTGGAGGTACAGCCAAGTATTAGCCGACAAGTTTTGGAACAGTTTCCTACTGCACTACCTACCGTCTCTACAGACCCGCCAGAAGTGGGTAAAGGAGAGAGACAATTTGACAGAAGGAACAGTCGTCATGATTATTGATCAATCACTGCCCAGAGCTATGTGGCCGGCCGGCCGCGTAAGCAAAGTGATCACCGGTGCCGACGGCAAGGTCCGAGCAGCTGAAGTGCTCGTCCAGGGTCGCACTTACACCCGTCCCGTGGCAAGGCTCATAGAGCTGCCTCGACTCCCAGACACAATCGATGATGACCATGACCCTACAACCCTATGACTTTGTGAAGTTGACTGACCCCTACAGCAAACCCTTATGTGTAAATAGACAACGCGATTAATCTGTCTCTGTTTAACTGATTAGGTCTGGGACCTATTCAGGGGGTGGCTGTTGTGAAGGGCCAGATTAAACCGAATATATATATTTATTTATATATATATATTTAATTGTATTTGTATATTCTCTAATATTCCCTGATATCCCTTGTATATTCCTTGTACAATATGCATTGAATATCCATTCTAGCCTACTGAACATCCCATAATAGTCTCCATTCTACTATTGGTCGAGACCTTGGTGCCAGGCTGCCATACCCCTCAGACCCAGTTCAAACGTACCGCTCGACATGTACGAACAAGTCCTAGTTCCGCGTAGGAATTTGGCTACCGCACCACTAATGGGACTATTTGTTCATAGTGCGTATATATACTGCGCTACTAAAGTAGGACTTTCTTTTCAGTCCAGTTTCTTACCCTCCAATAGAGTCACAGACGTAAAGCCTCCCCGCGACGCCACGTGTGGGAGTAAGGCCAAGTTCGCCTACCATCGGTATTGAGACATCGTGTATATTAATATTTGAATAGTCATATTTGGCACTATATCGTCGAGTTGGACGTAGTCTATTAAGCTAATAATAGTCTGTTAATATATAGTGCTTCGTGCGGTGAGAGTACTACCGTAGTCAGTACCCCATCGTTTCGGGCAGAGAACTGGCTGCTTACCCAGGGTGGTTGACCCTATGTGAAGCTGCACCCGAGGAGCCCCAGAGCCGACGAGCGAGTGGACCTGTATACCGGATTATTCTACCGACGACAGCCCGCCTTCCCAGGCACGGATTATGCTTTGGATACTTTGATTATTCCATGGATAAAGACCCCCGACACTGCCGTGTGTTGGAACCCCCCCCCCTGGAGAGGACGCAAGGTGAGGAGACGCTCTGCAAGACGAGGTCTCTTCACGTCTCTCCCCCGTGGACCGGAGAGAGCCGGCCCACAAAGAGTCCACCTGCTTTCATCTGTGGTCCAAGGATCGCCGGCGCATTGAACGGCACTACAGTGGGTTCACCTGGGATACCCTTGGCCGGACGAGGCAGCCGGATTCTACCCCCCCCCCCCCTCCTGTCGGCTTACAAGCGACCGGATTAACCCCCTCTAGTGTATCCAGCCTATAATCATTAAAGTATCATTGCTGTTATTCCTTAACTATTCCAGGTCGTATATTTACCACCTGCGCCTTCAGAGATTGGACATTCTCTATTGATATACCGACGAATACTCCTTGCCATAAAAGTGCATATTATTTCAATTCATAAATGTAATTAAGTGATTAAGTGCTTATTCTACACACCATCGCTGTGTAGGAAATAAAGACCTGTTTCTAATTCGTACATTTGTGTTGGATCCGTTTCATCTATGTGAGAGTGTTCATGATAATATATTTATGCCGTGTACTGGGTGGCCGAATATTAAGTACAAAGGTAGTGGTAGTAAGTATCATATCTAGTAATACAGTCAGGGAATTGTACCCCTCAGTTACAACTATGCTTGCACCGCATGGTACCAAAGCACCTCAAAGGCGCTAAAAACAAAATTACAAACATCTCAAAACAAACTGGTCAGACTACTGCTTGACCTTACTCCTAGAACCCACCTCACCCCTGCCCACTTTGACAACCTAGGATGGCTTAGAGTAGACGACAGAGTACAGCAACTTGCAATGGGCCTGGTCTACAAAATACACTACACGACCAAGGTACCCATGTAGCCTACATGTCAAAATACTCCACAAAGGTCAGTGAATACCACGATCACAACACCAGAGGGAGCTCCACAAATCATGTTAAACCCAGATTCGGCTGAAACAAGGGACTAAACACGTTTAGCAATTATGCCACATTAATGTGGAACGCCTTACCCAAAGCTGTAAAGGAATGTGAATCACTACCCACTTTCAAAAACACTCTCAAAGAACACCTACGGGAGACTGCAATTCGAAACTGGCCCCTGTAAATGTCCTAACACAACCCCCTCCAATGTACAGTAAATTACCTAGTATGGTTGTCAATATTCCAATGTACAGTTTTGCTTGTACAGTTATAGTGTCGTCCCCCCCCCCCCTCCTACCCAACCCCCCCCCACCCAACCTTCTCCAATGTACAGCTCTTACGTCAAATGTATACTCTCTTTTCTGGACTCTTTTTGTATCACAAACAGTACTGTATTTGCAAATCTGGTATGTCATAAATGTATAGATGTAGCAGTACTGTCTATCTGTATGTCATATATGTCCTGATGAATTGAAAATGGGGGACCCTGATGTAAACAAGACGAAAGTCTTTCTCTGGTCTGCATCCCCATAACAATTGTGTGTATTGAGCTGTACTGTATTGTACCCATTCTGCAATCTGTTAATAAAGTTTTCAATCAATCAATGACAGTTATTGTAAATAAATGCGTTTGAATATGGCCAGTGATGTCATTGGGGACATTGAATCCTTGTGTTTACAGCTCCATAAAATAATGTAGATATCAACTTTTCTTATCGGGACTGCTACCTTATAATTTAATTGAGTTATAATTAACACAATGCACAAAGACTCAACTCAATGAATGTGTGTAAAACTGTTTCGTTTTTGGATGTGTGCCCCTTTAAGACCTGCTGAAGTGTGGAAACATGACTCATCAACTGAGGTCTGGGGGATTAGCCTATATGAAAATGTAATGAAAGGTGACAAGGAAATTGAATCAATAGGCTCTGCATTTATACAGCACTTTTATCCAAAGCACTTTACAACTTATGCCTCACATTAACGCACTCACACACGATGGCGGAGGCAACCATGCAAGGAACCTTGAAACTGCTCATCAGGAGTAGTTAGGGGTTCAGTGTCTTGCTCAAGGACACTTCCGAATCAGACCATGCTGCCAGGAGCCAGGATCAAACCGGGAACCTTCAGATTACCAGACGACCGCTCTACCTCCTGAGCTATAGCCACCCATTATAAAGCAGAGCTCACCAAAACCTTTTCACTTAGGAAAGACAATAAACATTATATTTAATATGGATATTGCACTGCCTACTCGCAAATATTATTCTTGTTCTTTTCCCAAAAATATACTAGGAACTAGGGGACAAAGGGGGTTGGTTGGCCGCTTTGAGGATGAGAAGCACTTGGAAAGGTGGGCAATAGAGTAGAACTATTATGGATAAAACAGAAAACAGTAAATATGATGCGAGGTCTGAAATACAGCCTCATGATGAAAATGTTTCTCAAACCACCATGTAGCTCAGAGGAACTTGACATGACAGTATCTGTCCAAGGTTCTGAAATTAACAGACTATAAGCTAAAGGCGAAATGTAGGTTTCATGAGCTTTGCTAAGTATACTTAAAACATTTTTGCACTAATTTCAGCGTAAATACTGTTGAGCTACAAAGAGCATCAGATGATTCTGATGACGTTTCTTTAATTGACCTCCTGAACTGATGCATTTGGCTTAACGTTACATGTGCACTTGCTGATTGATTGAAAACGTTAACAGATTGCAGAATGGGTACAGTACAGCTCAAGTCAATACACACAATTGTTAAGGGGATGCAGACCAGAGAAAGACTTTCGTCCTGTTTACATCAGGATCCCCCATTTGCAATTCATGCTACATACAAACTGGGTAAAAAAAGATTTCAGAAAAGAAATAGCCTACAGGTGTGCCTGTGACTTTTCACTGACACATTAGGATGTGAGATTTACAACACAAATGTTGGTGTGCTTTTGAGTCAGTAACGTGACAAACGAGTGGATGGCTGTGACCGCTTCTGAGGCTCACTGGGACAGAGACAAGGGAAGGAGGAAACTCCAGGTTATTGATTGGATATTGCAGATAATAGGATTGCTTGCAGATAGTTTTTTTTTTTTTTTTCTATTGACGGATTTACAAACAGTAAATTAACGTGGGTATGATTCTTGCTTGGAATCTTTTTTCATATGAAAGTCCATTATAAGGATGCAGTATGATAACTTCATCTTTTGTTTTTTCAAAACTTTGCTGATAGGTTCTTGATGCAGCTGTCAACCTACACTTTCATAACAGGTGAAAAGGCTCGGTTTTGCAAGACTGCTCTGCAATTATTTTGGTAGGGACAATTCATGTTTCCATGGCTTTGGTAGGGACATGTCCCTAGTGTCCCTATAGAAAACTATATCTATGAGATTTGTAAAGTTTCTTCATTATTATACCAAGGTCATGCATATCAAGTTTGGTCAATGTCAGACCTTGCAATACACTGTAAGGCACTGTAAGGCTACTGTCCTGCCTCACTTCCAGTGATGAAGCTAAGCTATGCTAACGGAGCGTCTATTCCCAAAGCTAAAATGCACACACAGAGACAAAAAAGGTATGCATCTTCTTGTCTAACTCCAGGGAAGATGTTAAATAAGCTAATTTCCAAAAAAAAGTGGAGTTCCCCTTTAACTGTGTCTGCAAAACCTTTTTCTCTACTCCCCATAGGTAGCTAGCTGACCTCAGTGCACATGCTAGGCCAATTGCACAAGTTAAGGTAGACAACTGCTACACCCCTCCCTTAAGACCTGTATATCTCATGGGGTTAAGAAAAAAAAGAATGTATCCACCTGTATTAAAACCTTTATTCCTCACATGTTGGAATTCTGTACAATGACAAAGAAAAGATACAAAGTCTTCGCGCACAATAGTTTCACAATTGCAAACTACAGTAGATCTAGATATTTAAAAAAGAAAAATAGCAAAATGGGAGCGGCTAGCTAATGTCCATGGTCGTCTTAAGGTGGCATGGGTCCTCTCATGGGGACCCGGGGTGGGGCACCGGGGGGTCTTGGCGGCATGGGAGGCCCTCTCTGGAAGCCAAAGGGAGGCGGGCGAGGAGGTCCACTGCCGTAGCCAGGTGGAGGCATAGGAGGAGGCCCTCTCATACCCGGATGCATGGGGGGACCTGAACACGGAGAGGAAAGAGGGGTTACAATGTGAGAAACTACCAATAATTATATTTACCAGGCTCTGACCAGAAACTCTGTTCACGTGCTTAAAATCAACCCCAACTGTCAATTCATCAGTTCTATCAATGAATCTACTTTACACTACAAATTACAGACCAGGGGTATTCAATTAAAATTCAAAAGAGGTGCAGTCAGAGAAAATGTCCTCAAGCTAAGATCTGCAACATCATAATGTATAACTTGTGTTATAGTGATGGTGTAGTGGTTAACACTGCCGCCTCACAGCTAGAAGGTCCAGGGTTCGATTCCTGCTTGGGGACCAGGTTTCCACGTTGCCAGGTACCCAGGTGGGGTATCTCCCGGGCCTTTCTGTGTGGAGTTTGCATGTTCTCCCCGTGCTCGCAAGGGTTCCCCCACCCCGATAAGATAAAAACCCAATGGAAAAACAGGCACAACAGAATGCTAACGCTGTCGCGTCCCTAACGAAGATGGACAGGAGCACTTGGATTGGTCCCCAAGGCGCGGCCCCACGCCGCAGGCTCCATTCTGCTCCTGGCTGCCCTTGGGGGGAAGGACGACGGGATGGGTCAAGTGCAGAGAGAGACTCAATCGCATCGTCGAACCAATAGAAATTGCATGCGTGTGTGTTCCTGTGTGTGTGCCGCCCATCGCATGTGTGTCACTGCATGCCGAATAAAGACTTCTTCAAAGTCCAGTTATTATGATGATTCAGTGCCATATATATATTGAAGTAGCCTAGTAGTTGTATCAACGTCAATGTAATCGACAACTGTCAAATCAAATAAAGAAAGTACAATTCAATAATATTTCAACAATATTCATTGTGAGTTTTTTCACATTGAACTAGCTTGTAGCTCTAGCTTGTCCTGCCAGGATTTAAAATCTGGACTGGAATGGTGTCAGGGCCATTCTCATACACATGTGTAGGTGCTCATAGGATTCTGGTGGATCCATCATACTGGGCTCTTAAATCTTAAATCCTTCGTTTTCTGTGCCATCAGTTTGGATTTGAGTGGGTATGTCTGCTCAAAAGATGTGTGCTTTGTCTCATAGTGGCGCTTCACGTCACTGCTTTTAATAATCATCACAGTCTTGGAATATATGAGACACAGGGTTTTGAACTGTGCATGGGAAAAATTAACATGCAAGTCTGTCCAATACTTGATTAAAAAGCCCCTTTTTCTTTTCTCTTTTTAGTTATTTACACTACTACTTACTATGTACAGTGTTCTATGTTATGTTCAATGGTCATTGGTCTGTAATGATTTTAAGTTATTATCAGGGTATTATACATAGGGCTGCCGCGGTATTGATTTTTTCCTTACCGCACAAATTTGCAAAATATTTCCTACCGCCGCGGTTACAGCAAAAAATAATAAAAAAAAAAAGTTTGAATGCATTTTTTTTTTTTTGTAGTAGTAGTCTACTCTTTATAGCATATAGCCTGCCTCTAGTCTAAATGTCTATCTTTAGAGGATGACTTTGCAGCATGAATATGGTTTGGGATTCGGCAAGCACGCATTCATTATTGAAAGTGAAACACGGATTCGAAGTCTCCCCTCTGGTCGTGCGCCGTTCACTCGGTGTCGTGGGCAGCGGTGGTAGTGCCCGGCGGTTACCCCCCGCGACCCTTTCTTCTTATTATTATTATAAAGTTACTACTTATGATTAACAAAGGCATTCGATGTGTGTTCTATTATGATATGTGTGTAGTGTTCTGATAACGACTATTGGTGAAGCGATGTCGAGATTAATTTGGTTTGGCAGCGGGAGCTAGATTTGCGAGAAGCATGCAACTGCAGAGCCACAGAGCTGACAGTTGTGCACGCACAGTGCAATACTCCAATTCAGCCATTGGCAATTCAGCTGTTGGGTGGGTGGCGCTGCTGAGCGGTCCCCAGACCGGACCTGAGAGCGCCGCTGGCTCTGCGGCTCTGCGGCTCTGCAGTTGCATACTATTGGTATGTTCTTCATTGGGAGGCGGAGATATAATAGTCATCACGCAACGTTTATATTTCACGATAATGTTGCCGTCTCTCTCTGCCAAATTTCTCAGTTCTTCGCTTGATATAATTAATACAAATGTCCAATATAACGGAATTCGTTAGCTCATAAAAATGTGATTATAACACACTAATGTCGGGCCGACTGCCGCGCATTGCTTTGGTTGAGAGTATTATTATAAAAAACAGCGGTGATGCGGTATTCAGCTAAACTCTGCGGTGGGCGTGATGTAACAGCGATACCGCGGTAATGCGATAACCGTGGCAGCTCTAATTATACATTTAGATTTAGTCATTTAGCTGACGCTTTTATCCAAAGCGACTTACAAGTTTGTGCCCTCCAGTGATGAGCTAGCTACACATAAGCCTAATCTAATATATATTCTACATCATTCTACAAATCATTAGCCTTCATCTTCATCCAGCCTAGGACATCACTGCTGGACAGCCCTTCCATTGCAGTGTGGCAATAGACATGTTTTAATTCTAACTTCATTGGGGGAAAGATTGGGGTCGTCACAAAAGACGTCCCAGAAGGTTAGCAGAAACATTGTAAACAACACTAAAGTATGAAACAAAAAAACACTTTCCCAACATAATGCATCTGCAATTAAATAAATTAACTTCAGACAGAAACAATAGAAACAATAGACCACTGCAACACTTCTCAGAGAGACCAATCCCAAGCTGATCGACAAGTTCTCTGCCGAGCTAGTCACTTTTCCGCACCTACTCCCGAACTCTGCATGCAGATTGCATGCAGAGTTCGGGAGTAGGTGCGGAAAGGTGATTATAGCTCGGCCGAGAGAACGTGCCGATCAACTTGGGACTGGTCTCTGTGTTCAGGAGACTCGGACGTATAAAAGTCTATTGGATCATGTCTCCAGCACCCCCACAGCCTAGCTACAACCACTTAATGTCAAGGCTCTCATCCACATTCATTCATTTTCTCCCGCCGCTCGCTCTCCCAGGAGCTCAATGTAACGCAGAAGTGCAGTGGTCAATGGTGTGATGGCAGTTACGCAAAGTGCATTACTGAGCCAATTCCTCCAGGGCACACTGGCAAATCTATCCCTACTATTATCTACTAGAAACCTGGGTTTTTGAGATAATAAACATAGGTTACCTAGTGAACCATTCAGATCCTGTGGTGCTAATTTTCTCCAATTCAATACAAGCAGAAGTGGTGTGGTTTATGGATGTTAAGTTGATATTAATGATGGTACTACATGGGGGGGGGTCATCGATATTTTGAGTGCCGATATTATATCGATACACTGACGCCAAGTATCAATAAAGTAAAATTAGATAATGACAATAATCAATTCCCAATCCCATTTTGCTGCAATAAAAATTAATGTGTGAGGTAAACGGACAGAAAACGTTAAAAAAAAAACAGGTGTTATAATATATATATATATATTAAAAAAAATTGCTACAAATGTTGACGTTTTTCATTAGGGACATAATTTGCAGTTCAAAAAAGGTAATAAACAGCAATATCACAATATTGTGACTCTACTATCGTGATAATATGGTATCGTGGGGCCTCTGGTGATGCGCACCCTTAGTACTACAGCACTTACCCATGGGTGGTCCGTATCCCCGGGGTGGCATCCCCATGTGTGGGTGTGGGTGCATGCCAGGCGGTGGTGCCCGATGCTGGTTGGAGCCTGGAGGTCCAGGGGGTGGCGGCACCATGCCGGGGGGTCCATGGGGCGGCATGGGCATCTGAGGCATGCCTGAGTGGAAGAAAACAGATAATTTTTGTTTTACAAGCAGGTATAAGCAGACATGAACATCCATGCCCGCACCAGAGTTCTCCTTTAACCTTTAGGAAATTCATATGAAGCATGGTCATCAAAACGGTCATCAAAACTATTTCTTCCTGTACCTTCTCGACGCCCCTTCATTTTGCATTCAACTCCACAAACGGTAGCAACATAAAACATCAGAGATTCCATACTTGGTGTAGTAAGGATGGAGGAGATTTGTGCATCAACAGAATCTTTGTGTGGGCTTGTCTTATAAAGCATTAAAATTGTTTTGTGCCACGTTCATCCAAGTCAAGTCAAGTCAAGTCAAGTCAAGAGTTTTAATTGTCACGGCATACAGGTATACAATGAAATGCGGGTGGTCTTGCCCGCAACGATGTGCAATACAGTGGTACATATAATAGAATCAAAAGAAGGAAACAACATTGTGCAGTAACAGGTAGCAGGTAACATGGAGTGACATCTCGGTATCTGTACATAGTTATTTACAGAGCATATGGGACATGCTAGTTAGCTTTGGTAGTGCAATACACTGTTCCTGTTATTCTAATTTAAAGTGTCCTTTCCTTTGGCCATAAGTGTGCGTGTGTGCGACATGAGTGTGTGCCCGCTCATGTTAAAGTGTTAAGTGGCTGCTCGTGTGTGAGCGTGCACAGTGTGCGTGTCGTGTGTGTGTTCATGTGTGCTTGTGTGTGGACAGTTCAATGTTCTGGGCACTCAATGTTCATTGTTCATGGCTCTGATGGCCTGGGGGAAGAAGCTGAGCCTAAGCCGCTCTGTCCTAGTAGCTGGGGTTCGCAGGCGTCTGCCTGACCTCAGCAGCTGAAACAGGCTGTTATTGGGGTGGTGAGGGTCTTTCATTATCCTGCAGGCTCTGGATTTGCACCTCTTGTTGTATAGAACCTGCAGGGGGGGTAGTGCAATACCCGTGGTACGCTCGGCTGAGCGCACCACTCTCTGTAGGGCAGTGATGTTTCCGGTCAGGATGCTCTCTACAGCTCCTGAGTAGAAGGACTGGAGTATCTTTCCCGATACTCTGAACTTCCTTAACTGTCTCAGGTGGTAGAGACGCTGTTTCGCCTTCTTTACTACTGTGTCTATGTGTGTTGACCATGTCAGGTCCTCTGAGATGGGGACCAACAGGTACTTGAAGCTGCTCACCCTGTCCACGGTAGCCCCGTTAATCATCCAGTGGGGACTTCCTGAATAGATGTATCATTTCAAAAAGGCTCAACTCTTGGAATTACTTTTTCATTCACAAAATTGCAAAACTCATAAGGCAAAGCTAAGCAAGGATTTTCTTTGTGATGTAATCAAGCTAATTCAGATTTTTTGTTGGTTCCTAAATTGTTAAGCGATCATTAAGAGTCTTACCACCCCCCCCCCCCCCCCCCCCCCGCAACATATATATATATTTTTTTTATTATGCTTTTGGTAGACATTTTATTGCTTTTTTCCGGGCAGTCCGGCAGAGAGAGAGAGGAAGTATGGGAGGATAGATGGGGGAAGACATTCGGCAAAGGTCACCGGGTCCGGGAGTCGAACCCGGGACGGCCGCGTTGCACCGCAGTGCTGTAACGTGGTGCGCCACCCTGGCGCCCCCCCACCTCACTATTCCACCAAACCTTCAGAGAGAACCATGGAGGAAATGCCTATTCTGGTGCAACCCATCTAAGCGTCAAAAGAGACTGAATTATTCTTGCTATAAGTCAACCATTGTATAATAAAGTATATGAATATATATAATATATATATATATTGAGCCCAGTGGAGCACTGACCTGGGTGCATGCCGCCTGGGGGGAAGGGAGGTGGCCCTGGTGGTGGTGCCGAGCCTGCGGGCTGTGGTCCAGGAGTCCCGGGGTTTGGAGGCATGGGCATGCCAGGTGGCATCCCCGGGGGCATGGATCCTGGAGGAGGCACAGGAGGGAAGGAACCAGGAGGGGGCATACCTGTAGGGGGAAGAATATAGATATAGCTTTACATGATACATAGTGCAGAATAATGAATTTAAGCCAACAGCCACTTTGTATGGATTTGACTGAAATCGTATTTAGGTGCAGAGGGAAAATTACTATGTACTCCTTTCTGTTTGGCAAGGGTTTTTACTCTTAGGTGTGCTGTAGCAAGGCAGGAAAGGAAATAATCTATTTAAAATGTGGTGTGTCCTAGAGAAAAAAGAGGTGGTGGGAAATAAATAATTAGAGACTATTTTTTTTTTGTTGCAAAAATTGTATACAATTGTTGAAAAGATACATAATATGTTCCCATTAACCCTTTGAGCGGTTTTCAATTAGACAAGAGATTATTCCAAGCTTTGCGATGACATCACACCATGCTAGCCAACAAGGAAATGTGGATCATGAGGAAATAAATGTTTTGTATGTAATGGAACTTAAGACAACAAGATGGCATCTCAAGTACAAATGTATCATTCATTACAGACATCCTATAGCTCAAATTAAATGTTAGAAAATCAGCCGAGGAATAATATGTACTTAGGGATACAGATAAAAATAGTTTCCTCATTTCTTATTCTGCAGGAAGTTTAGGTTTAAGAATGGACCATCTGTCCTACCAGGCATGGACATCCCCGCTCCCAGTGTGGTGAGGACCGGTGTGGGGGCGCTGGGAGGTGGCGGCGCATCTGCAAACAGCTGGTGAGGCCTGTCAGCCTGGGACAGCGGGTTCTGGGCCGCCAGGAGACGCTCGGCGGCCGAGCCGTGCCGCTCTCCTTTGGAGTCCTTCTTGAAGGCGTAGGACACGGTGATGGGTCTGTTGCAGAGGTACTGGCCGTTCATGGCCTCGATGGCGGCGTCCGACGCGTCAAAGCTGGCGAAATTGATGAAGGCGTAGCCCTTGGAGTTGCCGGTGTCTGGGTCGCGCATGATCTTGGGCGTCTGCAGGATGACGCCGAAGGCACTGAACGTGTCATACAGCAGCTTCTCGTCAATCTCGGGGTCCAGGTTGCCGATGAAGATGTTGGCGCCCACGTCCAGGTTTTTGTTGTGCGCCGAGGCCTTGTTGACTCGGATGGGTTTGCCGTAGAGCTTGATCATATTCATAATTTTGATGGCGTAGTCTGCATCCTCCTCACTGAGGAACTCCACGAAACCATAGCCTGGGAGAGAGTGAAGGCAGTTAACATGTTAACAGTGGCAAGTGCACAACCGCACCATCTGTTGATTATTTTACTACAAGAGAGACAGGGTTCTTCAGAGAAAATAAATATCAACTGTCAAATATATAAACTACAGTTTAATTTACCCATATCTCATTTACTGCAACATTGTTTGGGCAAGTACATATCCATCTAACTTACAGAAATGACTCATTATACAAAGGAGATTCACAAGGCTAGCCACCTTATCTAAATCGCTCCATCTGCTCCTCTGTTCTCAACTCAACTGACTCATCCCCCCCTCAGCCACACCACGGCCCCGGCAGACCAGCCGCGCACGCAGGCACTCGCGGGTTCCGTGCGAGATCGCGCTCGTGGCCTGGCACACCGAGTCCGAATTCAGAGCGGGTGAAAGTGCACAGAGGAAGGCACGTTTACATTGGAACAGCTGTAAATGCCTAGTCTATATGCGAAGTCAGTCCCCGTTTGAAGATTTCCAGTTCCAGTGTTCTATTGTCCATTTTGCATGTATAACCAGTTATTATATAATTAATTAGAATGTTAGAATTCATTTTAGAATGATGATGAGTGTGACTGTACTCCTGAAAAAGTATAGTAATATGGTTTATTTGTATTGGGAAAGATACACATTAGCTGGTTGAACAACATCTATATGTGTGGTAATAATGCAGATATTGAGTGTATTTCTGTGAAAATGCACGTGGCGCATGCCTCTGAATCGAACTGAAGCGAAAACTATCGCTTCCGCCACGCACCCGCTTGCGGCCAGTGGGCACAGCTACGTCCGTTAACATGGGAGCGAAAGTGAAGCGCTGGTCGCCCGCCAGCTGAAAAGTTGCGGCTGGTGTGCCGGGGCCGTCACTCGCAGATGGTGCGAAGTTGCAATATTCAGTCGATTGTTTGTAAAGTGCAATGTTTATAATCACAGCATTGTTTGCATATAGCTTTTCCTCAAACTGAGCTAAACTAATCTGACACGTTGCGATTGCATTTGCGGGTGACTGACCAGTGGCCATGCAAAAATTGAGTGACCCCCATTTTGACAAGGCAGGTCACATGAAAATGCAATCACGTGCCAGATTGCGTAGCTCAGTTTGAGGAAAATATGATACACGTTGTATTTTCAAAACGATGGAATGAATATTACAACTTCTAGCCATCGGCGTGACCAAGGTATTTTCACTGTGCGGTTGAGCACAGTAGAGGTTGAGTCTACCAGCTAAGTATAGGTTGAGTTTACCAGCTAATGCTACCACTGCCCCCATCTCTGTCAACACTTTCATGATCTATACAAGTCATCTAAACACACGTTTCACGTTGAAGCCTGAATTAATTCAAGCATATAACTGATATACTCACCCTGGTGTTGTCCCGTCACCCTGTCTTTGGGCATGTGTGTGTTAACCACAGGTCCAGCCTGGAGGAACAGCTCCCATAGTAGAGGCTCGGACACTTTCTCATCCAAACCACCCACATACACAGTGGCATCTATGTGGGAACACAAACAAGAAATGGCGGGTGGTGATGCATCAGGTAGGCACTGGTATATAGACCAGCGGTGGGGAATATTTTACAGTAGCCCGTAGTTGGTTAATAGCTACACAAACAACAATGGACCAGCGAGCACAAATGAAGGCTAACAATATCGTCGGGCCAATACACTGCAAGATACACACACGTTGCTAATGTTTAGGTGCGCTAGGAATGATCATTTGCTGGTCGACACAATGAAATTGTAACTATATCGCAAATGTTCAGATCAGATAAAACATGCCAAACAATTAACTGAAGAGACCTATAACATGTGTTTTCAGTTTGACTGGATTATCTCACCAAGTTACGTTAGCTAGTTAGCTAGTCTGGCAGTGTGTCAAACATAACGTTACTAAATAACGTTGCTGTTGTGGAAGTAGATTAAAACGTGTTAGAATATATTGGAGGGTATGGTTTACTAGTATAAACGTCAGACAGACATAGACATTTAAACTAAACAGATTAGGTTAGCTGGTTATGCTACCTTGATTTCGTTCCGAAATTGGTCCCGCCGCCATGTTGAATGAATGCAGGGTGAGCGACGAGCGTCGGAAGTAGGGTCAAAGGTAAGAAAACTAGAGAGTTTTTTTTTCGTGTCTCCCCCTGCTGGTAGCGTTCAGAACCGAGACCAAACCAAATACTTTTTTTATTTGCTTGACAAACAAGAATATTGCATTGTTGTGATTATATATATTAAAATATATTTTATTTTATTATTATATATATATTTATATATTATTACCACAACCTTTCATGGGAATGCAAGAGAGAATTTATTTTATTATTATTATTATTATTATTATTATTATTATTATTATTATTAATGATTGATTTATTGTTTTTACTTGTATTGTGCTGCCATACCATGTTTAGGGGAAAACAATCAACTCGATAAGTAAGAGAAATGATCATAAATCCTCAAATTATGTAAAAACGAAGAAATAAAAATAAGTACCATAGAGGCTGATTTGGATGAATGTGTAGTTCTCTTCCAGTATGGCTGCCTGTAACCATTGGTAAACAAAAAAATATATATATAATAATATATATAAATAAAACGCCTTTTGTGCAGTGGTAGAGTAGGTAAAACGTTATGTAAAAAAAGCATAATACTGTTCCACTGACTTGTTTATAATATCCAGTAATAAGACACAACATTTCAATATTTCTGTTGATATATATAGGGTTTGAGGTATCTTGATGTTAACAGGCGATAAAACACAAAATATCATCAGTTTGGAAAAAAAATTCAACCTGAAAATCTAATAAATTCCCAATAATGTAATTGTAATGTAATATACATTCAATTACATAAAATTGTATTACAATATCAGTCAGGACATTTTATTACATTATTGGTTGAGTTATTACATTATTTGGTTGTATTACATTTTCAATCACGTTAAGTGCCAAATTAGTTTTCAGGAGTTAATACATTATTGGGAAATTATTACATTATCGGGTACTACAAGACTATATAAACTAGCCTAACTACTGAACCGTTCAACAAATAAAATTAAGACTCAATAAAAAGTGGTATTTGCTGCTTTATTATAGTATATAAATTTACTTAAAGTATAAACATGGAATACAAAAAAAACAGCTTCAAATTGGTCGTAGAAAATACAGACAATAGGGGTCTTTATGAAACAAAATGTATTTTTTTTTTATAAAATAACACTGTTTAAAGTCTATATAATAGAAAACAAATTGTGAGTAATGAATCATGCAACGTTGAAAACCAAAGATGTTTGTAGTAATTGGACAGTAACAAAAACATTGTATACGCTTAATATTGTATAAAATAGAAATATAATGGTGAGAAAATCAAGATATCAATGATGGTTATGACGAGTTGTGAAGATAACGGCTTTAAAGCATGTGGTAATTCACAATGTGTAAAAAGTTACTGGATACAAATAAAAATAAACAATTAAACAAATGATGCCAGATTACCACCATCAAGCACCAGAGATAGAAACAAAAGCAACAATGTCCAGAGGTGATAACAACATGGGTGGGTGGGGTGGGCAGTAGGCTATGGGTTCACACATATTTTAACACTAGAACAGCTGGGCCGGTATTTTAGGAAAAGTCCAGGAGGGAGGGAGGGTCTTGTTATTTTTGTTCCAAATTATTGAAATTCTAAAATAATAAAAAAAAAAAGAAAAAGTTATTTGACCGGTCCAGCTGTTCTAGTGTTAAAAGCTGTGATGCCAATCAAACCTAAAGCCCCAAAGCCAAACTCAAAGAGACGGTGGTCGTGATGTTACCCCGTATGAACTTCCACTCATGAATGACCTCTCTTGAGTTGATTGTGTAGGGAGCAAACCGTTAAGTGAAACATTTGCAAATCAGTAACACTTCCTCACCGACTAGAATAGTTTAAATGTGAAAAAAAAACACATCACAAGTAATATAATAATAATATAATAATATAACACATAGATGAAGACTCATAAGTAACATACGTCAGCGCTCTCCATGAAAAGTAATATAATGTAACTTATAAATGCAGCTGTAATGTCACATAATGTAACCTCGCATGAAAGCAAATATGTAATCTGTAACATTACTTTTTTTTCTTTTGTACGTAACACTGGTACAAGTTATATGATAAAAGTTGTTCTTGAAACAATGACTTCAAAATGCCTTTTCCTAGAGTGCAATATTGCATTAAATGACAATCTTAATATAAAGAGGCGTTACAGACGGTCAAGCCTGCCTTCTCCCTCCCCAGGCTGTTTCCATTCAGATCCCCACCTGCACTTCAGTAAATCAACATCAACCATCATTTGTCAAGAGCCTGTTCAATTTCACTGGAAACCAGCTCCTTGTTCTTTAGAGTATCTCAATATATTATAGCGCAACATGGATTTGAAGGCCCCATTGTTATGTATCGTAAATATACATTCTGCTACTCTCGTGTTCACCAAACATATGGTAGTGTTTGCAGTGGCGTGCACAGATTCTGTAAGGCCCCAGGGCCGAAAATGTAAAGAGGGGCACCGACATGGGGCTCCACCTTGGTTTGTGGAGGTATGCATGCCATGGCCGAATTATACCACAAGGGGATAATGATAAAAAAGAAAAAAACAGCGCTGTGATCCTCATTTCAAGGGCCTTTTGGTAAAAGGATGTCTGACCAAATTGGGCCCCCTGTACTTTAAATAGTATGCTTGGGGCCCTTTCAATTAAAATTATGCTTGCATAATTACAATTGAAATTAGTGAATTATGCAATTAGAACCTTGGGGCTCTTTGGGCCTTTGGTTGTCTGGAGCCTTGAAGGCCTGGGGCCCCTTGAGCTGACCAGAGGGATACTGGAGCTCACCAGAGGGGCACTTGAGCTGACCAGAGGGGCACTTGAGCTGACTGGAGGGGGTAGAAAATTAAAGGCAGTGGTGGTAGCCCCTTCCTGTGCACGCCACTGTGTCTGGAAGGCTCAAAACATTTTCTCAATACTTCATATAAAGATTATAAGACACAAAATATAGATGATTCACTATGGATAAAGAGAGTGATCCATACCTTAAAAACAAGTGTTTGGCTTTGATGGATCATACTGCTGTACGTCCAGTAGTACATTCGTTAATGAAAGGCAGGTTTTGTCTCTTTACTTTGAGCAAACGCGGTCTGAAATAACGTAGGTTCCATAAAATGCACAAACCCCCGGGTCATCTAATGTGCCCGCGCAACATTTATAGGTCATTTTCAAAACAAAACGATATTGTCCCGTGATTATCTAGGCACAAGGAGGTATAGCACTAACTAACCACTTAGAGCCCCGCACTGTCTCTAGCGGGGCTGTTCGACTCTCAAGTCTTTTCATTATTACTGGCTGAATAAACACAGATTCTCCTCCAGACTACGTAGGTTATGAATGTCATCGATGAGGAGGATTAACATGAGATTAACACGAGTTATAAAACCACATAAAGTAGAAATGTGGTTCTCCATCTTCCCTGGACGTCTTGTACTATAATGCGCAAAATGCGAATTGGCGTTTTTTATATCCGTCTTCCAAATATTCAGTACCCCGGATAAAACAAGTACATTTCATCCTCCAGTTGTGGAGGGGGGGGGGGGCATTAAAAGGGTACATAGAATACATAATGACTATTGGTCCTTTAACAATGCTTCTCTCTTCATTTTACCGTTATTTCTGTTGGTTAATGTTCAAATCGAGGTCTCCGCTCTCCAACATCCCGGTTCATTTGGTAACAACATCGAGACCTGATTGGCTCTGAATCCCGTTCCTTTGGGCTCGAGTGTCTGCGTGTCCTCACAGCGTGGCAAGATACAAAAACCTAAAAGCTGAGACAGAGATCACCGTTATCCGTTATATAAAATACTGGTACCACAGGAATCCAAGTGGGAAGGCATTTCTCCGCGGAGAAAAACCCAGTGGATTTAGTGTGAGGGGAGTGTGGCGGCGTTGGCGGCGTTCAGCTGGCCCACGGCCAACATCAGGATGTCCTTCTTCTCCTTGTGGAAGCGCAGCTCTCTGCCGGCCAGCCGGGCGTCCTCCAGCTCCCGCTCCGTGGAAGCCAGCTCCTGGGACATGGTGCCCGCCACGCCCTGCTCCCTGTTCACCCAGTCGGCGGCCATTTGCGTGCGCATGTCGTCGTCCAAAGCCCGGTGGGAATAATGAGCCAGCACCTCCTGAGAGGAAAGACGAAAAGCTTCCGTGAATCAAATGGTGGTGTGATGCGGCGTTTCTTAAACCCCGGTTATGTGGGGCCAATGCGGGTCCCCTGGAGTTTTGCAGAGTAGGTCTGGTTAGTTGACATAGGTGTAGCGTTAGACAGATTTTCGTTTTTAGTTTTTGGTGACTGAAGCTTCAATATGACAATTTGACTATTTCTTCTTTTTTTTCATATAGCAATCAGAACACTTTCTGTAAAAATTTACACTTTTATTTGATCTTACCTCATTTTGATCGTACTACTATTAGTTATTGTTATTGGACACACATAAACACACCCTGCACTGCACCTTAACATGCATTGCACATACACCATACGCAAGACACTTTCTGGAAATAATTGACTATTATCTTACTTATTTAATATTTTATTTGATCTTGATTTTATTTTATTTGAAATCTTTATTTCGAACATGCAATGAATACAAACAAATAATAACAAAAGCAAAACACAACTCAATCTACATGTTCGAAAAGGAGTAGGAAGAACTTGTATACACTTATTTAATTCTACCCCTTTTCCACTACTCAAATGAGTGTACTATTTTAAAACATAAAAAAAAAAAAGAAAAAAAAAATATATATATATATATATATATGCAAAACAAAAACTATATGTAAAACATGAAATAAATAAAATAAAAATTTAAACACCCGTGAATATCAAGTCCCTTCCTCATCCCTGTACCTTGTGAACATAATTTCCTTATACATCAGTTTGAATTGTCTCATGTCTGGACATTGCTTTAGCACCACATTTAGACTGTTCCACAGTTTCACTCCACATATCGAGATGCAGTGTCTTCTCATGGTAGTGCGTACATTTACCACTTTTAAATTGTGTTCTCCCCTCAGATTATAACACCCCTCCCTATCAAAGAACAATTCTTGAATGTTTCTTGGAAGTGCATGACTTTTTGCTTTATACATTAATTGTGCTGTTTTAAATTCCACAAGATCATTTAGCTTCAATGTCTTTGACTCCAAAAATAATATGTTAGTGTGATCACGATAACCTGCAATGTGAACTATCCTTATGGCCCTTACTACTACTACTACTACTACTACTACTACTACTACTACTACTACTACTACTACTACTACTACTACTACTACTACTACTACTACTACTACTTATGGTTACCATTCTTTTATTCGTTGTTGTTTCTTAATTGTGCACTGTTGAGTTTGAGCTCGAAACACAAGAATTTCATTACCTGCAATGCCCCTGTATTGTTGTGTATCTGACAAATAAAGAACTTGAACTTGAACATGCAATACATTCAGGAAAATGTTTCATGCCTCTCCGTTGTTTCTCTTCTCTTCCTCTTCTCTCCATTGTGTGTGTATCTGGCCAGAGGCCTCGTTGCCTAGCAACTCACAAACTCAAGCAGGCTCACTGGCTTTCTCTGGCTTCGAGAGCATGCATTGTTCATTGCTGTTTTATGCACTTATTTTAGCCACTAAGCTGCTCACTAAGCCACTAAGTGTCTACTCACCGAGAAAAACATCTGCAGCGTATAGCAGAGTAGAGCACAGAGATCTTTAGTTATTTTTCACTATCTGACACCTATAATGAAGGAGACGGGACGCCATGGAGTCAGGTGAATGACAACAAGAGTTGAGTTTACTGAGTTACCCGGAAGTCCCCTACATTGCATTATGGGTACTGTAGTCTCTATGTTACACTTCTATCCAGTTAACACAACAGTTTATCAATCCCCTAACCCCCCACCCCACCCCTCTTAATAAAGGTTAAATAAACCCTTGAAGAATCTCAGTCGACTGAGGTGTTTCTGACAGATGATTTGACTTTCAGGGGACAGCCCTAATCAGGGTGTCGTATTTATGCTTTAGATAATAATCATTCAGGACAAGGAGAGTACGTTAGCTTCTTTATTGCAACGTCAGCAACATGAGTGTGACTCTATCCTAGGCTAGCAGCCAACTGGCCATCAGGACCCCGTGTGCGGGTAGTTAAACAGAAAGGTGCGAATATTACATGAGGCAT
Organism: Notolepis coatsorum; assembly: GCF_963971535.1. NCBI lineage: Eukaryota > Metazoa > Chordata > Actinopteri > Aulopiformes > Paralepididae > Notolepis > Notolepis coatsorum. The sequence goes on along the minus strand of NC_140168.1, from coordinate 63,653,327 downwards.
GAATATTATACAGGGGACAGCCCTATTCCTGACCCTGTTGTTCGTCTGTTTGGCGCTTCCCAGCTCGCTTGGAACCAGGCAGCGGGCCAGAACTCCAACCACAGGACTCTGTGAGTAAGCTAATAGCATTGCATCAACTACACTACACTAACACATATTCCATACAACTGAAAAAGTTGTAAGAGTAGGGTATATCTGCAGAGCCGCACTGCCGTCTCTGTGATGTTTACACGTTTATAAAAATGATTTAAAATGTTTATTAGCAACGCCAAGCTTTCAAACCATTGCGTTTCTCTGTCCAAGACCAAGACCCTCATGCAACTGTGAGTACCTTTGACATTTCTCTGCGATACTTGTATAACGAACGTTTCGCGTCGGGTCGGACCAGTTTCCTATGGGGGAGCAAGGGACTGTGGATTCACTCGGCCAAACCTTGTTGGCGTGCATCACAGTCAAGAAAGGGGCTACCCTTCCTGCTGACCTGTTGTACAGAACTTGTTTGTCGCTTTGCATAAAAGTGTCAGCTAAATTACTAAATGTAATGTTAATGTCAGGCCAACCTTAACCCTAACCCTGGTCACACCAACTCTAACCCTAACCATGGACAGACCAACTCTAACCCTAACCATGGACAGATCAAAGCAACTAATATCTCCCCAAAGACAGCACAAGGCTTAGAGACTGAAAGCCCAGAAAGGTCTTATGAAAGAGCATTACTGTATATTGCTTATATTGCTTTTATGTGTTTGTGTCTGTGACCACCATTGATGTTACCTTGTTATTATGGGCTTTACATCTCATTATTATCACTATGTTTAATAACTGACTTGAGATTAAATTAAATTATACTGTGTGTGGTGTTTGGTACCAAATTGTACAGAGGTTTTTATTAACCCTTTGACTACCACACTACCAAAGGGTTAACCCTTTCACTGCGACAATACAGAAGGTTAACCCTTTCACTGCCACATGACAAAGGGTTAACCGTCTGTAGTGTGGTAGTGAAAGGGTTAACTAAGGAACTTTCTCATTATATTGTTTGACCATTCCAACTATTCTGATGGAAACATATAGCCGACCCATGAATCACCCATGAATCACCCACGAATCACCCACAAATCACCCATGAATCATCCAGGGCATGACATGCAGAGATCCCTGCAGCCTGCCCTCAGGTCAGTTCATATGTGCGTTTCTGCACTGATGATGTGGACGGAGAGATCTCCTAACAACATTGGTGTGGTCTTTAAAAACAGCTTCTCCAGGGATTAAAAGGTATGTGGGGGTAGGATTTTATTAGTGTTTGTTTATGGCGGTTACCGCGACGGTTTGAATGGCTTCACTAATTTGTGCGGTAAGGAAAAGATCAATACCGCGGCAGCTCTAGGTCACATACCAGTCTATGTTATTGTTGTAGCAACGTAGGTTGTAGTTCGTGTAAATCACGAGATGAAAGATTCTGGGAGAGAGATTCTGGGAGAGAAGCATCCTAAGTTATACCATATGTGGAGATGAAACTGATACTTTGTTTGTCTTGTCCCATATACCACCTAACAAATGAACTTTAGCTCACTTCTCCTCTCTTCTCTTACTCTCTTCTATCCTTTCCTATCACTTATTCTAATTGTATTAGTGGTCTGATGACTAATAAACATCGGTGTTGAACTACAGTCAACGCCCCCTGGTTGTTATAATATTATTATCATCCACATTCAAGAAAAGCATCATAACACCAATTAATCATAATTCTGTGTGCAACCCTGTCGACTTTTATGTTATTTGTTTGTGTATTATGTTATGTAGTAGTCAGTCATTCAACTTGTTTTAGAAAAAAGCTCTGTTTTGAATACCTTCATGCTCACATGACCATAGCCTTAAAATAATGACTTTCAGAAAGACTGATAAATGTTGATTCAAAGTGTATCACAAGAAATATACTTACTCTCTAGGCCTGACATGGAGTGGTACCCCTTTCATTTTAATAAATTAATTTCTTTCATCATTTCATTTAATCAGTTCATCTCAATATTAATCACACGCATTTAGATGAATCCAGGCAATATAAATGTATACCGGTGGTTACGAACACTCGTTTCCCTTTGATTGACAACAATGTTTGCTTGTTAGATTTTAAGGGAGAAGTATCGATCAATCAATTCAAAGCACGAAGATGTGCTTCAATAATGGGAAAATGTTGTTTACTTACTAGCGTTGTTTTCCAATTAATTTAGTATTTTTCATTGAAATGTGACGTTTTCTCAACTTTTTAGTATTTGTGTGCTTTTACTATATAATTTGTGTTTGTTTTAATGTTGTTTTATATATGATAATTGTCTGTATGCTGCCTTCTTAACCAGGGTCCACGAGAAGGAAATCTCAATGTGATTACCCTGGTTAAAGAAAAAAAGAAAAAGAAAAAAAGAAATAGTGGCAAAAAGTTGTATAGTATAGACTTAAAGCAGTAATCAGTAAGATCCACATTTTTGTTTGATTTGCCGACATCTACTGGTGATAAGCAGTCATTTCTGTTGCAGTTTTTGCACTAAATTGTAAATCGACTTGCTTTCCATCTTGAAAATTCATGCTAAACACAGTCTATTAATTCCCAACCTGCTGTTGCTGCTGGTGACATAGAACGCATCACTTTCTGTAAACCAGTGATTCTCAAACAGAACATTTTCGGAAAATTGAAATATTCCCCCATAAACGGCATTTATTGGAATATTCTCGAATACACTAGACACGTTGTCATTTGTCGGCCTATTTATGAATAGTTTTCAAATAAACACTAGATTATCGATAGTATATGTGTACTTATGCACGCTATAGAGGCGGGCTGAAAAATCTATTCTCTCGTTTCCTCAAGATCACACACACACATACAGGACACGCTGTTATCTCAGTGAATACAGCTCCGATTACCCCAAGACTGGTAACATAGACTCCTTACCTTAGATCAGATGTTCTCCAAAAAGATTATTCCAATTCCTGATCGCCATTCCAAATATCGATTACGTTTATTGATTGATTATTGGCTGCTGTAAATATATATTCCAGGCTGCTTTCCGTCTCGCGATCAGATCCCTCATCATCAGACAGCTCGCCAGCATAATGGAGCCAGTTGGCTCCACCTCTACAGATCCCACAGGGATCTCTCAGTATAATCAACTGACCTGCAGTTACACAGGGATAGACGATAGGGGGCGGTTTTTTCCCATCTGAGCTCCTGGAGGGGCTGCTGTACCAACGGGAGACTCGGTTGATGAAATATGAATTCAGATCGCTAATAAAAAAATCAAACGACAAATCGCGTCGTCGGCACTCAACGGGGGGCATGATAAGACGACAATTCTCGTCGTCGGCATTCAAAGTGTTAACGTCCAAGTGCACTTACTTCCTAAACATTTGAACAGTGCTAGCTAGTGCTACCTAGCGGTGCCAGGCAGATAACAGCAAGCAGCCAAGAAAAAGACCATGAGGATATTTATTCCCCTCTTGGGAATAAATCAGCAGTGTGGAAATATTTTGGAAACATCCCTGTGCTAGCGTTAAGGTGTCAGAAGCCTGCTCACCAGCTCTTTTGACCAGCTTTTCCCCCACAAAAACCGAACCACAATTCTAAAGGAGCGATGAGTATCACAGCTGGCATTTCATATTTCACTTGCAAAGACATGAGACCTTACAGTGTTGTCGAGAACGACAATTTCCGTGAGCTACTGCATAGTCTGGAGCCGAGATATGCAATCCCACCGAGACAGCACTTCAGTGAAACTCGCACACAATCGAGTTTAAGATGAGATTAAACTTGAGTTCATGAACACAGAACAAGTCGCTATCACTACCTATGTAACTGGAGAGAGATGCAACTTTCCAGTGAGGCTGCAGAGCTCAGGAAGTAAGTTCATATTTTTTGTCTATTTGTAGAAATGCAAAGACTATATTCATTACTTAGTTTAGTGTTAAAACATTTTCCATTTGCTATTGTGTGTGTGTGTGTGTTTGTGTTTGAGTCTCCCTTTTCCCCCTTTTATTTTATTCATTTATAAAAAAGAAAAATCTGTTATTATTTAAATTATTATTGTTGTTTTTCTGTCACATCTATTATGTTTATCTATTTTTATGTATGTGTATTCTGTATTGTTAAACGTATACGTTTGTTGTCGGTCTCCTTGGGTGAGATGGGATGGGGTAAAGGAATAAAAATTGTGGATAGGAAAATTTAAGATTTCTTTCATTTGCACTTTGATATTTTTGTACCTGCATAATGCTTCCAATAAAGAAAATAAAAAGGTGTGTAGTGATGCTAGTACATGAATGGTTGTTATCAATGTTACAAAGGTTTAGCGGTGGCCAAGTTCCCTGAGCCGAAGAAGCGAGGCAACCGCGGTTTCAACACCGGCCGGCGACCCTCTGGTCATAGAGAATGGAAGGATTTCCTGTTTGGTTTCCTACCTGTCGGGAACATTGTCTCTCTCTCATGGCCTTGAGGCTTCCATTCCAATGTAGGAGCTGGAAGACGGTCATTAGTTCCTGAAGGAGAAACACAGCTGAGCAGGCCAGAACAAGAGAGAGCCTTCTAGACGTACGTCTCGTACACCATGCATGTTATAAAGGGGCATTTCCACTATTTCTAACCTGAATCCTATCGTTCTGTTGTGAGGAGGACATGTGAGGAGGACATGTGAGGAGGACATGTGAAGAGGACATGTGAAGAGGACATGTGAGGAGGACATGTGAGGAGGACATGTGAGGACATGTGAGGAGGACATGTGAGGAGGACATGTGAAGAGGACATGTGAAGAGGACATGTGAGAAGGACATGTGAGGAGGACATGTGAAGAGGACATGTGAAGAGGACATGTGAGGAGGACATGTGAGGAGGACATGTGAGGAGGACATGTGAGGAGGACGTGTGAGGAGGACATGTGAAGAGGACGTGTGAGGAGGACATGTGAGGAGGACATGTGAGGAGGACATGTGAGGAGGACATGTGAGGAGGACATGTGAAGAGGACATGTGAGGAGGACATGTGAAGAGGACATGTGAGGAGGACATGTGAGGAGGACATGTGAGGAGGACATGTGAAGAGGACATGTGAGGAGGACATGTGAAGAGGACATGTAAGGAGGACATGTGAGGAGGACATGTGAAGAGGACATGTGAAGAGGACATGTGAGGAGGACATGTGAAGAGGACATGTGAGGAGGACATGTGAGGAGGACATGTGAAGAGGACATGTGAGGAGGACATGTGAGGAGGACATGTGAGGAGGACATGTGAAGAGGACATGTGAAGAGGACATGTGAGGAGGACATGTGAGGAGGACATGTGAAGAGGACATGTGAAGAGGACATGTGAGGAGGACATGTGAGGAGGACATGTGAAGAGGACATGTGAGGAGGACATGTGAGGAGGACATGTGAGGAGGACATGTGAGGAGGACATGTGAAGAGGACGTGTGAGGAGGACATGTGAGGATGATATGTGAGGAGGACATGTGAAGAGGACATGTGAGGAGGACATGTGAAGAGGACATGTGAGGAGGACATGTGAAGAGGACATGTGAGGAGGACATGTGAAGAGGACATGTGAGAGGAGGACATGTGAGGAGGACATAAACCAACGTGTTCCGTATCTCCAGAGCTCGGCCGCTTCCCCCCCCCCCCCACTCCACTCTGAGAAACCCCAGTGGAGAGCAGATGTTGAGTGAACTGCAAACAATTTCCTCAACTATTTATTCAACTCTCCTCGAGTTGGGCCTACTACAGTTGAAATAGCTGAGGAAATAGTGTCTGTAGTTTATTAAAGGTCTGCTCCCTGCCAGTTGACGTCTTCTGGCGAAGTTACTGGGGGGGGGGGGGGCAATGCGGCTGAGCTCTCGAGACGTTGGTGAGTCTGATTATCACATGAACTCTGGCCTTATTTTTTTAATCTGTAAACTAGCAATGGATGAACTTGGTCAATACTGAACCAAAACCATGTGGTTCTGGATAATGCTGTGAACTGAAGGCATAGAAGGGCAAGAGTGATTAATTGGTTCAATTGATACAATCCAAATCAGCATTGATTATGCCCAATTACCAATGTTTCCTATTTCCAAACATGTTAGTAATAGTTTTCAGTATCTATGGAGACAGGTGGTTACAGAATATATATATACAATTCCATTTCAATAAATCTGTACATCATAATGAATCAGTTTCAGTTTATGTCACAACATTCACTAGAGTTGTTTTCATGACCTTGTATGACCATGGTCAGTCTATTTTGCAAAGGCTGGCACTCCCTCTAGAGGTCATGGTCTTGACTGATTCTTGCATGCATGCACACATAACATTGCCACATCATTTCTAGCACACCATACAGTGTAATATATTGTCTTTTTGCATATTCCTCAGAGAAACACACATACATGATGCAGGCATTCCACCAGGGAAGTCAGTAGGTGTTATTTTAGAGCCCCCCGGGCATGTATCCAGGGGGGGATACCAGGGTGGCCAGGTGGCTAGATAGATCGTCTTGTAACATGAATAGAAGGTCACAGGTTGGATCTATTTCATGTACCTGAAACTCCAGCATGGATTTCCCTTTGTTTGACTCGAGCATGAAGCGAAAGGCCCCAATTCCTGTGCTGGGGTTGTCCGCCTCTTCCCTGTTCCCCTGTGAAGTACAACAACAAGATGTTATCGTCGACAACACAGGGTTCAAGAAGCCGCTATCGCGGTCACGTTTCTACATCCCTTCTACAACCAACGTGGGTTCGTTCGGGTGTCCCTTTTCTCAACAACAGAAGTGTTTACTGCAGCACTAATTTGTATATTTGTTTAAAGGATCCCCATTAGCTGGACGCCTTGATGACAGCAAAGTAAAATAAAAATGACAAACAATCATGGCATTTTTAATCAATTAGTTCATCTTTGTTTAAAAGATGTTCCAGTATGATATTATGGTAGTGAGAGAAAATGGTGGTTTTTTCAATGTATATTTGGTTATAAACTGATATAAAGAGACGCTTTAACACTTTGACTGCCGGGAAACGCTTTACAGCGTCATTCCCGGCCATGCTCAAGTTGCCGAAGGACGCTGTACAGCGTCTTTAATATCAATATTTCAAAAATCTGTGAACGGATTCATATTTCCCCTCCGCTGGCCTGAGATCCACCAGGAGGACCCACTGAGCTCTCTGGCGGTTCAGGAGTGCCATCTGGTGGCCGATCAGCGCAATCGCCAAACAGGAAGTGCTGTGGAGGTTGTGCTGGTCGGCCATATTACTTCCGGGCACTCGGTACATGTCCCGGGACTCTGGCTCGTCACAATATAATAGCGATCCATTGCCAATAACTCGATAAACAACATGATTTGGACGTATATAGTATTATACAAGCTGGAAATGGTTCATCAGGATAAACATCCCATAATCGAAAACGGTCTACACCACGCTGATCGTCCAACGGCGCGAGGAAGATCCGGTAAGATCCAGCGTTATTTTCTAACGTATTCCATATAAACTGTTATGATGAACATACACACTAGATGAATGATATAACGCTGCCCACGGAATTATAAACGATCCCCCGCCCATCCGGTCATCATCAGATCATACGTAGATCATTCTAGAAGTACGTCCAATTGAAATTTTTTATATCGCCCCGATTGCCATCAAACTGTATTTCATCATCAATATAATGCATTTGGGGCTATAGATCACGTTCTGGAAAAAGCTGCAGAAAGAGATGAAAACATACTTATACATTAGACCATACTTTACTATGAATATGTGAATGAAAAAGTTTAACGTTGCTACACAATGAACAATACATATAGGACTTTGAATGGGCCCTAATAATGGCAATGTAGCAATAGAATTTAAAAGTTATAGCCATGCAAAGAAGGGGTACTTCTCCATAGACAAATAGAGCCGGCAACCTATGGTATATAATGAATTTAACCCATGGCACCCATAGTGTTAAGAGGGTAATATCATTATCATCACGGGATGATATTGACGGTGGTGGAACCAGTGGTTTCACAGGCACAGGCCGCGTCAGCGAGGGTGTTTTGTTTTGAATTCCTTGTAAGAACAAAGATAAGGAGCGGTACAGAGCGAGGGAGAGGGGTGACCTCTTTAATGCAACAGTGAATGAAACGTTTTGAAGTGTGTGTAAAGGTTAAACGCAGTTGTCATGAGCGTCGCATGACAACCAGGAGAGGGGCGGGGGGCCGTCGTTGCTACGGCGAGGATCTATAAGTCGAACGGTGTTTCCGGGTGTAGGGCAGACTAAAATCTGGCAGACCAAAGAAACAAATCCCACAGGAGGGAAGGGACCAAGAGACTCTCTCCTCTTATCACAGAGGGGGGGGGGGGGGAGAATGCCACATCATCATTAGCTTCGGCTACCACGAGGATGGTCTTGGCTAACGAACAGGCCTGACCACTGTTGGACTGAGAGACAGAGGGACAATAGACTGGACTGAAAGATCATTAGATAGACTGAACACACCGAAAGATAATTAAAATAGACTCTTCAAGGACAATACAATCTGTTAACATCTGAGCTGAGGTTTCTGTTTATAGCAATAAATCACGTTTTTTCTTGTAAGGTATTTCACGTTGTCGAAGTGTCGGATTCTTACGGAGGTGGAGAATTATTATGGTTGGCGGATTGTACTAACGGGGAGGGATAAGGATCTTATCAGCCAGTATCTGAGACGTCGGGACCATTAAAATGACACAATGCAGAGGAATTGGATGGAGAGCCAAACAGACAAAGACGTGATACTGGCCAGTTTAATCAGGATCTAACAGTTGATGCCGTTTGGACCCGGATTATTGCTTGCTTTGAAGTTGCTTGAAAGGAAGAGACTGTGTGCAGTGCCGAGGCGTGAAGGGGTAGCCATGGACGCGAGCCAAGCCAGCGAGCGAGCAAGGCCAGCGCCATGGACCCAGCGAGCGAGCCGAGCAAGGCCGGAGAGATAAACAGCGCCATGGACCAGAACAACTGACGGTGAAAAGATAAAGTGAGTCTCAACAACTTCACAAGCCAATAAGAAAACGAACAATAGTATATCCGTAAACGTAATTAGTTTGACACAGAGAGAATGCCAGCTCCATAGTGTGTTTTGGGACAGAGCAGAGCGGCACAGTTTTGTTTTGAAAATCGAAGGTGTTATCTGAAAGGGAACCAAAACAGTCATAGATGACGAAAGAAAGCAAAATAGGGCAGAAGGAGCCATAATGAGAGAGATGAGGAGAGGGGGGGGGGGGGTGCTGAACCAGACTGAAATCTGTTATGGCGGGATTGTTATGACAAGACTGTCGCCTGAGACGGCCCACCTTAAACTGGTCGCTGTGGTCTCAAGACGGCCGGAATTTGTTTTGACGGGAGGAAAGTCGGTCGGGAATTTACCTTAAACTGTGTATTATGTCCGATAAGCAAGAGTTTAGTCCGGGAGAAGCGTCCCCTGATAGGAAACAGAGGAAAACAGCAGTGTTTTTAGGCCTTGGAAGGAAGGGCAGCGGCCATTTGTTTGAGAGAGTAGCCATTTGCACCGAGTCAAGATGGCCGCAAAGGAGCCACGAGGAGTTAACAACAGATAAAGAACCAGGAAGTGACACGTCAACTAAAACACCATAGAGGAGGAGTAGGTCGCCACCTAGTGGCGGAGGGGGGGGTAGTGCTGGGGAGTTTCCATTACCCATAGGGGAATATTTAGAGTTTAATTTAATTAAGGAGTTTAATTGCGGAGGGGGGGGTAGTGCTGGGGAGTTTCCATTACCCATAGGGGAATATTTAGAGTTTAAGTTAATTAAGGAGTTAAATTTTTTCAAAATTACCAACTGCTTGTGTGTATACACGGTGGTGTATGTGAGAACTTTGTAAAGGAACTCAAAGTGTGGTATAGAGCGACGTGACAGCTCCAGGGCGACGGTAGACAGCCCTGTAGGGTATAGAGCGACGTGACAGCTCCAGGGCGACGGTAGACAGCCCCGTAGGGTATAGAGCGACGTGACAGCTCCAGGGCGACGGAAACAGCCCCGTAGGGTATATAGAGCGACGTGACAGTTCCAGGGCGACGGTAGACAGCCCTGTAGGGTATAGAGCGACGGGACAGCTCCAGGGCGACGGTAGACAGCCCCGTAGGGTATAGAGCGACGTGACAGCTCCAGGGCGACGGTAGACAGCCCCGTAGGGTATAGAGCAACGGACAGCTCTGTTGTATGTTAGATGATAGTACGAGTACGTATGTGAGTTAGGGGCAGGGAACCAACCTGCTCTGTTGTATGTTAGAGCGATGCTCGGTTGGATGTTATTATCATAATAATAATATCGATATACGGGTTAATTAAATAGTTTAATTATTGAATGGGTTAAATAAGAATTGCACAGAGAGATGAGATGCGGTTAATTAAATAAGTTTAATTATGAAATAAGAGGGAGTTCGATCTCCAGTGGGGCCTTCTCACACCTAATAAATAGGCAGAGTCTTGAAGACACGTCACCAGAAAGAACTGGCGCGCGCTGGGGGTCACCCGTGGGACGAACAGATAAGAGCGCGGAGTGGGTATCGTTTAGCTGCTGGTGTCACGCCGGAAGACAAACAGGGAACAGCCCTGTAGGATTAGATATGGGTGTTGAGAAGGTGGGGGACTAATAGAGAACAAATAGCGCCATGGGCTGTAGGACACTCACACCGTCCAACAGTCTGGAAAGGCGTGGCCATGGCAGGGGCTTGCAGAGGGAAAATATATAGAGAACGAGCTGCAGGCCCAAAGCCACGGTAGACTAATAGAAAAACACCGGGTCGAGTGTACAGAAAAACTGCTGGCGTGGTGTTTCTGCTTTCCGAGTCTTGAGAGGGCCGACGGCGGTGGAGATGAGCCTCAACCAAGATGACCAACGGGGCGGAGATGGCCGACGGGGCGGAGTCCAGCGGTCGCAGGCGGTGTTGCCCAGGGGAGAACGAGGCGGACATCGGAGGGGTTTTCCTGCGGAGACGAGGGCTTTCCTGCGGAGACGCTGTTTAGAGAGCGTTTTGAAACAACAGAGCATGGGCGGTGAATCATGGACAAACAGGGACTTCCTTTCAGAGTCAATCAGGAGATCGAGAGACGAGACAACAGCGAGAAGTCCTGTGTTCATTGATTAGGAGTATGAGATATAAATGGAGGATTCATATATAAGATATATGTATAGAAGGATATATATATAGAAGGTAGATAAGAGGGAGAACAGTAAAACAACAGGATATAATTATTGGGAGCAGACAGAGGGGCTCTAATTGTTATGAGTCTTGGATGTTGTTGGTTTTGGTGGTCTGTTTCGGTTCCCTTTGTGCACGAAGGGGGGCGCAAGCAGACATCAGCCAGCGAGATCACTGGGTTGACCGTGGGCCGTCTTAATTTCTTGTGCACGAGAGATGAGGTTGGTTTGCTTCAACCACAGGCTATTTTTGGCATAATTAATTAAAAAACCAAATAATGATTTATGATTCTGAAGGGGTGATAAGAATCAAGGGGGGATTGAGAGAAAATGGTGGTTTTTTCAATGTATATTTGGTTATAAACTGATATAAAGAGACGCTTTAAGAGGGTAATATCATTATCATCACGGGATGATATTGACGGTGGTGGAACCAGTGGTTTCACAGGCACAGGCCGCGTCAGCGAGGGTGTTTTGTTTTGAATTCCTTGTAAGAACAAAGATAAGGAGCGGTACAGAGCGAGGGAGAGGGGTGACCTCTTTAATGCAACAGTGAATGAAACGTTTTGAAGTGTGTGTAAAGGTTAAACGCAGTTGTCATGAGCGTCGCATGACAACCAGGAGAGGGGCGGGGGGCCGTCGTTGCTACGGCGAGGATCTATAAGTCGAACGGTGTTTCCGGGTGTAGGGCAGACTAAAATCTGGCAGACCAAAGAAACGAATGCCACAGGAGGGAAGGGACCAAGAGACTCTCTCCTCTTATCACGAATGCCACATCATCATTAGCTTCGGCTACCACGAGGATAGTCTTGGCTAACGAACAGGCCTGACCACTGTTGGACTGAGAGACAGAGGGACAATAGACTGGACTGAAAGATCATTAGATAGACTGAACACACCGAAAGATCATTAAAATAGACTCTTCAAGGACAATACAATCTGTTAACATCTGAGCTGAGGTTTCTGTTTATAGCAATAAATCACGCTTTTCCTTGTAAGGTATTTCACGTTGTCGAAGTGTCGGATTCTTACGGAGGTGGAGAATTATTATGGTTGGCGGATTGTACTAACGGGGAGGGATAAGGATCTTATCAGCCAGTATCTGAGACGTCGGGACCATTAAAATGACACAACGCAGAGGAATTGGATGGAGAGCCAAACAGACGAAGACATGATACTGGCCAGTTTGATCAGGATCTAACAGTAGTAAACCTTGTTTACTCGCACGTGGGTGGATGTATGCATGCACATACTGTACACAACAGATACGCATACTCACATAATGCTGAGGGTGTGGGTGAAGTACAGTGTAGAAGGTGGATGTCATAGCAACACTTTCTTATGCAAGGGATTTTTACATAACAGGCTCATATATTTCCTGCCACTATGGAGATTCATAGCAATGCCGTTATGCATTTTCACTTGAACGTGCCTATAGGTTAGACCTGGGAGGTATCCTCTAGAGGTGCTAGGACTCACATTGAAGGAGGCCAGTGCCTCACATACGCTCTTCTCGATGAAGTCGTCCGTGATGCGACGGGAAGGATGCTCGTTAAAGACGGAGTTCATCAGAGCAATCTTGGCAGCGCTGCGTCTCGCCTCTGCCTTGGTCGGGCAGAACTGTCGAGAGTGGAAGAAGTTAGAAATTAGCTCAACGTAGACTTCAGATACGCATCCAAAAGTGGGCAACGCTTAAAGGAACACGACAACATTTTGGGAAATGTTGTCTCATCTCAGAGAGAGACAAGAAGATAGATACCAGTTTCCTCTCTGTGCGTTCAGTAGAAAGCTATCTGGCTGCACGTTAGCCTAGCTTAGCACAATGAATGGAAGCGGACAGTGCCGGTTAGCTTTCAGGAGAGGTGTTAATTGGACAATGCCTAGGCTAACCAGCACTGTCCGCTTCCATTCATTGTGCTAAGCTAGGCTAACATGCAGTCAGATAGCTTTCTACTGAACGCACAGAGAGGAAACTGGTATCTATCTTCTTGTAAGAAGACAGTAAGCTAATTTCCCAAAATGTTCCTTTAAAGGTGCATTATGGCATTATTCTGTTGTGAGGAGGTCCAACCCCCCCCCCCTTCCAGGGAGCAGACCTCTAGTGAACTGCAGACACTATTCCCTACTGTTTTCAACTGTAGCAGGCCTAGCTCGAGGAAAGTTTAAGAAATAGTTGGGGAGATAGTATCTACAGTTCACTAGAGGACTCCTCTCCTTTGGGTGACGTCCTCCGGTGGAGTTTGTTGGGGGGCGATGCAGCTGAGCTCTCGAGACACGGAACACATTGGTAACCTTTATGTCCACTTATCACATGTCCTCCTCACAACAGAACAATAGGATTCAGGTTAGAAATATGGGAAATGCCCCTTTAACTTAAGCTCTGGTTTATAACACATTCATGATGCCTGAACAAGTGTTTCATAAGAGCTACAATGGCAAGTATGGATACTAATTTCAGTTTTCAATAGGTTTTCATATAGTATGTCATTTGTGACAGAGCTGTGGAACAGCATGGCTATATACTGAGTTAAATCAGTATAATCTTCAATACTAAACTCCAAAAAAACAAGACTAGGCAAGCCTAGTTAAGCCTGACTCAGCCACGACAATCATGCATGTTGAACAATGGAGAGAGATAGGGTTAGGGTAACAGCAGCTTCTACAAGGGGAATTCTCAACAAACTATATCATTGTCAGATTGGTTGTGATACCTTGGTCTAAACAAATGAGACCATTGCTGAAACAAATGGTAGCCTAATTCTCATGATACGACCACTTTTCCCATAAAACCGCTTCCTGTTATGCCGTTAGCTCCCGTAGGGCTGGGCGATAAAACGATAATGATAATTATCGTGATATATTTTAATAATCGATATCGGGAAAAAGAATATATACAGAGACAGTGGACAGACTTGTCTTTCTTGCCTGCAACTTAAAGTAATGGCTTTGCTTGTCCAAATGACAATACTGACCAAATTGAGATATATTTTTCTCTTGTCCATTTATTTAGTTTGCTTTCTAATTTAAAATACAGTTTGAAACCGTCTGTACACAGTAGGCTATGTGTGCTAGCAGAGCTAGTCTCCAGTCACGAGTCACGGTGCACATGTGCGGTGGTTTGTCCACCAAAAAAGCGCCAAAAGATAGAAAAGAAACTAGCAGAGCCAGACCTATTCAACTCCCCTGGAGCCACAGCCAGCAGCGAAGCTCGTTTACTTTCGCTTTCAAACCAGCTTCAGCCTGAGAACTGGAGTGTGAGTGGATGTAACACTAAAGATGGCGGCAACGACAAAGAATTGCTGCAAAATAAACATACATCTGTTTAAAAAAATAAAAATAATTTTTTTTACTACTTATAACAATATCGATAATTAGTGATATCGAGTGATATGATATCTTTATCGATATCGTGATATAATTTTTTGCCATATTGCCCAGCCCTAGCTCCCGCATGGGAAATGTTCACAAAGTGGTTTGATGACGCAAGGAGAAGCTGAGAAGCCTTGCTAACGGTGAACGTGAAGTTATTTTAGTTGATAAAGCAAGTTTTGTTCGCTGGATTTGACCCGGACACACAATATCAATACAAGATATAGAGGATATCAATGATGGACTTGACTCGGTCCCGTTGCTTATATAACTCACAGGGAAGGCAAAATGTTGTTGCAACACCGGTAGTCTTGTGTAGCCATACCTCTCTCCACACTATGTTAGCGCTATGAGAGAGGTCTGGCTAAACCTATTATCATTCTGGTATTCTTTAACCAATCACAATCATCCAGGGCGGTGCTAAGCAGCGACGGTGCCCTTGTAAAACAGTGTCAGGGACGAGAATTTTGACTGAAATAGTCGACCAATGGCATTGCTTATATACCCACAGTCTCATGACGCTGATCAATACTACCACACCGGTGACTTGAGGGGAAGCAGGAGGATTGTCCAATTCTGTTTCTCTATCATCTCCGACTTAGCAGTGGACAGATAATGCAGGCTACTACCGGTGAGCTTGTGGGAGAATTTCTAACCCGCTTGTGATTTTGAAGGTTCAAAATCGAACGCTCATTTCAAATAGATTCTCGACTCGGAATTGAAAATCGTGACACCCCTAACAAAAGAAAAGGTCACTTTAGTTAAAGGGGAAAAAACACAACTGTATGTTCTGTGTGTATAGTTAGTATAGCTAGGATAGTTTAGTATACATAGTATAAATGTATATTGTATAGGATATTGTATAGTAGTGTACATATGACCCATTACCTTTTAATTCGTAAGTTTAGCATTGTATTGTATTTTATCTTAGTACTTTTTATCATGTCTATTTTATTATATCTATTCTATTTTATTCTATTAATATATAATTTTTTGCACAATCAAAGGCGGGCATGGCCACCTTCATTTCACTATATGTATTGTGTATGTATGTATGTGGCGATTAAACCTCTTGAATCTTGAATCTACAAATAGTCAAATAAAAAAGTAAATAAATAGACAGTACCTGGAAACTCCCGAAGCAGCTGCCCCCAGGAAGACTGACGTAGCAGACGTACGGGGGGTTGTTGGCCGGGACCATCTCGTAGACCACCAGAGCCCCGTTCCGCAGGTCTGCGCCTCTGGTCAGTTTCATCTGCCAAAACTCTTGCAAGGCTTCCACCACGTTGACTGGAGGACAAAGACACCGAAGATGGCTTGTGGTGAGATCATGGTATGTCAGTGGCGGACTGCGATAGGTATGGCTGCCGTCATGTTTGATAAATATATATACACAGTATATACTGTATAATTATGTGGTTTGATGTCATTCAGTCTTCTTAATCCACCCCTCAATGCAAACGTGTGTAACATAATGTGTAATGTGTAACATTTGCACTGCTGTGTCGGCTATCAGATGTTACAGCTGACGCTAGCTAGTGACAAGTTGTCTTTGATTAACAGCAGCTAGCGTTAGCCGCAACATTTGGTTGCTGACATTAACTGTACGTTTTGGCAGTTCGTGGCACTGCTAATGCCAAAGAGCTGGGAAGGAGTGTTATGTTATCTAGCATTAGATAACAATGGCTCAGCCAGCACTACCGCACTACCACTCTTCCCATAGGATAACAATGGCTCAGCCAGCACTACCGCTCTCCCCATAGGATAACAATGGCTCAGCCAGCACTACCGCTCTCCTGATAGGATAACAATGGCTCAGCCAGCACTACCGCTCTCCCCATAGGATAACAATAGCTCAGGCAGCACTACCGCTCTCCCCATAGGATAACAATGGCTCAGCCAGCACTACCACTCTCTACCACAGAGTTTAATGTAGTATTATTATTATTATAACAACATCCAGGGTCTTAGGTTACTGACGTTGTACTGCACAGCTGATTTTGTTGATTGACATGGGTAAGGCTGTTCCAAATGCTCTTCTTACTCAGAACCCTTGAACCCTCTTTGACTTCCTAACTTGTTAGTCCAGTATGTCAGTCCAGTCTGCGAGGGCTCAGTCTGCCATACAGAAGACCAGCACATCCGGGTTCCTTTTTTTCCCCGCAGCTGCGCCTATTTTTGGGGAAAACACAGATACTGTTCCTATTGACCGCCATTGTATTTGGCCTGTATAAAAACTGAGAGCTCTTACTTTGTTTTAAAAGTTTGTTTTGTTAGTGCATCATGTTAAGTCAAGCAATGGAATTTCCCTCTGGATAAATAAAGGATTTCTATTCTATTCTTACTATACTTTCCAACACTGGCCACCATTGATAATTCACACCATTGTGAAGAGTTCAAAATTGCGAGAGTGACCCCCCCTGCACAAAAAAGGCAGCAAATTAGACCCAGGCAACTACCGCCCTGTTTCTATTCTTACCTCGATCTCGAAAGTCATGGAAAAAATTTTCTATGAACAGGTCGAAAAGTACCTGGCGGAAAAAAATCGAATCTACGAATTCCAATCTGGCTTCAGAACATCCCACTCCACTGACACATGCGTTCTCTATTTGAACAACCACATCAAACAAGAGGTGGATGCAGGCAAATACTGCGGCATGGTCATGCTGGACCTCCAAAAGGCTTTCGACACTGTCAATCACTCCATTCTGATTGACAAGCTAAAAGCAATTGGTTTTTATAGATTATCAGTGAGCAGGATGCATCCTACCTGGAGGGGAGAGAACAGATGGTAGAGGCAAACGGTACCCTACCCCCCCCCCCCCCAGTGAGCTGTGGTGTTCCACAAGGAAGCATACTAGGACCGTTACTGTTCCTAATTTATGCAAATGACATGTCATCAGCTTCGCTTGTGACTGCAACTTGTTCATGTTTGCGGATGACTCAGCCCTGCTGGCCTCTGACAAGAACAAGTTACAGGTTGAACAAACCCTCAGCTCGGAACTCGGCAGAATCTGCACCTGGCTCGCTGATAACAAACTATCATTACACCTGGGTAAAACAGTCCATTCTCTTCGGATCATATAACAAACTCAGACCACTCTGTTACAGTGGGTAACAATATTATTGTCACAAGGAAAGATGAAATTACATACCTGGGTTCCATCCTAGAGGCAAATCTTTCCTGTGACAAGATGGCATCCAATGTAATCAAAAAAGTCAACCAACGAACAAGATTCTTGTACCGGATCTCCTCTCTGGTAAACAAGAATACCCTGAAGACTCTAACAGGAGCACTCATTCAAGGGTACTACGACTATGCTTGCACCTCATGGTACCAAAGCACCTCAAAGGCACTAAAAACAAGATTACAAACATCACAAAACAAACTGGTCAGACTACTGCTTGACCTTACTCCAAGAACCCACCTCACCCCTGCCCACTTTGACAATCTAGTATGGCTTAGAGTAGACGACAGAGTACAGCAACTTGCAATGGGCCTGGTCTACAAGATACACTACACCACTAAGGTACCCATGTACATGTCGAAATACTTCCCAAAGGTCAGTGAATACCACAACCACAACCCAGATTCGGCTCAAACAAGGGACTAAACACGTTTCGCAATTATGCCACATCAATGTGGAACGCCCTACCCACAGCCGTAAAAAAATGTGAATCCCTACCCACCTTCAAAACCGCTCTCAAAGAGCACCTACGGGAGGCTGCAATTCGAAACTGGCCCCCGTAAATGTCCAAACCCCCCCTCCCTATGCTTGCACCTTGCACCCCCCTACCTTCACCCACCCACCCCCCCCTCCCAATGTAGTCTCCTCCCCCTTGTGTGTATATATTTTCTGTTAGGATCTGTTTAACCCTTTCACTGCCGCACTACCAACGGTTAACCCTTTCACTGCGACAATACACAGGTTAACTCTTTCACTGCCACACAACAGCAGGTTAACACTTTCACTGCCACACTACAGAAGGTTAACCCTATACTATCACACTACCGACGATTATAGTAAGGGTTAACCTTCCGTAGTGCAGCAGTGAAAGGGTTAACAGTACTGTATATTTGCATATCGTGTATGTCACAAATGTAACAGTACTGTATATCTGTATGTCATGTCATAAATGTCATGATATCTGTATATCTGTATGTTGTGTATGTTTATGAATTGAAAATGGGGGACCCTGATGTAAACAAGACGAAAGTCTTTCTTGACATTTAATATTATGTTTATGATTCAAAGTGACCGTAAAACTAAGAGGTAATGACTATTTTTGTGCAACGATGGTCTTCCACGTGATTCATGTCCATGTGTTTTATCCTAAAGTTTTAGTTCATGAACAAACACGAGTTGTTTTCTCCCAAAGGGGGTGTGGCGTGACCAAAATAGAGGCATGGCGATCAAGATTCTGTGCGATTGACATTGCCGGTCTGATGTATGGTGAGGTGTATTCTAGATCAGTAGAGTCACAGTGAGCTGTATATGGTCATGTGACCTGAGCAGTGAACCCAGATCAGCGATCTTACCCTGACCAATGCATACGTGTTCTTTTAAAGGATTTCAGGTCTTCGTTTTTTGGAATGTTTTCTCTCAGTATTCTACCTTAGAATTTTACCACTCAATAGCTTTCAATGACCAGTAGCCAAGGTGATAATTCTCATTACAATGTTTAGTTCTCAAAATTGTTATCTCATATCCGAGATTGTACACACGGAAGGGGCTTTTAATTTTAATGTACACTGGCTCCCAGTCTCATTCCATACTGATTTTTAAAGCCTTACACTCACACAAGTCGTCCACAACACAGCTTGGTTAGGTACGTCTGTGACCTATTAAGCACATAAGGTACCATGTATGGTATCGACACGCTCCCTGTGCTCTCATCCTCAACCCTCATCCCTCTGTGAAAGAGTAGCGGTAGTACTAGTAGTAGTTGTAGTCAGTGTTGTGTAGTACTAGTAGTAGTTGTAGTCAGTGTTGTGTAGTACTAGTAGTAGTTGTAGTCAGTGTTGTAGTACTCGAGTCCAGGACTCTGACTTGGACTCGAGCATTGACTGCATTCGGACTCAGAAAGTGCAGACGAGGACTCAGACTTGTTCATTTATAAATATATATTATATTTTCTTTTTGTAATAGGCCCTAATCATTTGCCATAAGATATTGATGGCTATATTAATACCGTAACATTATTTAATTTTGTACAAGGGCAGACACTTGTGTTCCACCTAAATGCGGATTTGAGACCCTCATGTTCAGTACTTGCCTAAAGAGACTCAACCTTGATGACTTGGACTCGGACTAGGGTAATGGGGACTCGACTCTGACTCTTCTTTGGTGACTCGGACTCGGGACTCGAACACTGGGGATTCGAGACTCGACTCGGACTTGAGATTTAGTGAATCGACTACAACACTAGCAGTAGTAGTAGTAATAGGAATAGTAGTAGTCGACATCGTCATGGTAACAGTAGTAGCCGCCTAGTAGTAGTAGTAACAGTTGTAATAACAGTAGTTATAGTTGTCGTAAGTATAGTTGTCGTTTAGTACAATTTCCATTAGAGTCAGATGTCAGGGAAAACGTGACGTGCAAGCAGCGGCTGCAACTCTGAAATAATGGCAATTACATGAAGGACTGAAATAAACATTTGGTCATAGATTATACTTTGAATTCATGCACCTTTCTCTTTTCAATCTGTGTTATTGCATTGGTTTGTCTTGTGTTGTACCCTGGTAATACCCAGAAAAAAAGTTCTAGTGCTGCTCAAAATCTTTTTTAACATGGGGTCGTCTGGCTCAATTAACTACAGCAGAAGTGATGTGACAAATGTGGAAGTTCGTGGTCATCAGGGGGGCGGGGTATGTAGAATGCTCTACTTACATTATAAGAAACATCTGCCCCCACTCTCGAAATCCCAAACAGTAATCTGAGTATTTTTTTTCTCCCCACAAAAATGAAACAATACTGGAAGCCATAACTACGCTGTAGGCTATAGGCTACAATTAGGGTTTGTGTGGCGTTCGTTATCCTGAGGGGTGTTTTTATGGGTAAATGGGAACACTAGAGTAAAAGAGTAACACGTCTCTAAATAATTTTCCATCCTGTTTGTAGAGCACAGATTGATTGATTGAAAACTTTATTAACAGATTGCAGAATGGGTACAGTATAGTACAGCTCAATACATACAATTGTTAAGGGGATGCAGACCAGAGAAAGACTTTCGTCTTGTTTACATCAGGGTCCCCCATTTTCAATTCAACAGCATTCAATTATTAGCAACATTGTATCGTGTCGACCGTGACCAAGCCCATAATATCATCCTTCGGAATTCTGACTGATAGCCAACGACGCCAGCACGGAACTCCAGTCCACAACCCAAAAAGGACAAGTCCTAGTTACTGTTACACACTCCCCTGACGCGCATTTACTGACAACAATACATCTCTACAGCATATTAGTGCAAAGGAAGGGTATACCTCTCCCATAGCCCTGCGTGTGTTTCGCAAAGCTCCGAACCACAGCCTCCACGGCTTCCTTCAGAACAGCGGGGTTCCCGGGGTTGCACAGTCCAGCGGCCGCCCCTCCGCCGCCGAGCCCCGCCGCGCCGCCGATCACCGTGCCGTACAGGCTGTGGAACTGCAGCGGCGGCGGCGGGGGCGGTGGACCGGAGGACACGCAGAAAGAGGCCGGCGGGGGCAACATGGGTGCGATTGGAACCGTAACCCCGGGCCGGAGAGAAGAACGCAGAGGCAGAGTCCCAGTTGACCCTGTTGTTCCTCCAAACCCGATCCCTGGCTGTAGTCGATGATGAGAACGGATACCATCCGAGACAGATTCCATTGTCCCGACGTCACGTTTACGAAATCACGGCAGGATTTCTTCTAGTTGATGTCCGATGTGCGGTGTAAAAGTGAACTCAGTAATCTAAACAAAAAAGTACTGTAGGCTTTGGACAAAAAAAGGTATGTCGACGAAACAGGGGACTTAAACGATGTTTCCTCAAAACAGAGGCGCTGCTGTCCATGCGTCCTCTGGATTAGACCGCAGGGCTGTCAATCAGAGATGTAGGCGGAGAAATCTCAGACGAGGTCCGAGCTTCCGACGTGGGAAATAGGAGCTTCCCAGAAAAGAAAAAAAATAATCTTGAAAATAATGAACAAACATTTAGTCATACATACCAGTTAATTTAACAAAAATAAACGAATAAAAACAATACAGTCGAGAATAATATAAACATTAAAAAAAGTTTCATTATCATGACAGACGTTTTCAGACAAACATTTTCACTCTAAATGTTCGATTAGAAACAATAAGATGGTGTGAAAGTAAGAGATATAGCTTTATTTATATGAATTTCATAATAAAATAAAACAAATTACATTATTATCATTTGTAATGGCAATGTAGAACCCGTCTACTAGCCTACATGTCCCCTTGTGATGCCACACATAGAAATATGTCTCTTATATGACAATCATGTGTTTATTTAAATTTTTTGCACAATATATAATAAGTCTTAAAATGTTACTCAATGGCAAACTGTAGAATATAATATTTATACTTCATACTTTATTCTTCAGTCTTGCAAAAGGTACATTGTTATCAACATCTAAGAATTCTGAAATATAGGTCACATGCTTGTTGGATATATGATATGACAAATCGTAAAGAGATAGTTCAGATTTTTTGGAACTGTAGATAAGGGGCTACACAACCCGGACTGTATTAAAGATTGTGTTATGGTTTGTAACCGACCCCAATCGCACAACACAAGACAGGTATGAGAGTAAGCCAAGAAACGGGCATTTATTGAACAGAAGGAAAAACCGGCACTGTCCCTTTAAGGGAGAACCACAAAATACTGGAATAACAAGAAGGGAAAGGTACAGTGCCTTTAAGAGGCGAGCTGGCTAAGGGGAAGGCAAGGGAAGGCTAAAGGAAAACAGGGCGGAACTAGGAGGACCGGACGGGAAGGACTAGGAGGACTAGAGAGGGGAGAAAGGGACAGAGGCCCGCGAAGGCGGGCTGGGGACAGGGAGGACAGAATAGGCAAGTCTAACAAGACAGGTACACAAGCAAGGGGGAAAATGTGCTGCTGCTCTGCAGCTTCTCCCGTGGTGGTAGTAGGGGGTAGCAGATGCTGACGTCTGAGCCGCTCTGCAGACTTCTCTCGGCAGAATCTCCGAGGTGTTGCGGGACCGAGAGAGAGAGAGAGAGGGAGCGAGTCAACAAGGGTGCAGGCAGAACGAGCAGGAGAACAGGAGAGGTGACTTGTACCCAAATACAAAGTTATCCAAGTGAACTAATCTTCGTGTAAATACACACAGTGAGCAAAGTTCCAAAACACAATCCCAAGTGAATATCTTCGGTGCAAAAATAGACACTGAGAGTGAAGTCCAAAAAACAATCCAATGTGAATAATATCTTCGGTGTGAACAACACACAGTGGGAGATGTAAAGTCCCAAAATATTATCCCAGTGAGAACAACAAAAAGGCGATCGCTGGGTGAGTGACTGTCTGATAAAAAAGGTGGTAATCTTCAGTGTTAAAGAAACACACGAAAACGGAATTTGATCAAGACAGTCAGTAAAAACTCACCCAGGCGTTTGTGCGTAAAGAGCGCTGGAACAGCAGCGGGGCGAGAGCGTCGCCACCGGGGAGCCGGCTGTCCGAGCGGAGGTCAGAGTGGTGCGCCACTGCTTGGAGTGCGCGCCGTTACAGAGGACGCAATTGCTGCGCGGAGGTCTGGAGTGGAGAGCGCGTCTGCGCGGAATGCGCGCCGGTACGGAGAGACGCATCTGGAGTGCGTCTGCGTGGAAGAGCGCGCCAGGCTCGGAGGTCTGGATGATGCGCGTCTGCTGGGAGTGCGCGCTGGTACGGAGGACGCAATCTGGAGTGCGTCTGCGTGGAAGAGCGCGCCAGGCTCGGAGGTCTGGATGGTGTCTGGGCGTCTGCAGCGCGGAGGTCTGGATGTGCGTCAGGACGACTGCTGCGCGGAGGTCTGAAGTGGATCACTGGGATACCTCCCGTGGAAGTCTAGGGAGCGCAGTCCAGTCTCTCCCTCAGGCAACGGCGACAGGAGGCGAAGGCTGGAGCACATCTTTACGCCGGAGATAAAAACAGCATAGACAGAACAGAGGACCTCCCGAGGGAGTCTTGATGAAAGAGAAATGATACCGAATGTTACGGCATGTTACAACACGACCCCACGAGGAACAGAGGGGAAGAGCCAGGTACTTAAAGGCCACAGGGGAACTAATTAAAATGCACCACAGGTGCGAGAGGTAATTGATAAATCGAACTAAAAGTGTGAGTTCGGCACCAGACCAATCAAACACATAATGACAGGTAGTACAAGGGTGTGGCTGCTGAGAGCAAACGAGAGTAACGAACAAGAGGGTGGGGGCTAGTGAGAGTGAGTGAGAAGGGAATTCCTTAACAGTAGGCTTAAAGGAACAGAGAGAGTAGGTGAGCAGCGGACAAAACCTCACAGATTGTTTAGATTAAACCACTACTAAAGAATATTAATAGCCAGACAGTATAGTTAGACAAAATGGCGGACACTCAATTGACGGCGCGGGGACAAGGATACCAAGTTTACAGTATTTTAATAGTCATAGCAACATACATATTAATTATCACGGTTCTCCTTTAATAATAGAATGTCAGGGTATCAAAGTCAGCGGTAATGAATAGTTCCTAGGTTACGGACTCTCGACCGGAGCTCTGCAGGGAGTGAGAAGAAACGAGGCGATACTGGGAAAAGCAAATGGTAGCTGGAGACGATGGTTTCCCTCTGGAGCTCCAAGCTCCGGAGGAACGGTAGACCGGTCGGATAATCCTGTCGTCGCTGGAAGAAAAGGGGTCTCGTACGGAACCGGTCCTTGTAATCCTAGCGCCCGATGGCAGGGTTAATAGCTATTAATCCAAAAGCCCGTTGGCATAGATGGTAGCTAGCTAGCTTCGTTTGTACTGGAAGCTAACCCGCAGACGGTCTCCAATGAGTAGTTATATCCAAACGCTGCTGGGTTTAACTATACGTTTCTCCACGTTACTTCGCTTACACAAGTCACTATACTGCGCCAATAATGGCTCTACAATATTATAGTCGTATCCAAAATAGCCATTAGCTCTCTATAACGATACACTGCTTGTAGGTCTGTGTACAACTGTACCGGACGTATCACGCTCTCGCTCTGCTACTTCTCCTGTTATGTTACTGCCGCTACTGCCGGCTGCTTGCACCATCTACAATATATATACTCAAACTGATCCCTATGGGGCTCAGCCGATTTACCTGTCCAGAATCAATGCGCCTGCTCTGGGCAAGTCTGAACTTGTCTGAACATGTCTAGAAACCATGTCTAGGGGGGCTCGTCTCTGGCGCCTACAATGTCAAGGGTGGGACCCAATGAGGCGAGCGAAGAATACTATTATGCAAACAGATGGCGTAAAGATATATATCTTATATAAACAATATACAAGTTATACAAAATAATAAACGCAGACTTTCAGTGTTAATCTGGACCTTCAGAACAGCCGCACCCTAATTAGTCCGAACCTAATTAGTAAAATAAAATGTGGGGCACAGATTAATATTAGGGGTCAAGTCAACTTCTCCATAATGTGCTATGGGGAGTTAGAAAATAATCTATAAGGTCAGTGGGTTATCGTCGTCGTCAGGGGGGTCAGGGAACGCAGGAATCTCTATCAACTTGGCTACCGGTCTGGTATAA
This sequence comes from Notolepis coatsorum, assembly GCF_963971535.1. Classification (NCBI taxonomy): domain Eukaryota; kingdom Metazoa; phylum Chordata; class Actinopteri; order Aulopiformes; family Paralepididae; genus Notolepis; species Notolepis coatsorum. Next base: position 63,628,009 of record NC_140168.1, on the reverse strand, counting down.
GTCCGCCCTTGGACGATGACTTCTGCCGCTCTGACCTTCCCATCTGAACCATTAATCACTCTGCTCACACGGCCGGCTGGCCACGTAGCTCGGGGTAGTGACTGGTCTATTATCATCACAACGGTCCCCACGGTCAGGTTGTCCCTGTCTTTAACCCATTTCTGACGGGCTGGAAGGGAGGGTAGGTAGCGTAGGAGGAAGCGGGCCCAAGACTGGTCGGCCAGTACTTGGCTGTGTCTCCACATTCTCCGTCCGTTCATCCCGTCCTGTCTGTACGTCCGAGAAAGGGCAGGGTCCGGCCGCCCCATCAAGAGGCGGTTTGGGGTGATGGGTTCGATGTCAGCTACGTCGCTTGGAGCGTAGCTGAGGGGCTTGGAGTTCAGAACTCCCTCTTCTTGAGCCCTCAGGTAGGCCACTGATCCGTACGCCACTTCTGAGGCGTCGCTGAAGACGTGCAGGTCTGTCTGACACTTCTCCAGTCGCACGGTAGGGGGGAAGTAACTCCGCGGGATGGCCACCTCGCGGAGTAAGACAAGTTCATCCTCCCACTCTCTCCATGTGGTAGCTAGGTGCTCGGGTATGGGGTCTTCCCAGCCCTGCTCCTTGGCCCACAGTTCTCTCACCGGCATCTTCGCTCGCCTCAAGAGTGGGGTTGCGTATCTGAACACTCCGTCGACCTCGACTCTCGTAGTCTTCTGATCTAGTAGAGCGATGGCATACTTGTCCTCTTTGGACCGAACCATCTTGCGTTCGGTCTTGAATGGCAGCGCGTCTAGTGTCCATAGCCTCTCAACGTGCTGTAAGAGAGTGTTGTCTGTGTCGCTCACCTTGGTGTAAAGGCAGCGTGTGGACGTTGGTTGGCTGGCAGGTCCATAGAGGGGGCCCTGGAGCGTCCACCCCAGTCGGGTCTTAACTGCGGCTGGGCATCCTTTGGGTCCGATGTGGGCCGCCTTGGTTGGGACAATGAGGTCCGCGTGGTCGGAGCCAATGAGTAGGGTCGGTGTAGCTCCGCTGATGAGCGGTATGGGCAGTTGGCGTAGGTGGTCGTACTTCTCCATCAGCTGTGGGATGGGGTAATCGTAGCGTGACAAACCTATGTCGTAGCTCATGAGCGCCTTGCTGATGCTGTACCGCTTCTCAGGGTGGTCGATCGCTGCAATGGTGAACGAGACGTTTTCACCTTTGATTGTCTGTAAATCTTGACGAATGGTACGGAGGGTCATGGTCTCCTCTGGTCCCCGCAGGTCCAACTGGGTCGCGGCGGAGGCGAGGAGGAGTGTCTTCTCCGACCCGTCGTCGAGGACGGCGTAGGTGTCGAGTACCTTGTCCCCGTGGCTGAGGAGTACTCGTACTACCTTGAGGAGCACTCTGGGGCTCCCACGATTCGCGGGGTCGATGTGGAGCACTTCTGTTCCCTGGTCGCTTTGTAGAGCTAATCTTCTCTTGTGGGCCTCGCGCAGTGATTCGCAGTAAGCGGCGTCCTTCTTGTCAGCCTCACCCCACTGATTTATTTCGGCGGGGGTCAGTTTCTTCCATACGTCGCACTGTGACAGCCAGTGTCCGCCGTGGCAGTAATAACATGTGCTCTTGAATTCTGGAACCTCCATTTTCCATTCCTCCTTTGCGGGGGGGTTGTGACTCTTCTGTTGTGACACAGACTCGGCCTGGTACATCACTGTGATGGGCCTACTTTGGTCTCCTGGTGGGCGCTTGTTGCTCTCGTGCAGTGCTTCGAGGTGAGCGCTGTCACACTTGCCACACTTCTTCTTAAGGCGGCATTCTGCTGCCATGTGGTCGCGCGCGCAGCGGAAGCAGTGGCGGTTATCTTTAATCCACTGACTCACTTCGGCTGTGGTCAGTCTCTTGAATGCGTCACACTGTGACAGCCAGTGTTCACTGTTGCAGTATTGACAGGCAATCTTCCATTTTCCCTTGGCGGGGGGGTTGTGACTCGTCTGCCGTGACACCGCCTCGGCCTGGTGCATCATGGTGATGGGCCTGCTTTGGTCTTTAAACCTCCTCGGTCCCTCTTTAATGTTTGAGCCACCCCATGCGAAGGTGTCAATTCTTAGGCTGCTAACCTCCCTGGCTAGGAAGTCAGCGAGATCCAGCAGTGACTGTTCTGGGCCATTCGGGTCACGGTAGTTTCGTTGCCGCCGAAAGCGTTCTTGGCGGAATGGGGGGAGCTTCTCCAATATGCGCTCCACGTTGGAGTTGGCGTACAACTCGTACATCCCCTGGTCTCGTTGGGACCCGAGCATCCCTACTAGGGACTGTACCTTGACGGATAGGTCGTCCAGGGCTCGGTTGTCTCTAGCCGGGGGGAGACGTTCAATCTCACGTATCTCCTGAATGACATAGTCCCATGTACGTCCGTAACGTGCGTCGAGGGCAACCAGGGCGTCAGAATAGGGAGTTTGTGAATTGGAGTATGCCAGCGCTATGTTGTGCGCTCTAGTTACCTTGAGGTGCTTAAGGAGAATGGCATACTTGTATGACTCGTCCTGTACTCCGGACATAATTGTCTCTAGGCACATACGCAGCTCGGTATACTGTGCTCGGTCTTCTCTTGTGAAGTCTGGGAATGTGGGTGTCCCAATGTAGTGTGCCATGGAGGGCTGCGACACTGACGCACGTGGGGGGAGAGGCATCCGTGGCGAGTCTCCCTGTACGTTGGGTCGTTGGTTCGTGCTGGGCGGGAACCAGGGGCTGGGTTTCCCGGCACTATTGCTTGGTGCCGTCGGGTGCTCGAACTCCCCACTGGGACGTGTTGGGGGTTCATAACGCAGCGTGTCGGGACTGAGACCGGGGCTGCGCTGAGCCTCCTGGTCTGAGATGGGGTAGTGCGGGTGGGCTTTCTGTCCTCCCTCGTCCTCCGTCAGGCTTTGTAGTCGCTCGGCTAGCTGCTCTGCGATGTAAGCAGGTTCTTCCCGTAGGCGGGGTCCCGTGTAGCTTTGTCGGGGAGGGGAAGGTGCCCTCGACCCGTGTCGTGATGATCTCCGGGAGCTCCGGGTGGAAGAGTGGGGTGTCACCCTCTGGAGCGCTTGCTCCATCATTTGTGCTTGTAGACGGTCTCGCTCCGTCTCGCGCTGTGCATTGGCACGGTCTCGCTCCATCTCGCGCTGCGCGTTGGCGCGGTCTCGCTCCATGGTTTCTTGAGCCTGGAGGCGCCTCTCTTCCAGTCTGAGATGTATCGCGGCGTCAGCCTGGAGGCGACTCTCTTCCAGTCTGAGATGTTCGCGCTCACTCTCTCGTTGCGCCTGGAGGCGGTCATGCTCACCCTGGAGGCGGTCTCTTTCCGCTGAAGCGGTTAGCGTGGCGATCAGGACTTGCGCTAGCCTCTGGTCGGCCTCGCTTGGGGATGACGCTGATGATGGTGATTTGGAGTTGGCAGGGCTTGGCGGTGACCTGGTCTCCTTACGCGCTCCGAGGTCCATCTCGGGGGCGCTGTACTTTGTCTTCTCCCGCGCTCCGAGGTCCATCTCTGGGGCGCGGTGCTCTTTACTCTGGTGCGCTCCGAGGTCCATCTCGGGGGCGCATTCTTTGCCTTCTTGCACTCCGAGGTCCATCTCGGGGGCGCGGCCTTTACCTTCTTGCGCTCCGAGGTCCATCTCAGGGGCACGGTGTTCTATGGGCATAGTCAAGTCATGTCCCGCTTGTGCCCCCCGTGAGCTAAGTCAGTTTCACTTAAACTAGCTTGGGTCTCTACCGGTGGGGTTGACAGGTCGATAAGGTTGGGCATACTTAAGCTACTAATGTTATCCTTGCTTAACGTCCTCGTAGATAAGCTAGGAGGTAGATCTACAGCGTAGTTCTCCAAGTGGGGAGGGGGCTGACGCTGGCGCCTAGGGCGCTCTAATGGGGGAGAGCCAATTGGAGAGTGTCCGCCGCTGGCCATATTATTACTAATATGATTATTATTACTGATACCCTCTGGCTCGAAGGACCAATTATAGCTAAGGGGCTACACAACCCTGACTGTATTAAAGATTGTTTAGATTAAACCACTACTAAAGAATATTAATAGCCAGACAGTATAGTTAGACAAAATGGCGGACACTCAATTGACGGCGCGGGGACAAGGATACCAAGTTTACAGTATTTTAATAGTCATAGCAACATACATATTAATTATCACGGTTCTCCTTTAATAATAGAATGTCAGGGTATCAAAGTCAGCGGTAATGAATAGTTCTTAGGTTACGGATACTCGACCGGAGCTCTGCAGGGAGTGAGAAGAAACGAGGCGATACTGGGAAAAGCAAATGGTAGCTGGAGACGATGGTTTCCCTCTGGAGCTCCAAGCTCCGGAGGAACGGTAGACCGGTCGGATAATCCTGTCGTCGCTGGAAGAAAAGGGGTCTCGTACGGAACCGGTCCTTGTAATCCTAGCGCCCGATGGCAGGGTTAATAGCTATTAATCCAAAAGCCTGTTGGCATAGATGGTAGCTAGCTAGCTTCGTTTGTACTGGAAGCTAACCCGCAGACGGTCTCCAATGAGTAGTTATATCCAAACGCTGCTGGGTTTAACTATATGTTTCTCCACGTTACTTCGCTTACACAAGTCACTATACTGCGCCAATAATGGCTCTACAATATTATAGTCGTATCTAAATAGCCATTAGCTCTCTATAACGATACACTGCTTGTAGGTCTGTGTACAACTGTACCGGACGTATCACGCTCTCGCTCTGCTACTTCTCCTGTTATGTTACTGCCGCTACTGCCGGCTGCTTGCACCATCTACAATATATATACTCAAACTGATCCCTATGGGGCTCAGCCGATTTACCTGTCCAGAATCAATGCGCCTGCTCTGGCCAAGTCTGAACTTGTCTGAACATGTCTAGAAACCATGTCTAGGGGGGCTCGTCTCTGGCGCCTACAATGTCAAGGGTGGGACCCAATGAGGCGAGCGAAGAATACTATTATGCAAACAGATGGCGTAAAGATATATATCTTATATATATAAACAATATACAAGTTATACAAAATAATAAACGCAGACTTTCAGTGTTAATCTGGACCTTCAGAACAGGAACACTACTCCTATTTGCTAATACCAACGATGTTGTTGATCTGTTGTCGGTAGTGTCCTTTCTCAGCACGATCCACACTGTTCGTCATACTAGCACTGACTTGTTAGCCACAAACAAATGGAGTCAAGCTCTTGTCTGTAGCCTACAAGCTGACTGAAAACAACTGAAATGTACTTTGTGTGCACTGTGGAATAGATTTCAGTTGTCTTCATGTGCTCCAGTATCTTCTTGTATCTTCTATGGGACCAGTCATTAAGAAGTGTCCCATTGACCTGCTTCTATAAAAGTTCACATTTATATTTATTGACTTTTAAGCCTGCTGCAGCAGAAAACTGGTCTATTAGCATGTTCAGTCTGATGTTTATTCCTTAAACAATGTGCTGTATCACCAACCAACAAGGTCAATCTGATTTGTTCACCAAAAATCAATAAACATTAATCATTGGACTATGTTAAATATACAGTATAATGAAAGTAATTCAACCACGATTAGAACCAACACATTTTAAATAAAACTTTGCCCAAAACAAAATCTGAATCACTTTGAATAATAAACAATGCTCTACTGTATAAACACCTTATAAAGTCTGGTTTCAATGTTATCTAAATGTAGCAGGGTGGATTATCCCTGCTTCGTGGGAACTGTGGTGCACGGTCACTAGGTAGCGAGACACAGTAGAACTCTGGCTAGCTGCACTTCCGTCTTTGGGGTCAGGAGCGTCAACTGGAGGCTGGCAGTGGGGGTGTATGAGGCCCAGGATTTACAAACCTAGTCCGGTACTCTGGTCTTCCTCCCTCTCTCTTGGGCAGTCAGCAGTACTCCCCAACATGCCCTCACTCTCCCCAATTGTCCCCTTAGCACCGCCCCACACCTAATGACCGAATGGTAAATAAATAACTTGGTTCCCCCCGCAAGCAGTACCCTCCCTCATTAACACCAGAAACCTTACAGTGGAAAAGGGAAGGTTGAATAGGAAGGGGTTAATAATAGATATATTACCCGCATCAAAGGGTTAGGATTAGGCTCAATAAAAGACACACACACCGTGCTCCCATTCAGTCTGAGTATTATTATATCATTGGCCTAGTTACACCATAGCTACGTCTGGTGATTATTGCACCATGGTTATTGTTACACAATAATTACAGTCTGATCATTAGGTGATTACGCTCTAGGCACCAAGTGCTCTCGTTGTACCCAGACTAAGTGCGGCCCACGTCTGGGCTAGACACAATATCAATACCTTCCCTAAGGGTTTACATATACTGCTCTACTCCGTAATATGGGGAAAGAAGGGAGGACATAGGGGAGGAATAACAGGGTTCACTGAATGGGAACATATTATTACACCAACACGGTATCACACTCAAAAGAAATAATCAGAAAACAAAAGAGTGGGCCCACAAAATACCAGTAAAGTCCTATCTTAATGCCGGCATGTATTGTTCGGGGTACCCCTATGGAATGGTAGTAGCAACGTTACTTTCACCCGCAGGCTGCACCACACTGTATACTGTATAATAACTGGGGAGCATCAATGCCCATTTGTACTCATCCACAATGGCCGCCTCGCCACGCCACTGTTGTCCGGAAAGCAAGATGGCGTCGAACGCTCTCGGTGAGGATGTTAGCAGGCGGAGCTGGGCAGAGAGGCAGCGCCGGCTGAGAGCGCGTGCTGAGCGATGATGACCCCTGCTGGACGGGACAAACTCCCGTAGGCTGCAGGCAGCCGGGTGCAGGTCTGATTGAAGGCAGCCGGAGCAGACTGATTGCAGGCAGCCGGGTGCAGATCTGGTTGAAGTCAGCCGGAGCAGCCCGGTTGTTGGCCCACGCTCGTCTCGGGGCTCGCACTCTATACCGCACACAGTAGCTACTATAACTCGATTGTTAAGGTGAAGTGACAAGGGTGAATGGTTCTGATATACAGAACCAGCTAAGTCCCTCTGCGTTGTGATTTGTCCGTCCTAATTCCCTCGTACTACTTTCAAAGACCAGAAAATGGCCTTGTTCGACAGCAGCTATGCAGGAGAATGAAGAGGAGAAGTTGTATCAGCATCTGTTTTTAATTCAAAGTAACAAATAAATAATGATTCTGGTTCAATTACAATGCTATAGTATTGATATACGAGACCCTATGCCGTCTGTAATCAAAACTAGACTAAGAAAGTAGATTAAAGAATGGTAGTTGTTGAGTGTCTTTGTTGTCTTGCTGACAACAAAGGATTCTGTTCTCGTTCCAAAAGCTTCTTCTCCGTGTGTTCCTTTGTTCCTGCTGCCGCTCCTCTGTGTGAATCGGGAGGTGTGTTCTCGTGTCTGTTCCGTTTCTGTGTGTCCTCTAGAAACCCTGAAGTTCCCTTTTATCAATGAGCCTGGAGTGTCTGCGTGATGTCACAGGAGTGACGTCAAGAAGATGTTTTCCTCCAATCACGGGCTCTCTAAGTTTGAATTTGAAATAGAGGGTTTGTCCTTAGTAGGCCAACTCTCTCTTCTTTGTTTCAAATCAGAGAAATAGATTCCGTCTAAACTAACTTAATACTTTTGTTATTAAACCCAAGATATATATATATTCGAATTGAGATTGATTTCATAAACACAGACATATCATTTTTGAGTAGTTTCTCTTGATGCTAAATGAGAATCACAGTAGTTTTATCATTAAGTCCACTTCTATAGTTTCTAATAATATTATTTTAACTTAAATCACTATCTATTTTATACAGTTAGTATTCAGCCCTTTGAGTATTTTCCAATTTAGTTTTAGAAGTGGCTTAATTTCAAAACTCGTGATTCTTTATCATAACCATAGCATTTTTCATATCATTAGCTTCAGGATTATTACCACAATATAGCCGAAATATTTGCAATTCATTTTAAGCAAATTTGAGTACAGAAGCAGACATTTGAAAGTATATTTGGGTTACTGAAATAATGACGCTTCGCTCCTCCTCTGCATCTGTCTCAACATGTAGTGCTCACAGGGGCAGTGTCACAGATAACACAGATATGTGACTACTCCCTCTATTGTCTGCAGCTGTTGCCAACACTTGTATGCAAATCCACCTCTTGTTGTGAGCACAATGTCTCTGTAACCACACACAATCTATGAACTAAGTCACTCTAGTTTTTACCAGTATATTTGATCTCCTACTGTTACACTTTGACTGTTTCTATAAGACTAGAATGATTAGTTACTGAGTTCCTTAACCTAGAAACAGACTAGTGATCTTTTATGACTTGCAGAGGACAGCTGTCTTCTGACCTTCTGTGCTTAAACCTTTTCTTATAGGAACATTTCACAACATGTTTAGGATTTATGGTTTATCAAATAATACTACAGTCCACACTCGGATAGAGATTAACTATCCTTAATTAGCTAGTATAATATGCTAAACATAGATCCTAACTTCTGCTTACTACTACCTGGATAAAAATTTAAACATTTTAAATCATACTTGGATAAAATACATACGACATCCCACACTCGGATCCTAAAAAATCAAAACAACATTCTTTTTCTACATCTCTTTCCTATGTATAGCTCAAACATCTTTATTTGCAGTCCATTTTGTTCACTGTGTGCAGTCTTTGACACTCTTTTTCGTACCAGGATCAATTTCCACTGGTTTCCCTTGGGGGTGTCAAATTCTGACTTGGAACAGGGAGAGGGGGGTCAATGTCTACTGGATTGACCTGTCCACCCCTCCTCCTTTCTCAGAGATGGTGCAGATCAAAACTGTTGATCTCACGCTAACTGCCACTCACATCTCTTGGTTAAACAGGGAGGTAGAATCAGAAAGCCACCTTTTTGCCTTCCGATCCCTCCCCTTCTTCTGTCGAGGCCTGGTGGTCGCCTTGTGCTGTCACTCAATAGGGGCATGACCCCCTGCTGTTGCTGTATGACCTGTTTATTGAAACAGGAGCTCTTTCCTCGGATGTCAGTTGCTTCGATCTTAGGTGGGGTGATTAGATCTCCCCTCTGGCGCTGTCACGGCTGTTGAGGAGGTTGTGTTGTCTCCTACAGTCGTCGCTGATTCGACCCCCGTCGACCCTCGGAATAGTGGAAGAGGTTTGATTCTCCCCACCCTCCGCCTGGTCGTTGATAGGGGCGATAGGGGCTCCACCCCCTTGCTTGATGACACCCGGTCAGTTGCTAAGGCCTTGCAGCCTGTCTGTTGACAGCCGGAGCAGTTGATGAGGCCTTGCAGCCTTTCCCCTCGTACATTGCCTGTCGTTTGGCCTCTCTCGTTCCCCTCCGAAGCCTCAAGACTCGGTCACTGCGTTGGCCGGAACTCTCAACGCTTGAGAGTTAGGCTTCTCCTGGATCTCTTGGTACCCGCAGTGTTGTGGTTCCCCATGGAACCGCTGGGTAGACACTAGCCAGTGTCCTGGATCAACAGTACCGCTGGAGTCCTTGGTCTTCCCCGTACCACACTCTGATGACTGCTGACTCCCCAATCTCCCATCCGTTTCCTGCAGTGAGTATATATCGCTTCGGTGGACAACGCAGGTTACTTCTATCACAACAATTGATTGCGAATCCATATTTTTCCTCCCTCAGACACTCTTTACTGGTCTGAGTTTGACAACTTTCTTTTCTTTTCCAAATCATTTATCTATATATTCCATGGCTTCTAGATCGTTAATATTCAAAATTCAGAAAAATTCACAGGGCTCTCATTATTTTGTGCTGTACTCTATTACTAGACAGTATACCCCACCATCCTTTGATGTGGAATATCATTCTAAACATCATACCTCCATTCCTGGACAGCTACCTCGGGTCGGACAGCCAGTACTGACGAGAGCCCTCCTCCAATAGATCCTACACGCACGGCAACAAATCACAGTCACCTTTAAACACACATCTTCCATACGCTCTGCCAGCCTCTATCAAGCCGTCAGAGTCCCCCACAAGCCAATTATCAATTGCACATGTCCACACCCTACACAAAAGCTATTTGGCCAATGGCGACCAAAACCTACTGAGCTTATCAATGTACAGAGAATCATGTTTTCCAACACTCCCCAATCGCGACACAACCCCCAGATCCTAGATCTGGGCCATCATTCATCAACGTGTTCTACGCACAGATCTGTGCTTACCCTGTGCGTACGATCATTTCTAAGCAAAGAGTGGGATTCATCAATTTCGATTTGAACTTGACTTCGTGCTTACATCTACGCACAGTTCAGACCTGGCGTACCTAGCGCCCAGTGGTAGAATATATTATTACAACAAGGAAATGAGCTTCTGTGCATAATAACACTGGCACGTTCTGTACGAACCGTAGTTCATTATAGTTCATTGTAAAATAGCAACAGTAGTGTAATTATGGTCAAAACCCTATAAATAGCATTTGGAATAATAGATCTTTCTCTCAGAATGAATGCAGCATGGTTTATATAGCGTTATCGGAATATACGGGGTGTAGGCTACTGACTGACTGCGCTCCGCGTAGCTTGATTGATTGATTGATTGAAAAGTTTATTAACAGATTGCAGAATGGGTACAGTACAGTACAGCTCAGTACATACAATTGTTAATTGGGGATGCAGACCAACTTTCATCTTGTTTACATCAGGGTCCCCCATTTTCAATTCATCATAAATCATAAAGCTCAACTCGTTATTATTCTGCGCAGACCGCAGAAACACGGGAACGTTTTGATTATATTTAAAAGACTTTACGTTAAACGAAACAAGTGGAACTTCGAAGCTGTAAGCAGAATACAAGTCATATGAATATAGTGTTCTTCCCCCTTTTTACTGTATAAGAAAGAATAGAAAACGCATTGCAATGACACTATAGTGGACAGACTATGTATATGATGGGATTCAAGTTCGCGTTTTTGTTGCTCATAGGCATGCTGTCAGAGTATGATATCTTAATCAAACATTCTAGAACATTTGTCGTCACAGATCATGTCCTAATAGAACACAGGCTATGGCATGGATCGTGATATTGTGTGGACTGTTATTATTACTGTACACCGGTACCACCCATTGTGACAACAGCCTTGTGAGTCCCGCACACAAACATGATGGAATTCAAGTTCATGTATTGAAAGGCAGGCTATCATACATGCAGTGAGATTCATTGTTCTTGTATATGCTCTCGTATTATATTGTTTATATAGGCTACCCAATACTGACATCAAAATAGATTGTAGTATGCCTCTAGAAATCATATGCAGCAGGTAGAAAATTGACGGGAGATCCATCGCGATTTGGAATAAAATTGAGGAGAACTTTAATCCCTGGGGTATTAATCAAACAACACGGGAAAAGGCAGTCATATTCCAGCGCGGTCTTTATTAGCCGACAACAAAATAGATGCATCTAAAAATCATATAGCCAATCGAACACAACTAATAAAGGCATTCATATTACAGCACGGTTATAATGACACACAACCAACGCCAAACAGTGGTCAACGAACGGTCTTTATTAGTATTTTGAGCTGTCCAGGCAGAATTGCAGCAATGGTCTTAGGGAGCCGTTGATATCTGACATCACCGTTTACGAGTCCGCCTTTTATTTATCCCACAATGCGCGATAGTGTCTTCTTGGTTCGACAGCAGTGAACAATCTTCGTGGAGTTTCTCAGGGTTCCGCTCGGGTCCGTCCATTATTTCACATCCCATGGGGGGTGTTTCCTCATTTTCATGACCATATATGGATAATCATGCACGAGCATTGACGGTAGAACAAAGTGGTATTCATCAACACGGAGGACCATAGAGCCTGCGTATGCACGTGTGATGAATGCCGACTTCCCTGTGCGTACGCTAGTTCTACATTCCGTGCTTACGTGTGGAAGTAGGTCAAGTTCTACATCCACGTTGATGAATGAGGGCCCTGGATTCTTAATGAGCGGAGAACAAAACCATGAACCAGCTCTAGTCCATTCACATTGTTCCCAGTCCACTGTATAGACATATATTACCAGTCCCGCTGTGTCGTCACCATCCTCCGTTCCTAAGAAAAAATAAAGAAAAAAAACAAAACAAAGCAAAACATCCCAAAACAACAACTGAAAGTTTAAAACAATAAACAAAATTTGTGAGCATCACTTTTTCAACTCACTCCTAGAAACAAAATTAACCTATCATCTAGGGGCGTAACCACCCCCGTATGTACTAAGAAACCAAATGAAAAAATCAAAAGAATAAACAAAATGAAAACTTCCGGCCTAAGGCAGGAATTGCTTGTAAAACACTAGGAAATAAAAATAAAAATAAATAAACGTCTATATTTATTATTGATGATTGTTAATGCCCATCTATCAATATCTTCTTACTTTCTTAATCATGCAGTCCACCCTTTGACCAATCTGTTTATTGATCAAGCATGGATAATTACTACTGATCACTAGCTGACGCCGTGTCACATAATTTCTCTGTCTAATATTAAATATCTAATATTAACTGTTTAACCACCAGTTTTGGTTAGTACGATTAGCTCATGCATCCGTCAGTTACTTCATCACTCCACGTTAGTCGCACATCCATTTTAGTAACTTCCACACATAACCTAATCACCTAACCCCTCTATATATTTTCTATTCTATTTTTATTCTAGTCAATCTAGTCAATTCATTTTAATTTTTAATACCTATCTATATTCTTTATTCTGCCGGCGGCCTCTGCAGACATGACCTTTGAAAATGACCTATCAGTCCACAGATCCAGCAAACCTGTCTTTGTTCCCTCTGTGGTGGGCCCCCCGCCTGCAATCGGATGGCCCTGGGTTCATCTGGCCCAGAGTCTGTCCTTGCTCTCTGCCATTACCTCCATGGCTCTCACCTCTGACAGTCCCTTCCTGGTTTCGCCCCCCTTGAGCCTGGTCTGGGGAAAAAACCACATACCTGTCCCGTTCAGCCACCGTCCTTTGAGCCTGCTGTCGGGAGGGGTCTGGAAAACTACCCCGCCCGAGGCTCTCAGCACCCTGTCGAGGCCCCGCTCCCTGTCTGGGCAACGGGGCACAGGGCATTGCTTGATCACGGCGGCCTAATTCCGATGCCCGAAGCATGACCTCAGTCACTGTACCATCTAGCAGTACATTCTTTCTCGCCAGTTCTTGCTCCAGCCTCTGCGTCTCGTGTGCGGCTTGACCAATCTCCCGTTGTGTCTTCATCAGGTCTCGATGAACTGCCTCATGTCGTTCGAACGCTACTATAAACGCTCTCTGTTGTAGCTGTTGGCTATAGGACGGCGCCTCTTCCCCCATCTCAGCGCTGGCGGTCTGACGTCCCATCTCTGGGCCCCGCCTCCCCTCTTGGCTCTGGTGCTGAGGGGGTCCTGGACAGGGGGAGCTTGCGGGCTGTGGGCACTGTTCTTGATACCGACCTTGGTTTTGCCTGTATCCGCCTCTTCGTTTGAGCACCCATCGGGGGACTCCTTCTCTGGGTTGAACGTCCTGATCACAGTCCCTCGATACATGTCTGAGATTTCCGCACGGTCAGCACACCACCCTGGCCCTTGCTGACTGGCTCCTCGTCACCTTGCCACGCCACGCGGCTCTGGTAAAACAGTTGTCTCTGGTTCTCTCTCCTGAAAGACCCCCTGTGTCGGAGTTAAAGACATTATTCCCAGTCCCTCCGTCACGCTCGTCTCAGGAGGGGAGTCAGTCACATTCAAATCAATCAGGTTATCGTCACTGCTCAATTCGGTCAATGAAATGTCTGCAGAAGGTATCGGCATGCCCCCACCATTGGCCTGACTACTGTTGGCCATTTTTTATATTGCTTCTATTTTTTATACTATGGGTTAATGAAATAGACTAATTGTCAACTCTCGTTTTTGTTATCTTATTTTTTCTTCTAGTTGCTCCTATCAAATTTGGTGAATCTGCTCCATATTAATCATTCACACTCACTCTCATACACTCAAATTTTACCGTTTGGAAAGCAAGTTTCTCTGTATTTCAACCTATTTTTACAACCTTGAGTTAAAAATCACTCACACTGGCAGAAAGATTTATTGGTGCAGACAGGAATTGACAAAACGCTTAGTATACTACACCCAGACTTTTAACAGTCCATTGTTCCTCCGTTGGAGTTTGGAATCGTCAGCACTGCTTCTGTCTGCCCTCGAGCAGCTGTGAAGAAGGAAAGAAAAAAAACATACACTTAATTAGCAGTGGCATTTCCCTTTCACAATCCATCATTATCTTTAAGCATGGAATGTCGGGCATCCTCTATACTAATATCACTTTAGAGAGCGTTAGTGAAATCTTCTTTTGAATTTTAACGACACGGCCTTAGCTGTGTTCTGTCTGTTGTCCTCATCGGAAAACTGGATCTTCCAATCCCTTTGTTGTGTAACTGCTTCACATGACTCTGAGGAACACTATTTCGCATCAACCTCTTCCGTCTGTTTCCGGTACGTTTGATGTTCCTTTAAACAATCAGAATTAGTTTTACAGCCTATCATTTCTAAACATTCGTGCTGGATATGGTAATATAGTTGATTAAAATTGCTTCTTCCTCTTAATGAATTTGTAATTCCTTTCTCATAAAATACTTTAACTCTTATTGCTCTTCAAATGACTATGTGTATATGTAATTCTAACATTTCCTTCTATGTGTAGCTGTATTTATTTCTATCTGAGAAAGTCTAACATTGTATTCCTCTCATATATCGCTTTTTACATCACAGTATTCACATAATTTATTCATAATCCATACTCATTTCCCCCGTTAACACCCTAACCTTAGGTGTTAAACATCACGCTTCCAACTCACGAGGAATTAAATACATTTTCAGTGACTTATATCACAGAATCCCTGTGGCTTGGAACAGTGTCCCACAACCTGTTCATTAAACTACAGGTGCAGACACTAACCCCATATTGAAATCCCTGCAGACCAATGATAACCCACCAGTCCGCCATTCGCAGCCCAAGGCCGCTTCCCAGTTTGCAACCTGAAAAGCGAAACCCCGGGCTTCCCACACAAGGATATTCAAAATCCATACAACTCTCAACCCCTGCTGCACTTATACAGCACCTCAGACTCAAATCAACAACAGCAAACACCTTCACCTAAATATCCACACATAATATGACTTAATGCGCGCAGTTTGGCAGCGAGCTACGACGCAGCGCACACATGACGCACCTACATTAATGCGCGCAGTTAGACAGCGAGCTTCGACGCAGCTGTCTACCACCGCACGTCACGACGCCCGCGGTCCTCAGTAGGGGAGTTGGGAGCTGGTACCCCCGTTGAAATGAGAAAAAAAATGACACCCCTTCGCCGAAAACCAAATACAACCGTGGCAGGCAGGAATCCCACCACTGAACCACCATGCATAACAAACCCTGGCACGCCCCCTCCATCATACGCCTTGTTCTTCTATCAACATCGCAATCGCAGGTGCAGCCGAGCAGAGCGACCCCTCATACGCAGGTCCATCTGCGTAGTGAGTCCCAAACACAACCTCAAAGCACACTCTGACTTACGGCCCACCATCATGAACGCCACACACAAGACACTGACACGGAGTCTCTATCACACCAGCCAGAGTTCGTCCAAACGTAAAAGAAGAAGTACGAGCGCCTTGCCGACCAAAGCGTAGCGCCACCGGTTCAACACGACCGGCCGCCACCCAGGGACCACATCATATGGTCCATATGCAGCCTCGTCAACCTGAACCCGCGTTGCCCCGGGTCAGCAGCGCCCCACTTCTCCGTTAAATCAAGGGGCCGGAAGGGGGCTGGAGACCCTGAGTGAGCCATAGAGCATGGCCCCACCGCCGCTGCCACGACATCATTGCCCTGACGCTGGCCATTACCACTACCCGCACTAGAGACCTACAGAAAATAACAATAACCTGCTGCACATCTAACCTTGCATGAGCCACTAGGCCCACCCAACCGAGGGAGAGGGAGGGAGAGAGAGAGGGAGGGAGAGAGAGAGAGAAATAGAGAGAGAAAGAGAGGGAGGGAGAGCGCGAGAGATGGGGAGAGAGGGGGGGGGGGGGGGGCGATGAGGGGGGGAGAGGGAATGGAAGAACGGGAGAGGGGAAGAGGGAGAGAGAAAGAGAGAAGAGAGAGAGAGGTGGAGAGAGAGGGAGAGAGGGAGATACCAGACTCTACTACACTATCAACCACTACTACTGCTTAACAATTTAACCTCACTATCAAACTAACCTTAACTCTAACGTCAGTACATAAAAGAAAAAAAACATCCAGTGTATGAGGCCAAATGAAAACCAAAAGCAGCTTTGAATGGAAACTTAACCTGGCCTCTGCCGCCCTCTACTGCAATTCCAAACAAACACCACCTAGACAAAATAAATCCCTCAAAATGGACGCCTCTCGCCCCTACCAAGATGGCCGCGCTCCTTGTTTACACGTGAAGTCCTATCACTAGCATCTCGCGAGACATCCCGAGAGTCCCGTCATGCTACGCCGTTAGCATAGGTAGCTTAGCATATTAGCTTTGTTAGCCTTAGCTCAGCATAGGTAGCATAGCCTAGCCCAGCCAGTATGTTCACACACTCCACTCAGCCCTATGACGTCATCAACCGGCGACCACTCAGCCACATTAGCTCCGTTAGCTCAATGTCCGATAGCCTAGCGCGGCTAGTTAGCATTAGCTCAGCTTCAACCACGACACCGTAATAACGTCCCCTAACGGCATATTGCCCCGTTTTGCCGCGCGGGCCGACACACCGCAATGTTAGCATAATATAGCTCCACCCTGCAGCAGAACTTTAATCTCTCCAAGTGGTAGTGTACAGATTTAATCAAAAAAATAAAAATATTACAACATACACAGGCCATCTCAAACACTAGCCTGACCCCGCCGCCATTGTTTGAGCTGAGCCTAGAACGACTTCCGGGTCAACTTCTCCGCCCCAGTTGATTTCTTTTTACATTAAACAATTACCTTAAATCCACCGAATTCGAAATTTCTAATGTACATTACATATCCCAGTGACCCCAACACACTCGCGATCTACACTATACACTCGACACCACGACGCCCCGTCCACCATTAGCTTCGGTCGCCTCCGTGGCTAACGTAGCAGCTAATCTGCTACGTCCGATAGCCTCAGCTAAAACGGCGTCTTTCATTACATTTCCCTGCGGTCGTTAGTCACCAGAATTTCATAATAATACAACAATAATCTACTCATATATGCGCTTCCATTCCTAACCACTAACAGACATGCTTCAAACATACATAACCAGTAATACACATTCGCTTCAATCATGCACTTCCATTCATTCACAATCATTCAGTTTTGAACAGACCCAGTATTACTGCAACCGCGAGCCACGACGAGCGGCCTACAGTATTGAATAAACTCTAAGCATAATATAAGCGCTCATTTCCATAGTTCAAAAACATACGCTTCTCATACCTGTATTGTTAGACCGACTCCTGGTTCAAAGTGTTTGTTGTAGTCCGTTCCCAAAAGGCTATCCTGAGCTCTTAGTCAGTCGATAGCTCGGCCTTAGCCTCTGTTTTCCTAGCTTTAATACTAGTTTCATCACATCTTTACTATTTTTAATACGTTAACTTCGCTCATTTTTTCCCGCGCTTAAGAGCAATAGTTCACTATATATGTACTGAATGTTTAGTTTACAAACAGCACATTGAAACGAATCGTTATTAAGTACTTTTTATTCACCGATTTGCCGCGACGTACGTGTACCGAAATATGGCCCAGAGTCTACACGTCCTAAAACGGATTTCCGCCGACTATCGTTTTCTGTAATCAATAAATCTCACTTTGTTGACAAACCCAGTCAGCCTCTTCCTAATCCATTTGACCGACCACCAACACGGATCGATCTTCATTCAGTTCGGCTGATATTGCCCAGAGAGCCTACCTCCCGTTGATTTGAAACGGTGAGCGGCCAGCCTGGTACAATATTTTCAAAAGCCTACGTGAAGCTCCGGTGAGGCCACCCTTTGCATATTATTTCCACGTTAAATCATCTCGCGACCCGTAACGCCCATTATCATATCGACTCCCTCCATACACACATCTTCTGATTACGTGACCCGAACAGTGTTGGATTTAGAGTATTAACGACACAACGTCCCGCCGATAGTTCAGATCCCCGCTTGTCGCCGTTTGAGAGACGGCCCCAAGCGGAGATCTGCTTCACCCAGCAAGCGTAGACCCATAATACACCCACTTGTTCAGACACGAAAAAAATACCTCAACTCATCTGTGCACATTCCCGGAAAAAACGACTTAGGTCTGTCCATTAAACAGGATACACTCCACCGGACCCTCTTGACACCAGACTACTGAGACCACGATTCAATGGCCATTTCACCTAATGCAGCCCGGCACGTCAATTCGCGAGAAGCGTACTAAAAACGCCCCCGCTGGCCGATTGAACTAATCAATATGATAACTGCGCCGTTACGCACCCCCAACGCCCCACTATATCCCTCCCCGAGAGACATTTTTGAGGTAATCATCTCTATCAACCCCAGTTCGAACAGAACGCTCTCCGTGTTCAGTCATCACGGCCCGTGTCCACTCACCTATTTTCAGGATCCTGTCGGCAGCCGATCGCTCCTGGTGTCCAGTGCTTATTCAGCCGTAAAAAAATCAAAATCAAGAGCGTTTCACATTCAAGGGTCCTCTGCGTTGTGATTTGTCCGTCCTAATTCCCTTGTACTACTTTCAAAGACCAGAAAATGGCCTTGTTCGACGGCAGCTATGCAGGAGAATGAAGAGGAGAAGTTGTATCAGCATCTGTTTTTAATTCAAAGTAACAAATAAATAATGATTATGGTTCAATTACAATGCTATAGTATTGATATACGAGACCCTATGCCGTCTGTAATCAAAACTAGACTAAGAAAGTAGATTTAAGAATGGTAGTTGTTGAGTGTCTTTGTTGTCTTGCTGACAACAAAGGATTCTGTTCTCGTTCCAAAAGCTTCTTCTCCGTGTGTTCCTTTGTTCCTGCTGCCGCTCCTCTGTGTGAATCGGGAGGTGTGTTCTCGTGTCTGTTCCGTTTCTGTGTGTCCTCTAGAAACCCTGAAGTTCCCTTTTATCAATGAGCCTGGAGTGTCTGCGTGATGTCACAGGAGTGACGTCAAGAAGATGTTTTCCTCCAATCACGGGCTCTCTAAGTTTGAATTTGAAATAGAGGGTTTGTCCTTAGTAGGCCAACTCTCTCTTCTTTGTTTCAAATCAGAGAAATAGATTCCGTCTAAACTAACTTAATACTTTTGTTATTAAACCCAAGATATATATATATTCGAATTGAGATTGATTTCATAAACACAGACATATCATTTTTGAGTAGTTTCTCTTGATGCTAAATGAGAATCACAGTAGTTTTATCATTAAGTCCACTTCTATAGTTTCTAATAATATTCTTTTAACTTAAATCACTATCTATTTTATACAGTTAGTATTCAGCCCTTTGAGTATTTTCCAATTTAGTTTTAGAAGTGGCTTAATTTCAAAACTCGTGATTCTTTATCATAACCATAGCATTTTTCATATCATTAGCTTCAGGATTATTACCACAATATAGCCGAAATATTTGCAATTCATTTTAAGCAAATTTGAGTACAGAAGCAGACATTTGAAAGTATATTTGGGTTACTGAAATAATGACGCTTCGCTCCTCCTCTGCATCTGTCTCAACATGTAGTGCTCACAGTGGCAGTGTCACAGATAACACAGATATGTGACTACTCCCTCTATTGTCTGCAGCTGTTGCCAACACTTGTATGCAAATCCACCTCTTGTTGTGAGCACAATGTCTCTGTAACCACACACAATCTATGAACTAAGTCACTCTAGTTTTTACCAGTATATTTGATCTCCAACTGTTACACTTTGACTGTTTCTATAAGACTAGAATGATTAGTTACTGAGTTCCTTAACCTAGAAACAGACTAGTGATCTTTTATGACTTGCAGAGGACAGCTGTCTTCTGACCTTCTGTGCTTAAACCTTTTCTTATAGGAACATTTCACAACATGTTTAGGATTTATGGTTTATCAAATAATACTACAAAGGACTTTGATACTTGGTTAGCCGCACGTTACTTATACCGCACACAGTAACTATTATAACCCGATTGTTAGTGCCTGGCTCTGCACTAATTGTTCACACACTATCGCTGTTACTGCTAGGATATCGTGTCCACTAGCAAGTACTTCCTATCACCCGCATAACTTCTGCAACAGGGCTCTCCAGAGCCCCCGTCCGTTGCGACTGTTCGTGTCCAAGTTCACTGCCGAAGAGGTTCTCTTTCCGTCTTCCGCTCCCATATATCACGTTCCATCTCTCTCCAACACTCTCTGTCAGACACCGCCCCCTGCTGGTCCGCCTACTAGTCACACAGGGAAGGATGTTGATTATGGTCCAGCGATACTGTGTATGGTCCATACTTCAGTCGATAGAAGGAAGAGAAACTCATATCATTGCTCGTGGGAATATCAATGATGTCTTTGTGTACAAAGGGGATATAAAACACAAGTCAGCAGTTCTGAAAATAATATACAATATTTTCAGACTGCTACATTTCCCCCCACTTTGAACTTGCTAAGTCCTCTGCAAGTTAACAACAACACCAACCAACCCATGCATGAAAACGGTCCTGAGACCAACAGTTTCACACATCGATCGACACTTGTACCTTATGCTAACAGTTTCACACACTCCTTCATGAGCTGGACACACTGTTCAACAAACACACGTAGTCCTGGCGATACCGAACGGGTAGCCGACCTCTGGTGCTCCTGTGGGGCCGGGCTGGTCCGACTCCCCCCTCTTGGATCCCGTGTCCGTCTTCTTGCCCTCCCGGGTAGCAACACGAGAGGAGGTAAGAGGGGTGGAGTCCCCAAGGGGGGGACCATCAGACTCGGAGGAGCTCTGTGCAGGTTCGTGCATCCTCCGGGGGATCCGCGCGTGCTCCCACCCGCCTCGGGCGGTCTCGTAGGTGCATGTTCCGGGGCCCAAGCCTTCGGGACCACGTCTCGAGCCGGGGCACACCGTATACACTGTTGCCTCCAGCCCTTCACCTCGGCCGCCATCTCTGGCCAGTAATAGCCCCGCCCCATTAACCCTAGTGTCCCGCGATCACCCAAATGTCCCCCAGGACAAGTTGAATCTCGTATACGTGCCGTTGCAGCACCCCCAGCACCACCAACTGTAGTCTCTCCTCCCCATCTCGAGGGTCACTAACCCGCCTGAATAGCACCTTATTCTTCAGACGGAACCGTTCCCACTGCCCGTAGAGCTTACGCATGAGTGGGCTCACCTCTTGCAGTTGCACCCCGGTGGGGTGGATCCCCTTCATCACCGCCTCCCGTACGGGCCCCACCTCCGGGTCCTCCACTTGGACTTGCCGTATCTCGTCCCAGCTATATCCGCAGTCTCCCTTCTGGACCGCTGTCTGCTTTGCGCCGATCACTGGGACCCCCGGCGGATCGGTCCGCTTCTCGGGGCTCCGGCGAGCACGGACGGGGCCCGGCCGACCCCGCGCAGCCCGGAGCAAGCAAGCCCGAACTTCTTCCGCCGAGATCGTTACATAACCTTCGCTGTTGACTTCCGGCGGCTCCCGTGGGCTCACCTCTTCGGTTGGCCTTGCGACCAGGGCGGAGGCCTGTGACGGCCCGGCCCGCGCTTCGGGCCGCCGGTGGGCACGAACACCTTCCGCTGGGATCGCTAGAACGTCCCTTGCGGTGTCCACTACCTCCGGTCCTGGTCTCCTTGGAATGGCCGCCCGGGCACCAGCGCGTCTGTCGGGCCGGCCGCCTCGGCGGCGTATCATCCGGCACGTCACCACACTTCTCTCTCCGGCCCCTCGTCTGGCGTTCGCCAGGTCGGCCGACCCGCCGGCTGTTGCGTGGGTGGCGCCCTGTACTGGTGGGAGAGGAACCTCACCGCCCGACGCTTCCTTCGGGCGCAGTTCTCCCATCGCGCGGGGGCACTCGCGGCCGATATGGCCGGGCTGTTGACAGGTGTAGCAGATCAGCCTCCCATCCTCGCTCCGGCGGGGTAGTCTGCGCGGGGTAGAGGGCACGTCTTCCCTCCGTCGGCTTCCGGCGAAGCCTCTCTGGGGCGTATCTCGCTCCTGTTGAAGTGCCTGGAATAGCTGCTCCATGCGCGGGCCCAACTGCTCCTGGCCGGCGAAGAGCTGCCGGATGGACTCCTGAAATGCGGCTAGTTCCGGAGGTGGCTCGCATCTCTCCACGGCGACTCTGGTTACGACGGCGTCGACTGCCCTTCGTGGTCCGGGTCGGTACCCTGACGGGCCCGGAGCTTCGGGGTGGGGAGTAGAGTCGGGGCGTGGCTCGCCGGCCGAGCGGGGGCAGTCTCTGCTGATGTGGCCCGGCTGGTCGCTCCGCCCGGGATGGCCCGGCTGCCTAAATATTAAAGGCAACCAACTTGTGTCTAGCCACGCCCAACTTGCGTCTAGCCACGCCCCCGCGGCGACGCGGCAGCAGCAGAGCGTAGCGCGGAGCTCCGTCGCGGCAGCATTATGTAGCAGTAATCCGCCCTTTTTTACTATCCAGAACTAGCTCAATTGGCAGCGCTGCATTGCTGTGGATCCTACGGCCCGTTGCTGGCAAGTTAGATTCCCTTCAATTTTATTTTATTTTTTTTAACGTGCATTCGCATTCTTTCGCCGTTAAGTTTAGGCATAACTTTAAACATTGTTTCGGAGTTGGTTAAGGTTAGGCATTGTTTCGGAGTTGCTTAAGGTTAGAAGGGTTAAGTTTAGGCGCTGTTAAGGAGCTGGTTAAGGTTAGAGTTTGTCTTAGAGAATGGCAATATTTTTTAACGTGCATTCTTTTGCCGGTTAAGTTTAGGCATTGTTTCGGAGTTGGTTAAGGTTAGGCATTGTTTCGGAGTTGCTTAAGGTTAGAAGGGTTAAGTTTAGGCGCTGTTAAGGAGCTGGTTAAGGTTAGAGTTTGTCTTAGAGAATGGCAATAGACAGCCTATTTCCGCGCTGCAGCGCGAGGCAATAGACAGCCTATTTCCGCGCTGCAGCTCTCTCGCGCTGCCGTGGTCACATGGGCGTATTGGCCAATCAGAGAAACGCTAAACACAAGTTGGTTGCCTAAAATATTCACGCGGCCCGGCTATGACCTCCGGCTTCGGGGTGTCGCCCTCCGACATCTTAGGTCTCTTGGTTGTCACTTACGAGGGAGTGGAGTAGGATGTAGATCCTGTTCGTGACGCCAAATGTAGCGGGGTGGATTATCCCTGCTTCGTGGGAACTGTGGTGCACGGTCACTAGGTAGCGAGACACAGTAGAACTCTGGCTAGCTGCACCTCCGTCTTTGGGGTCAGGAGCGTCAACTGGAGGCTGGCAGTGGGGGTGTATGAGGCCCAGGATTTACAAACCTAGTCCGGTACTCTGGTCTTCCTCCCTCTCTCTTGGGCAGTCAGCAGTACTCCCCAACACGCCCTCACTCTCCCCAATTGTCCCCTTAGCACCCCCCCACACCTAATGACCGAATGGTAAATAAATAACTTGGTTCCCCCCGCAAGCAGTACCCTCCCTCATTAACACCAGAAACCTTACAGTGGAAAAGGGAAGGTTGAATAGGAAGGGGTTAATAATAGATATATTACCCGCATCAAAGGGTTAGGATTAGGCTCAATAAAAGACACACACACTGTGCTCCCATTCAGTCTGAGTATTATTATATCATTGGCCTAGTTACACCATAGCTACGTCTGGTGATTATGGCACCATCGTTATTGTTACACAATAATTACAGTCTGATCATTAGGTGATTACGCTCTAGGCACCAAGTGCTCTCGTTGTACCCAGACTAAGTGCGGCCCATGTCTGGGCTAGACACAATATCAATACCTTCCCTAAGGGTTTACATATACTGCTCTACTCCGTAATATGGGGAAAGAAGGGAGGACATAGGGGAGGAATAACAGGGTTCACTGAATGGGAAAATATTATTACACCAACACGGTATCACACTCAAAAGAAATAATCAGAAAACAAAAGAGTGGGCCCACAAAATACCAGTAAAGTCCTATCTTAATGCCGGCATGTATTGTTTGGGGTACCCCTATGGAATGGTAGTAGCAACGTTACTTTCGCCCGCAGGCTGCACCACACTGTATACTGTATAATAACTCGGGAGCATCAATGCCCATTTGTACTCATCCACAATGGCCGCCTCGCCACGCCACTGTTGTCCGGAAAGCAAGATGGCGTCGAACGCTCTCGGTGAGGATGTTAGCAGGCGGAGCTGGGCAGAGAGGCAGCGCCGGCTGAGAGCGTGTGCTGAGCGATGACGACCCCTGCTGGACGGGACGAACTCCCGTAGGCTGCAGGCAGCCGGGTGCAGGTCTGATTGAAGGCAGCCGGAGCAGACTGATTGCAGGCAGCCGGGTGCAGATCTGGTTGAAGTCAGCCGGAGCAGCCCGGTTGTTGGCCCACGCTCGTCTCGGGGCTCGCACTCTATACCGCACACAGTAGCTACTATAACTCGATTGTTAGGGACTTTGATACTTGGTTAGCCGCACGTTACTTATACCGCACACAGTAACTATTATAACCCGATTGTTAGTGCCTGGCTCTGCACTAATTGTTCACACACTATCGCTGGTACTGCTAGGATATCGTGTCCACTAGCAAGTACTTCCTATCACCCGTTGCTATCTCACGGGGCCCTCTGGCATAACTTCTGCAACAGGGCTCTCCAGAGCCCCCATCCGTTGCGACTGTTCGTGTCCAAGTTCACTGCCGAAGAGGTTCTCTTTCCGTCTTCCGCTCCCATATATCACGCTCCATCTCTCTCCAACACTCTCTGTCAGACACCGCCCCCTGCTGGTCCGCCTACTAGTCACACAGGGAAGGATGTTGATTATGGTCCAGCGATACTGTGTATGGTCCATACTTCAGTCGATAGAAGGAAGAGAAACTAATATCATTGCTCGTGGGAATATCAATGATGTCTTTGTGTACAAAGGGGATATAAAACACAAGTCAGCAGTTCTGAAAATAATATACAATATTTTCAGACTGCTACATAAGTAATCAATCAAATCAAGAACAAGTCTTATATTAGAACTTAAAGGAACACACCAACATTATGGGGAAATGCACTTACTGTCTTCTATAGAGTCAGACAAGAAGATAGATACCAATTTCCTCTCTGTGCGTTCAGTAGAAAGTTATCCAGCTACAAGCTAGCCTAGCTTAGCACAAATGAATGGAAGCGAATACGGATCAGCTAGCCTAGTTGGTGACCAAAACCCCCTCTCCCGGAGTTTTAAGCTGTTCGTATCCGCGTCCATTCATTTGTGCTAAACTAGCCTAGCATGCAGCTGGATAGCTTTATACTGAACTCTGAACACATAGAAAGGAAATTGGTATCTATCTTATTGTCTGACTCTGGAGAAGACAGTAAGCGCATTTCCTTTAAGTTCTAATATAAGACTTGTTCTTGATTTGATTGATTACATAGATCAGGGGTTCCCAAACTTTTCAGGCCGGGACCCAGAAAATAAGGCGTCAGAGAGCCGCGGCCCAATGCACATCGTCAGACTTTAAATTTTTTATTTTTTGCCAGGCGACCGATTTTTTAAGACAAATATCACTTCAATCCTATTAAGTTAGTTCAAGTTAGTTATTCATTTATATGTGCTATTTATGAGAGGGCTAACTTGTTGCAAAATAATAATGATAATAATAATAGCCTCATTAAAATACTATTGTTGCTTCGGTTGTTTTCAGCGTTTCATGTGCATAATGTGTTATTTAGTTTGAAATGTTCGTTGAAATAAGTAGATTTTTTGTTTTTGTTTATTTATTAAGTATACCATATAGTCACATTTTAGAATACAATAGAATAGAATTTTAGAATACAACTAGAAACACTGTCCTGGCCTGCTTCTAAGTTCAGTGGCCTGACAATTTTTATTTTTATTTTTTTAATCATCTCGCGGCTCTCCCGTGGCTGCTCGCGGCCCACCTTTGGGTCGCGACCCCGACTTTGGGAACCACTGACTTAGATGACATTGAAACCGATGCTCTTTTTTGTATTTCTTGACTTTTATAATACAGTTATTCCTTTAAGTGATGGTTGGTCATAAAGCAAATATAATCTCATCAAGACATTTATTTTCCAAGGGTGCCCAGACCTTTTGACATGGAGGGCCAATGTAACACAGACAGTTGGTAATTTAATCAATGTAACAAGCAAATAACAGTGTCGTAGGTCTCACAGCAGTGTGTTTGTACCTTATAATCGTTTTCTAATCATTTTTATAACACTATACCCAGATAGCAAAAAATTAGTGAATCAACGTTGAAATAGGGTTAGGCAGAAATATTGAATCTATGTTGAAGCCTGACATCGAAATTATACAAATCGTTGTCTATGACTTACATGTTGAATCAACGTTAGGTGTCAACCATAACTGATACTATATCAATGTTGATTCAACCATCATCTAAATGGTAATCTACATGCACATTTTAGTTGATTTTATATTGAATCAATGTTAGACATCAATGTTTATTCAACCATAATCTAAATGGTACTCTACTTGTACATTTGTAACTTGTACATCTACTTGTAACTTGTAAAGTTAAGGAATCAATACTGATTAATGTACATTTTACATTAAAATATTGCTGCTGATATGTATACATCATAACATTACATGTTTTTTTCCTGCTGTTAAACACACTATTGTTAAATAAATAATAATACAATTCTTATATGACCATATTTCCAAAAATGTGTGAACAAAAATGACAACATGGCTTTAATATGAAAATTAATTTTTTTCTTTCAAGAGGGTCTCATCATACTTCCAGTGACCAGTTAACCTTTTACACAAACATTAAATAACAGACCTTATAACAGACCTTTCATTAACAATACTATATATAGCCACTGCCAGAATAGTGACACACGTATTGTGTGTGGTGAGCACACGCATTCATGCACAACGAAGACAAGATTGCGTTGTCTCAATCATTTTAACTATAAATTTATGAGCTCAAAGTATGAGCTCACTGACTGAAATGTCCAACAAAAAGCATCAATTGTCAAATAATATTGATCACATTAACTAGACTAGATGTTTTTGAGGAAATTAGAAAGGGAACAACAACTTAACCCTTGTGTCTGATCAGATTCGTATTTGTTTGATAACTTTGCAGTGATTATGTTTGTAGCCAACATAATATGTGGCATAATCTTTTAATTATCTTGTTTTTTTTTTTTACTCTTCATAAATTGTTTATTCAACTTCAGCCCGATCATAACCACCACATATTGTTTTTTTTGTCATATTTAACAACTCTTTTCAGAAAAGTGGGAGTATTTCATTACAAAAATAATATAAATTATGATCAGGGCTGAAGTTGAATAAAATATTTATGGAAAAGAAAGTGGGAAATTATTTCAACATAATCTTTTTATGGAGTTTTTCAATTTAGTCCCCTAATAAGAGTATAATACTTTAGTTTTCAGACACAAGGGTTATGGCAGAGGATTTGAATTTAAACACAGTGGAGCTTAGATGATCTACAGTTGTCCACGACTTATCCTCCAAGGCATCTGCTATATAATAATCTTCAGATTTACTTAAGTGTTATTAGTAGGTTACAGCAGTAAGCATTAGTTTGCTCAGTCAATTATGGCCAATTTGTTTTATATTGTTTAATACAGTTAAATAAATAGATAAATGAAAAGCAAATGTTTTTGTATCACCCCCCCCCCCACTGTACCGAAAATAATACCGAACCGTGACTTCAAAACCGAGGTACGTACCGAACCGTGGATTTTGTGTACCGTTACACCACTAATGTTTCTATAACTCTCTCCCATATAACTCTCTCCCATACCCTTAACACCAACCGCTGAAGTGCCCTTGAGCAAGGCACTAAACCCCCAACTGCTCCAGTGGAGTTGCTCAGTGGCCAACAGTGTCAGACTGTGGTTGTACTGGGCAGCTCCCAGGTGTGAATGGAACTCTGTGGATGTGAAGCAGGGCGTAGCTGAAAAAGAGCATCCGTGCTCAGCGAACCTACCCTGGGTAAATAAAGGTTAAAATAAAAAATAAAAAAATAAACACTGCAAGAACAGGCTGAAGCAGCAAGTCATTCAAGTAGATGCCGTCCATGGAAGAACAGTGTCCATGAGGGTAATTCCTTGTACTGTATGAACCAGGGAAACAGTGTGTGCTGGGGTACCCTAAGTTTGACTCTGGTTCGCTTGACTTAAGTTTGGGTCACTTCGGTTCCTTGAGATGCCTCCCTCCCGGTCTGGCGCATAACGAAGCCACTTCTTGACAGTTTCGCTGTAGTCCTGGTCGGTCAGCTTGGGGTCAAACTGTCGAGCAGCAGCTGATAGACACAAAAATAAAAAAGTGAGGAAGAGAGGTGAGATGATGTACGATGATAAGAGCACCCCTCACTTCACACGAGTGCGATTTTTTTTAATCACTCAATTACTCACTCTGTAGGTCTACAGTAACAAGCTACAGTCAGCATCCAGTTAGACTGGACAGGAAAGAGAAGCAATCGCCTAGCCTGACACCATCTAGGCAATACAATGTGTATCCATGCACCTCTAAAGCTCACCAATTACGTTGTCCATTTCTTATAGGTTGCACTTTCATCACTTTATTCCAACATAACACTTTTTTTTAAAGTTTTTGCAACAGCATAATTATATTCTGAATCACCAGCATCACCAGCATCACCACCTCACTACCTAAACTTAACCTATGAAGTAGTTTGCTGGGGAGGAAGCTCACCAAACATGCAGGCTTGTAGTGTGGTGTGCTTGAATGGCTTCTTGCTTTCTGAACAACGCTTGTCTTTCTTTCCAGCCCAGTTGAACCCACTGGCCAGGGCGTTGGTCATAGCAGTTTTCAACTGATCAGGTTCTCTGAATTGGTGCCTCCTACCAAAGCCAGGCGAGAAATCTAAATCAGAGAGAAGAAAATGAAGGCCCTGCGTTAGAAACAGCATAACATTTATTTTATGAACACAGAGCAACCAACTTGTTTATACACACACTTTATGCATGCACTGATATTCCAGCCCATGCCAGTCATTAGGTTTAACCACATTAACCCTCCTGTCCATATGTAAACGGTATATTTGAACAATTTCAAAACGTTTAATAAATAGCAGATATACAAGCTCTAACACGTTTTGAACTAGAAAGTGCTAAACACATTTTTCCCCTGAACAAGACCACACTGAAATGATCTACATTTGATAAATGAATGCAGTTCAATAAATTACCATCTTTTGACGGACTGATTGCTCCATCAGTAATGATTCTGCCTCATTGAAGTCTTGTTCACTGGCGATTGGCAGCTGGAAGGGGAGCATAGTGGTTGTGGTGGCCACCCCGTGTCCCCTGGTCCCACCAGATATGTTGCCCTCAGCCAACTCGGTCTTGATGAACTGCACATCTCTGGACAGATCCTTCACCACGACAAGTAATTCAGCAAGCATTGAATTCATCTTCTGGATGGTAAGGTCTTCAGAAGAAGAGTTAAAATCATTAAGTAAGAAATAAAAATAAGCAGCAAATCACACAAGGAATTACACCATGTCCAATAGACTTGCCTTTCATAAGCTGCCCGTCATCGCCGGCCATCTGTCTACGCTGTGAAACACCAGATGGGGTGTTGTGCCCTGAGCTGTATCCTGACATCGCTGTAGAAACAAAATCATAGTTATATATTTCACTATAGTTTGACTGCATTGGATCAAACTGGTGGTAGTTCCCTCTAAAATGGCATACCATTTTGTGCATGTTGTGAGAGACCAGGGGGACTGTTGTATTGCCCCGAGCTGCATCCCGACATCCCTGTAGAAACAAATCATTATATTTAAAAATAAATACAAAATCTGACTTGTCAGTCAAACTAACATACATGTCATAATCACTAACACCGGTTCCTGACAGGCAGCAAGCGAGCGAACTGGAGACGAAATCACACACGACACTGTCCTGATATGACGCAGCGCGTGTCCGAGTGTGTGTTACCTGGGTTCTCGACCAATAAAAAGTGTTTAGGGGCGGGACTCGGCCGCGTAATCGCTCAACTAGAGACACAGCGAGCGAATATTTGAGGGGTGAACGACATCGCTGCTCAGTTCACTGTCGCTTGCGGCAGGTCAGGATAGTCTGATTGAAACGAATACATTTTAATCACTTTTTCTCGCTCGCTCGCGTCGCTCTATGTCAGGAAGGGGTGTAAGGAGTTGTATCCCCGTCTCTCAAAACACTGTTACTGAAAGAGTACAGTATCATACCACTACTTGCACTTTGTCGATCTTGCAGCTGCTGGACATGTGAGGCCTGCTGTAGCTGGTGGTACTGTACAATATCAAATCCTGGCATCTCGGCTGAAACACAGTAGGAAATACACAAAGTTATTAGCAAATGACGCTATTGTAATCCCCCATGTGAGAAAATGTTTGATTTCCATTCAGCTGATTTCACGTGCACTGCCAAATACTACTTTAATAAAAATATCAAAGACAATGCGAGACAATACAGATATTTTAAACATGCCAGAATATTATGTTATGAGACTGCTTGATAACTCACCATTATGTTGAGTTAGCGATTGCCGGTAGTTGCTAGTAACCAGATCTACAAAGGGGAAATGTAAAATAAGTTGCGACTCAAACATGGTGGAAATTGTGCTCAATATAAAAGCATTATGTACAACTACACATTTTTATTGTGACATTGCTTGCAAGTTGTGAAGGCTTTGCATTTTTGTAGTGGGCTGGCATGCACATTGTAAACATGTATTCTGTTGCATGCATGATGCCAGCGACCTGCCAGCAAGCTCCTCACAAGAACACAGATATGGGTTCACTTACTGTTATTTGGATCAGGAGTCTGCAACGAATCTAAATAGCTGTAGATCATGCCACCATCCAAAGAATCTAAAAAAGGTAAGCCAGGGTGAGAATTGAAGATGCTACAAATCATGTTTAAACAGTCATCTAGTTGGCATTTTAACATTCATAGCAACATACCATTCATTGTAGGCTCTTGGCCTAGTAGCCACACAACTGGAGGCTTGCCGGATCTTAGCGCCTTACGAGACCGGCTCGATTTTGGAGTCTGTCCTACAACATATTTTAGTTGGCATGTTATTCACAATGTATATATTTTGGGCCAACTATAGAATAACTGCAAGAAATGCAGAAGTCCAATCAAATTAAAATGCTCAATTTGTCGGTACATGGTCAGACTAATTTGTTTAACTGTTTTATTATATTATTATTATTATTATTATTATTATTATTATTATTATTATTATTATTATTATTATTATTATTATTATTATTAGTATTATTATTATTATTATTATTATTATTATTATTATTATTATTATTATTATTATTATTATTATTATTATTATTATTATTATTATTATTATTATTATTATTATTATTATTATTATTATTATTAACTGTAGCAGTGATCATTTCCAAAGTGCCTATATAAAATAAATGCATTGCATCAATACCTGGGAAACCCACATCAGGTGCTTTGGCAAAACGTTTTCTTTTGGCGTCGCCACTCGAGTGGTCATCAGAGTCCGAGTGCACATACTGCTGATTTGGCCTAAAAAAAATTATATATATACACACATGTAATAAATGTAGTTATGATACTACGTTTATTAGTCAAGGCTAAAGTCTGAATACATAGGCCCTCAGGCCACTGTGTGTTATCCTTTTAGCACTACTTGCAACTACAACAGCAGTGCAATTATTTACAACACCCTAGGGAGAGTTGTCCCTTTAACAAAGTGAACACTGTACCTGGATCTTCTTTTCTGGCGGAGATCTCCTTCGTCCTCAGATTCAATTTCAGAGGTTGGACACATAGTTGAGGTGTACTTGGTCTCTCGTTTTTTGGCCTCATCATGGTTCTCTGGAAAGAGCAGAGAGAAAATGACAATTAACATATCTGCAGTCCAGTGTTTAACGAAAAAATATATGTACCTCTTATCATATGTGCATCGTCACAATTTGCGTCCTCACTTTTTGTGTATGTGTTGCACGAATTACTCACCACACGTAGTAAGCTCACGTACATCCTTATAGGTGATCCATTTATCATCTGGTTGCAGTCCATCTCGAAGGGCTTTTGTGAGCTTTATGTGTTTAGGGGGCCATAACACAGTCTGGTCTTTAGCATTAAACCAGCTCTCTAGAACTACTGCTGTCCCACCATTTGGGAACTGTACAACTGACCACAGCACCACCTCACCATTCATCTTCAAAGGGCTGAAATGAGAATTTACGGTACTCATAATGATCTCTCCTTACAAGCCATTCCCATACCGTCCTACAAAGCCAAAGTGCACTACACACATTGCATTTTTGAAGCATTTAAAGGAAAACTCCAACATTTTGTGAAATTAGCTTATTTGACATCTTCCCTGGAGTTATAAGAAGATACATACCTTTTTCGTCTCTCTGCATGCATTGGGCTTAGGGAACGCCTGGACCGTTAGCCTAGCTTAACTTCATCACTGGAAGTGGGGCAGACATCTAACCTAGTTCACTACAGTCAGGAAATATACTCCAAATACAATCAAAATACAACTCCCAAACGTTCCCGTAAACATGTTGTGACCTGTGTATTTACCACGTCTCCCAGTCACACAAGTCACACAAGTCTCCCAGTCACACAAGTCACACAATTCTCCAAGTCACACAAGTCTCCAAGTCACACAAGTCACACAAGTCACACAAGTCCAAGTCTCCAAGTCACACGAGTCACACAAGTCTCCAAGTCACATGAGTCACACAAGTCTCCAAGTCACACAAGTCTCCAAGTCACACAAGTCACACAAGTCACACAAGTCCAAGTCACACGAGTCACACGAGTCACACAAGTCTCCAAGTCACACAAGTCACACAAGTCTCCAAGTCACACAAGTCTCCAAGTCACACAAGTCACACAAGTCACACAAGTCCAAGTCACACGAGTCACACAAGTCTCCAAGTCACATGAGTCACACAAGTCTTCAAGTCACACAAGTCTCCCAGTCACACAAGTCTCCAAGTCACACGAGTCACACGAGTCTCCAAGTCACACAAGTCTCCAAGTCACACAAGTCACACAAGTCCAAGTCACACAAGTCACACAAGTCACACAAGTCACACAAGTCTCCAAGTCACACAAGTCACACAAGTCACACAAGTCCAAGTCACACAAGTCACACAAGTCTCCAAGTCACACAAGTCACACAAGTCTCCAAGTCACACAAGTCTCCCAGTCACACGAGACTCATGTGACTGGGAGACTCGTGTGACTTGTGTGACTGGGAGACGGGGTAAACACACAGGTCACAACATGTTTACAGGAACGTTTGGGAGTTGTATTTGGAGTATATTTCCTGACTGTAGTGAACTAGGCTAGATGTCTGCCCCACTTCCAGTGATGAAGTTAAGCTAGGCTAACTGTCCAGGCGTTCCCTAAGCCCAAAGCATGCAGAGACGAAAAAGGTATGTATCTTCTTGTCCAACTCCAGGGAAGATGTTAAATAAGCTAATTTCACAAAATGTTGGAGTTTTCCTTTAAGCGTTTCAATTGGCCAGCCAAACATGTTATCTGTGTACATGTAATATTGTACTAATTGTGTATTTATTAATGAGGTAAGTTATGCCCCGAAATCCGACGTTAGAGTCAGTGTGTCAATATAGTTACTGCACTTTAGCTTTGTAGGGCAGTATGGTTATGCTGTTAAATGAAGTAGTGGTATTGCAATGGCACCATCTCCGTCTGGAGAGAGAAGACATTTGCGCTTGATATAGCCAAGTTTACCTATCCCTATATCTTCTTGCAAGCCACTGACCTTGTATGTACCAATGTATGATGATTCACAGGGATACATGTAGTATGGCTGTTTGTGTCTGTACTTTCTGTAAATTATATATACCTCTTCCTCTGATTTAAGAATATTCTCTACTAATGCAAATCCATCTCCAACCTCAATACAATTGTCTCCTTTCTTTGTGGACAAAGTAAACCGATGAGTGGAGACCTTCCTGTACTGTTGTGAAGAAGTAAACTGTGGGGGGACAGGCCCATCAGTGTGAATATTACGCAAAATTGGATCATCTGTGGGACATGGGGATCCAACATGTGGAATTTCAGACAACCTTTTCACTACCTGTTATAGAGGCTGATGTGGCTTGGGTAGAAGATGCTTAATTTGTCCAAGATAGTTCTCAAAAGGGAATCCTGAGATATTATCTAGAGTGCCAAACTTCCTGTATTCCTCAGCCAAATGAATAAGCTGGTGTACATTGTACACAATTTCACCTCTTCCATATACTGTCCCAAAGTGTTCAACAAAAGAAACCATCAACTTGTGCGCAAAGGCCAACATTTCCTCAGAAATACTAGGGGACAGCAACAAGTACATTCCAACAGAAAACAACATGAAGTTGTCATACAGCTCACTGGGGAGGGAATCCTTCAAAACAACAGGACCCCAATACAACATGAAGGATAGCAACTCAGTAGCTTTCCAGCGATCTAACTCTGACAGTTCCCTTGGTTTACGGTTAAATTCACAAGGCATGTAGGGACGTAGCTTTAGCAGTTTACCTGAAATGGCTTGTACAGTTTTGGAAGGGACCCTTGTTGCCAAATTCTTCCCCTTTAACCATATATTAAGCAGTTTCCTTGTAACTCCGAGACAACAGAGATGCATGTAATCAGTTGGAAACATAGAAACCATCTTAACTAAACCTGTTAAAGGGCTCGTCC
This sequence comes from Notolepis coatsorum, assembly GCF_963971535.1. Lineage (NCBI taxonomy): Eukaryota > Metazoa > Chordata > Actinopteri > Aulopiformes > Paralepididae > Notolepis > Notolepis coatsorum. The sequence goes on along the minus strand of NC_140168.1, from coordinate 63,593,199 downwards.
CATTGTGATGTGCCTCATCAACCATGTCTGAGAAACTGGAGTCTGTCCTAAGTCTGACTTTTGTTTCAGGATATGTCATTTTATTTCTCCATACACCCTCCTGAAAACACTTGTCACAACCAGTCAGAATAGCCATTAAATGCCTTGGTCTGCTTAATATAAGCTCTAGCCGGGGCATCACAAATGAAAGAAGAAATCTGTACATCAAATTGCTTGTCATTATAAATAATGCCATTAGACAGTACATTCTGAAGATCTTTGACAAACTGCTCTAGGTACTCAAAAACACTCTTTGGCTTGCTTAGACCACAAAAAATGCCAACAACAAATGGGGACTTTGTGTAGTCACATTTGAGACTTCCAAGTATGGGCCAAAACTGAAGTTTAGAACTTTTGAATAAAGGTAAACCATCTATATTAAACTGTAAATTAAGAGTTGTCAGAGTTGCCGGTAAAATCAAACATGCCAACCGTGAAAGCACCCCTTTGACTAAACCAAAATGATAGTATTCTCCCCCTTCAATCTTAGTGGTAGGCACATGTTTTTGTGTTCCTAGCAATGTTCTTCCATCTTTAGGAAGGGTGGGGTGAAACATCTTCAAAATGGACAGCAAAGATGATAGTGCAACCAGAGAGACTGAATAGGATGTTGCCCAATATTTTAAACTTGTCATGAGGAAATCTTCATTATGCTCATCACTGTCAAAGACATGTTCAGGTTCAATTTCGTTATCCCCAGCTATACTTTCAAAATGTGCATTTGACTCACCTGGTGAGTCAATATTTTCACTTTGATCACTGATAGTTAGTGGTCTGTTTAGTGGCAAGTCTGAAGTTGATAAATCTAGTGGCAAGTCTGATCTAGTTGTTAAATCTAGTGGCAAGTCTGTCTTTGGTAAATCTAGCAGGCACTCAGTAGAGGCTGTGACAGGATCTGTGTTCTCTAAAGAGTGATGGTTTGTCCTTGAATTAGCAGCAACAATTAACTTATAATCAGTGAGGATAGCCTGCTCTGTCTCTCTCACTAATTTGTTGACTCTACGTCTTTTAGCCCGAGAATAAGATGACATAGTGATGAGGTGCTGTAGTCAATGTAATGGTACATACATTGTGCTATTTACTTGGCTAGAACAGGTCTTTGCTTCAATTGCTGCAACGTGCGGCTTCTTGAAACTGGTACGTGATTCTGGAAAAAGAAAGAAAAAAGGGGGGAGGGTCCTGATTAATGTGCTGCATTGCAATGTGCAGGGTGAAACGCTTGCATAATTCTACATTTTGATCAATATCAAGAGAGTCCATTATTATATTATTGTTATATTGTTCATTAGAAAATACCATGCATATAACCAAACGTCTAACTATATAGTCAATGTAATGGTACATAAATTGTGGTATTTACTTGGCTAGAACAGGTCTTTGCTTCAATTGCTGCAACGTGCGGCTTCTTGAAACTGGTACGTGATTCTGGAAAAAGAAATAAAAAATGGGGGAGGGTCCTGATTAATGTGCTGCATTGCAATGTGCAGGGTGAAACGCTTGCATAATTCTACATTTTGATCAATATCAAGAGAGTTCATTATTATATTATTGTTATATTGTTCATTAGAAAATACCATGCATATAACCAAACGTCTAACTATATACTATCTGTATGTCATGTCCCTCCCTATGCCATAAATGTCATCATGTGTATGTCATAAATGTCACTATGAATTGAAAATGGGGGACCCTGATGTAAACGAGACAAAAACGTCTTTCTCTGGTCTGCATCCCCTTAACAATTGTGTGTATTGAGCCATACTGTATTGTACCCCTTCTGCAATCTGTTAAATAAAGTTTTCATTCATTCATTCAACATTAGCAGGACCAGTGGCACGCCAAACAGCCTGCAAACTACCTGGCGTTCTATCGCCATGCTCTAAGACAAACTCTAACCTTAACCAACTTAGAAAGAGTGCCTAAGCTTAAAGGGGAGATGAAGCATATAGCGATATAAACATAGTCATAGCATCAAATTAGTATTTAGATAAGCCACAGAAAAAAATCACGTTATAAAAATAAGCAGTTTCTAAGAAAAACCGATTTGTTATGTGAAGCGCTTTATCAACATGGGCGCCGCCATTTTGTTTGGTGACATCACCGTCGCGGTGCATTTAGCTAGCTGGCTACCTAGCCGCAGCCGGGATTCAAAGCCAACTAGCCGGCTAACCCAGCTCGCTAAATACTGCATGTAGCTAGCAGAACTGTAAAATTAGCCAGGAGCAATACAAAAAGAAACACGCTGTCCCGTTGTCTGGTAGGCAACGTTGCATTTACGGATCCACGTGTTTACTAGGCCAGCTAGCACGTGCTTCCTTGACTACTTCCTGTTCACCCAATGCTTTTGATTGGCTGAGTCGCACAACGTCATTCAGTACCAACGCACGCAATTGGAGCACGCAATTTCTGTTCGTTTGGCGCTAGAATAATTACATCGAAATAATAAATAACTGGTCTTAAACAACCGTACGATTCCACTTGCACACTCTCCAGAGTTATATTAAGTACACACTAACGAATATTCATGAATATTTATCTTAGTTGACGTATATATATATTTACCTACCAAACTGCAGCATAAGCACATGCACAACGCCATCAAGAGTACACCGGTCACACTCACAATAACGTTATTTTTCACAGAACACAGTTAAGATAAAAGTAATATAGCCAAAACTTACTGTAAAGCACTCAGTAGAATCAAATCCGGGGGATCCAGACATTGCTGTTCTGTTGCCAGTTCACAATGAGAGAGTGCTGCATTAGATAGTGGAAGCTAGGATATGTGGCTGGGACGTACCATATCTGTTTAAATTGGGGGGGGGAATTCGGATCGGTCCAACTTAATGACGACAAACAGCATACGTTGAACAGCATACGTTGATTCAACATTTATTAGATATTGGCATTTCAATCATTAAAATGCAACCACAAAACAATATTGATTCAATGACATGTTTTCAACATTGGTCAATTGCTTCATCGGTTAATGGGTGATCCACCATCAATCGTCGACCTTAACCAAAGATCAAGCATTTTGACCATAAATCAACATTGAATTAACACCTTTTGCTATCTGGGTATATCCTCAACTATTTCTTCGACTTTCCTCAAGTTCGGCCTGCTATTGAAAATAGTTGAGGAAATAGCGTCTGCAGTCTGCTCGTTTCACTCGCATATGTTTTGAGAATCTAGTTTTTTTTTAATCATACTTCTATGACTTATGAACTATGGTGATGTGGATCATGATGAAATTAATTTTATGGGTCCAAGGTCATACATTTCTTGTAATTTAGCAATTTACCAACTCAAACCCTGCCCCCTTTTCTTGATCCTCCAATCACAACTGTGGACAAACAGGAAGCAACAGTTCTATTTCGTTATGGATCTCGCTCAGCATCATACTTACTTGCACTGTACTTCACTTCGTGCACGTGCACTGAATAAAAAATTCCACCATGTACCTTTACATCCCAACATTCGTCTGGCCACACCCCCATCCGCTTACCTTCATAAGCAGGTGTGTGGTCACCTACTCGCCTCCTTCTTCACTTTCACCACAAGGAAGTGCCTTCGGTAGATCCCCACTTGACGAGGTTGTTAGCTGAAGAAAGTTGAGACGTGTTTACATTGTGCTTATTTTTTTCTTCTCTCATATTTTCGATAGAAAAACCTAAGTCATAATGTCTACTTCGGGGAGTCGTGTTCGCAACGCTACTCTTCACCAGCGGTTCTCCATTTCCGCCTCCGTCATACGTCTTGGAGCGGGGCTGTTACCTCTCTCGTGGTTGACAGCCACGCCCGGTAGGCGTCCGATGGGTAGTTTGCCTCTCCAAGGAGCTGGTGCACCGGTGCCGTCGCCTGTGCGATGGTCTGGTTCCGGCTCTGGTTCCTCTGTTTCCGGGGAATCGTCCGCTGTTGGGCGGCCGGTTCCCTTGGTTGCAGGGGATGGCTCGCTCCCGTCGCAAGATGGTGGCTTGCAGACGCGAACGGCCCGGTTTTGGTGAGTTGCTGGAGCCAGGTGAGGATGCGTCGGTCTCTACATGCCCGATGGAAACAGAGGACTACATGATAGAGGCGGACGGGTTCTTATTTGAAGGCCCGGTGGAGACAGCTCTCCCGCCTGCCCAGGTAACACTGGAGGGGGGTGAGATGTCTCCTTGGGGCGCCTCATTCGAAGACGTTGGGGAAGAACCTCTGACTCGTCGGCGGGATGCCCTGCTATCAGCCACATCGGAGTGTGGCTCCTTGACCAGTGGTAGCCTGCTGTATGTGAGGGATGGGGGCTCGTGGAGGAAAGTCTGCAGGGGGAACTGCGGGCTTTGTTTCCCGAGCTCATGGCGGTGGCGGCAGTCGCAAACGGGGTGCCGCTGCCGCAGCCACTGCCTGTTCCTGTCCCTGATGATCTCATAGGTCATCTATGGCAGCGTCGCCCGGTGAGAGGGGTGGACGTTGTCTACCCATTTTCCCCTCAATGGCGGCCTATGTTCGTCAGGGCCAGGTGGTCTACCACATCATAGGCCTCACCCCCGCCTACGTGCCAGTCACGCGGGTGGCGGGTTTGGTCGACAGTATGAGAGAGGGTGTGCCACGGCTTGATAGGCCGATGGCCGCGCTCCTTTGTCCGGAGGTGGTGTGGGAACCGTTACGGAAGCCGGTTCCCCAAGGGAAATCGGCGAGGCGGTTGGCATACTGGAGTGACCAGTCATTTATCTCCGGAACACAATCTCTAGCTGCCGCGTCTAACATCACGCAGCTGGCAAGATTCATGTCCGGGATATTGACGGGCGGCATGGAGCAGAGTGATGACCAGCTCTCCCAGGCGGCAGGAGCTATCCTGCATCTGACTCAGCCGCAGGCTATAGCCGCTGGGAAAGTGCGCGCCCTGGCAACTCTGGTCCAGCGCCACCTTTGGCTGGAGCAGGCTCGTGTACCGGAGAAGAAGAGACTTCCACTTCTGACGGCACCCCTCTCCGATGCTGGACTGTTCGGGAAGGCCCTGCAGTTGATGACCTCGACTAGGGATGGGTACCTTTCACATTTGAACCGATACCGGTACCGGTACCGGTACCTGTGAATCGATACCGGTACCCAACGGTACCTTTTTTCGGTACTTTAGTCTCAAGAAATTTAATTTACCTACCTCAGTCGTAAAAAAAATCCAAACTTCAAAAAACTACAATTTCGACAGTTTTCGGCTTGTCATTGCTCCGACTGCTTTGTTGTTGAATCAAGTCAAATCCTAGGTAAGCATATATTGTGCGTGTGAACGTTGACATGAAAATTAAAAAGTTAAAAAAAAAAATAAAAAAGTAAAAGAAATTAAATAATAATAAAAAAAAAAAAAAAAAAAACGTTTATTTTTTTTCGGTTTCTCGCTTGATTCGATACTCGGTAGTACCGACGTGTTTCGGTTCGGTACCTCAAAAGTACCGAATTCGGTACCCATCCCGTGCAGAGAGATGCAGGAGGAACGCTCCGTGCTCCAACCTCATTTTCCCCCTCCCGATGTCGCCGGTGGAGTCAGACGACTGCCACGTCGTCGATCAACGTCCGCCGTGGCCGCTGCTGCCACCACCGCCACTGCTGGTCCTTCGAAGAAGAAGGCCAGGAGGAGAGAGGGCGCCTCCGCTACAGCCGGCCCATCTACGCCCGGAGGCGACGGTAGAGACCGTCGTGACCAGTCGCCGATTGCTTACCGTCCCTCCGGTGCTCCCCGGGGTGGCAAATCCCGAGCGGCTCGTGGGAGGCGTCGCTAGACCCAGTGACTTTTTTCCCCTGTGGTCCCCTCTGTTCCTTTCCCGGCCCACCATATTATGATTTTGTTCAAAAATAAAGAGTCCCCTCTAAAGGGGGACTGTATTTTTTGTTAACAAACTGTGTGTTTATTCACCAAACATATGATGGGGTTGCAACGTGTGAATCTTCACTAGTATGGGTTGATAGGAGGGTTACATTCATGTTAAGAACTTAAGCAAGGCCTGCAGCCTACACTCGGTTGAAAAAGGTTTCTTTTCTGCCTCGGCCTGAGTCTCCACATAAAGGTAGAGGCTACTTGTATGTTCTGTTGCTTACACAGTGATGTTGAGCTACAACACTGTTGTGTTGGGTTTGCAGTAATGCTCGTATGAACACGTACCACGGCTCAGCCGTTTTCTCTCTCTCTATCAGTGTTTTTCTGTGTTACAACATGGGTTGAACATGTTGTCTGTGGTTTGTCTGATTGTCTGTGGTTAGCGTGCATTGTATTAGCTTGCGCTATTCATTAGCATTGCTACTAAAGGTATCATATGGCTAAAGTTGTTGTTGTATGCAAGGGAAGGGCTTGTGAGGGGGTACCGGATAAACCCCTCCTTCCCTCTTCTGATTGGTCAGGGGGTTTATTCCTCTCTTGTCAGTCCAGTCGGGGCCAAGCTGTTAGGCGGCTTGGCAGGGAGGGGGTGGGGATGGTTTCCCTGACTCTGCACCTATTAACAGGCGTTGAGTCTTGGTTTTCCCCCGTCATAGCACACGTCACTACGCACGTTGCTATTGACGATGGCTTCCGTGAGTTAGACCCGTATGTAAGGTCTGTTATTGTCAAAGTGTTGGGATAGAGCGTAGGAATTATGGTTCCACTACGCTCGATATATGTGTAACTTGAGTCGGTTGGTCACATGACTCAAGATTACCATGGCTTTTTCACTCTATGACTCACGTGGGAAGTCTCTCTGGGGAGTTCCGTCTATCCTCTGTGGTGGGGATGACGGGATATAAAAATGTAAACAGTTTTTATCCTCAGCTGTGTCAAGTGGGATTCATGTCAGTCGGTGTTTCTTTTCTTTTTTAATAAAAGAGTGTGGAGTATATGAAGCACCACACCCTTCTTGTCATTCTCCCAGGCGCCTTGAGGATTCAATGAGGGGTCTGGTTAGACTGTTCATTGATGTGGTTTGTGTCCCGACGCATGCATGGTGCTAGCTCGGGGTGTTTCTGATAAGAATCATGCGGGTAGCTAGTACGCCTTAGTTGCTTGTTATTGAAACAGCGTTTTTATAAAGCAACTGGGATGGGGGTTTTTTCCTCTTCCGAGAGCCTGTTGCTGGGTCTCGACGGATTCTCGTTCATATCTGGGGGATGTTAACGGAATAGATCAGAACATAGGTAGAGGGGTCTCACGCCCTTGGGGTGGGCCACGAGCACGGTTCACACCGGCCCGTCTGGGTGGCGCACTCTTTTCATGTTTTGGATCAACACGCATATCTGCACCTTCTCTTGGAGTAGGCATGTCGGCGTGGTTAGGGCACGGGACTGGTTCTGGTCACGCTGGTCCAGGTCAGTTAACCCGTTGTCCGCCGGGGATGCAGATCTGCTGTTTGTGGTACCCTGAGGGACTTGGGCTTTTTTCGGGGGAAAAAATGCCGGGTCGGCCCGGGTGTCCCAGGGTTAGGCGTTTTGGAGACCCTTTGTTGGGTACTCTTTTGTACCTGGCACTATCATAAGGGGCTGGTTCTCCTTTCTTCGCTCCTCTCTCACGCATGGCGAAGAGAGGGCTGTTGGGGTGGTCTTCTGGACCTCCTCTGGTAACCCTGTGTGCTTCCCGAGCCGCCGGGCCCGGTCCGAAGTAAAGTTTCGTTGATACCGTAGGCCTGGGATAACCCTTTTTTCTTGAGGGGTTATAGGAACAACCACCGTCTGTACCGTGAGGGTAGTTGATTCCCTGGTATGTTGGAGCAGTGTCAACTCCCGGGTTGCCCGGTTGAGTGTGCCCCTGCACGTTCATGATGTCTGCCAATCATGTCAGCCTTCTCTGCCTCGACCCCTCTGGGTGGGTTTTTTTTGATGGAGGCTTTGTCATGGTGATCAACAACGCCAGCATACGCCCCTTCCGCCGGGGGGGCTGTTTTCAGCTGACTCCTTTGGCGCCTGTCTCGTCCGCAGTGCTCCAGGCTCAGGTTACAGCCTGCTGCCTGGTTTCCCTGGTGCGCTGCCTGCTTCCATTGGTTAACCTTTTTGAGTGCTTACGGCCATGCTGACTGCCTGTTCTGCAGGGTCAGTGTGCCAGGCGGTGTGCTATTGGGGGGAAAGGGCCCGCCCTTGGAGGGGCCTTATCCGAATACGCTGGCGATGTGGGGGGCGGTGTCACTAAGTGACCACCTGGTGGGGTCTTGATGCCTGGCGTCATTGACCTCTCCGGGCCCCCTTTTTCCAGGGGATCCAGTCCCTTCAGTGGGTCTGGGTCTTCCTTTGTGCTCCGCTGCTACAGCCTTGCCACAGGGTTGGGTTTGCTCTTGACCCCGTGATTTTGGGGGCAGTAACAAGGTTTGTTCCTTCCGTTCGTTCCCTGGTGGCATGCGGGTTGTGCGTGTGTGTAGTCGTGGGGTCAAGCCACAGTCTGCTCACCCTGTGCGTTGAGTTGCTTGAGTTCCTCTTCGCACGGTCGGATCCGTCTCCCTCCCGTAAGCCTCCAATAGGGAGGGTATCCTCCATTAGGGAGGGTCGGGGGGCTCGGTCCTCCCCGGTCTGATGGTTGTGGGGGGCCTCAGCGGGGTACATTTGTCGGGCTATGGCTCTCGCTCAGCCTCCCTTGTGTAAGTATGATGCTGAGCGAGATCCATAACGAAATAGAACGTAAGGTTATGTATATAACCAAGTTCTATGAGTTATGGTGACGCTCAGCATCAGACGCCGCTGCGGCCCTTGATCTCGCCTTGTGGTGAAAGTTTGGGAAGGAGGCGAGTAGGTGACCACACACCTGCTTATGAAGGTAAGCGGATGGGGGTGTGGCCAGACGAATGTTGGGATGTAAAGGTACATGGTGGAATTTTTTATTCAGTGCACGTGCACGAAGTGAAGTACAGTGCAAGTAAGTATGATGCTGAGCGTCACCATAACTCATAGAACATTATTTATTACGTTATGATTAGAGAATCAAGAAAAGAGGGCAGGGTTTGAGGTAGGTCCATTGTTGATATGTGTGCCTAGGTATAGTAGGCTGGTAAAGCTATGCCTCCTAAAGTGTGCAAACGGAAGTATAGGAAGTACCAGCTACAGGCTTTCCGGTTTCGACAAAACAATTATAGAAACGTGTGAAGTGCACAATATTTCCTCATTTAAGCCACTGCAACGGCTTTGCCTGAATAATTTACAACATGACCGGGGCATTCTAGCTTGTTTGCCGACAGGATTCGGGAAAAGTTTGGTCCGTTCGGAGGCAGCTTCCAGGGGAAGTACATACACCGGAAATTCTACCCCATAGACACTTTCGGCAGTAGTTCTTTACCAGTCTTTATCTCACGGAGGACGAGATAAAACTGGGAACGAGGTTACTAGGTATAGTGTGTGTCACAGTGACCTCCAGGCTTATTGCTTAATAACAGCGGAGCAGTGCTGCCGTTGCTTCCGCGTTTTCCCTGATTGGCTGCGACACGCCCCGCGGCAGGCGCGGCAACCGCAGAGCGGAGCGGCAGAGCTTGCGGCATTATGTAACCGCCCTAATCCGCCATGATTTTCATTCGGCGCTCAGCTCACCTGGCAACGCAGCGGTCCTGCGGTCCTGCGGTCCGTTGTTGACAAGTTCGAATCCCATCAAATTTTTTTTTTTTAACGTGATTTTTTTTTTTAACGTGTATTCTTTCGCCGGTTAAGGTTAGGCATGGTTAAGGTTAAGGTTAAGGTTAGGCATTGTTTCGGAGTTGGTTAAGGTTAGAACGGTTAAGTTTAGGCACTGTTAAGGAGCTGGTTAAGGTTAGAGTTTGTCTTAGAGAATGGCAATATTCTTTCTATGGTTAAGGTTAAGGTTAGGCATGGTTAAGGTTAAGGTTAGGCATTGTTTCGGAGTTGGTTAACGTTAGAACGGTTAAGTTTAGGCGCTGTTAAGGAGCTGGTTAAGGTTAGAGTTTGTCTTAGAGAATGGCAATATTCTTTCTATGGTTAAGGTTAAGGTTAGGCATGGTTAAGGTTAAGGTTAAGGTTAGGCATTGTTTCGGAGTTGGTTAAGGTTAGAACGGTTAAGTTTAGGCGCTGTTAAGGAGCTTAGAGAATGGCAATAGACAGCCTATTTCCGCACTGCCGCTCTCCCGCGTTGCCGCGGTCACATGGTCAAATTGTCACATTCTTGCACTGCTCCGCTGTTAAAAAGTAACACGCGACCTCCAGTGCTATTTGTCCCCCAGCTATCGGTCTCTCCCTGTGTTTCTTCCCAGGTCCCACCAGATGTCCTCAGTGTCTCATCCTGTGATGATGCCCAGCTGTTATCTATTTCCCTGATTGCCCCTTGTTGTGTCCTTGTCCCCAGTCAGTCAGTGTTGTGTCATACTGCTTCTGTTCCTGTTCCCTCCTGCCTGTCCTCCCCTGTGTGTCCTTCTTATGTTAGTCATTGCCTGTTACCAGTTTGAGTGTATTCAGCCAGGCTGTCAACTTGCCATTTTTTGTTCCTGTATTCCTGATCTTCCTTCCTTCAGTAAAGTTTCTTTTTCAGCAACCTGCCTCTGACTCCATCTACTCTGCACTTGGGTCAACCCCTGTAGCTAAATTACAGTGTGTGTACATTTTTTCCATGTTGAGTGAGATAGGCTATTTCTCGAAAAAAAAAAAAAAAATCTGGTAAGCACTACATTTAAAGAGGTCCTTGTGCATTTAAGAAACACAGTCTTAAAGAGTTGTTGATTAAATCAACAAATTGATTTGTCCACAAAGTCCTACTGTATGACTGTCAGTTGACTAAGTATTTCTTAAGTCAAGGAGGCTTAAAAATTATTAGGAGCACTGTGTGGGTCCTCAATCATACAAACAAGAATCAGTTGCTCTTTGGGATGGGTTCGATCAATAGCAATTAACAAGTTTAAAGGTTATATAGATCACATTCAGCCACTAGATGTTGCACTAGACCAGCATGTAATTTATCCAATCAGGTGCATTCCATGTGGGGAAATGGGAAGTAGGGAGGGGATACATGCACGCAACATGTAAACAACATTAATTTTGGACCGACCAAATATTTTTAAATGATAAATTAATTAATCAGAAAATGTTTTTGGGGAAAATCAATACTTTTATTCTGCACCTTTCTAAACTTTTTATGATTTTTTAAAAGCCTTTATTATTCCATGGCTTAGTCCAGGGGTCAGGAACCTTTTTGACTGGGAGAGCCATAAAAGCCAAATATTTCTAAATATATTTCATTGAGAGCCATATAGTATTTTTAACATATAATAAATTAAATATGTCTTACTTTTAATGCGACTTCTGGTGCTGCATGGTTTTGCTGATGGCCTTGTAATCTGGTTCATACGTGGTGAGATTGAGCTTCATGCAGGCGTTGAGGCTTCCATCAGTTAAACGTGAGCGTAGGTTGGTCTTAATGTTCCTCATATGCGAGAATGACTGCCCACATGCATATGTAGAGCCAAACATGGTCAATACGGCAATACTCACGCTGCATTGTGTGGTATGTCACAGGAAGCTCGTTCCAAGTTTTAAGAATCAGCTGGTCTTCAGGTTGAAGATTTTAAATTTCTGTCCACTTGTGTTCCCTCGCCAGCTCTGCTCGCTATATCTTCAGCTACAGATACTATTAGCTGTATCTTCAAAACTAATTTCTGTTTACTTTAAAATTACACAGTATTATTAAGAAATATCACAAGTATTAAAATTTTTTTTTTTTTTTTTTTTTTTTTACTCAAAAATTTCTGGGAGCCATATGCTGTCACCAGAAGAGCCATATATGGCTCGCGAGCCATATATGGCTCGCGAGCCATAGGTTCCCGACCCCTGGCTTAGTCAAACATAAAAAACGCTTGCAAAGACCAACATGTTTTGAGAGAGCCTTCCTCGGGGTCCTAAGGTTGTGACAGCAAGCACACGTCATTATATAGCAACATCAATCAGTGTGATATCCAACCTCATTGGTGATATTCAAGACAATAATGGACACATAATGGAGTGCATAATATTGTAACACCTATCATACATATCATATAGAACATATCCTCGTAAAGTACATATGAAAAAATTAGACAGGTACCCAATTAAATAAAATAAACAGAAGTACTCACTCTAAGCGGGACTGGCGTGTGTGCTTGCTGTCGTGACCATAGCATTCTGAGGAAGGCTCTCTCTCTCTGAAACACGTTGTTCTTTGTAAATATTTTTTAAATATTTGACTAAGCCATGGAATAATTAAAGCTTTTAAGAATTATTTCAAAACTTTTGGATACGTTTTCCAAAAGTATTGTACATATTGAGCTATTCTACAAAGGAGACAAACTTCAACTTAAAGCTGATGAAAACAAATTCCTCAAGGGGACAATAAAATCGACCTTAATTAACCTTGACTGTGGTCCAGATAAAAATACAGATATTTTACATTTTATAGATAAGCCACTGAAGAAGGTAGAACAGAGTATCAGCTTAAAGATATGTAGTTGATTAGAAGTGTTGTAAAAAGTCAACTGGAAAAGTGAATCATAGTGCTAAGTGCATTGTGACAAGAGACCATCATCACATGTAGGCTTTGCTGCTCCATGTTGGCTGTATTATGTATCGCTACACTACTAGCTACATATCGCACCTTGGCAAATTAATGTATTGTGAGATGAACTTGAGATCTCTCATGCAACGGTATGTAATGTAATAATTTAATTTTACTTACTTACTCAGACACATTCTATATTACAAAACCTAAACACGGGTGGCTGCAATTAGAAACTGGCCCCGGTAAATGTCAAAATCCCCCCCCCCCCCACGACCCCCGCCAATGTACAGTTTATTCCCCTTCGGATGAATATATTTTTTATGATATCTTTTTCTTACACAGTACCGTTTATTTGTATGTCTTGTATGTCATACATGTCTTGATGAATTGAAAATGGAGGACCCTTATGTAAACAATACGGAAGTCTTTTTCTGGTCTTCATCCTCTTAGCAGTTGTTGGTATTGAGCTGTACTGTATTGTACCCATTCTGCAATCTGTTAATAAAGTTTTCAAGCAATCAATCAATCAATCAATCAATCAATCAATCAAACGTTAAGCACAACATTTAGGCCACTTATTTGTCAAACTCTTTTTGACAAATAAGATTTTTTTTTTTTTTTTTTTTTAATCATGTTCGAAATAAAGATTAATTCATTCATTCAAACTCTCACCCAAAAGTTGTTTAAATTGTCCAAATTGTAAAAACCTCAATGCAGAGTCTGTCTTCTTTCTGGGCTGACTTGTTCAATCGAATGTGAGTGAAAATAACCAAATTAAAGCTGCAGTAATGTTTTCTTGAACCCTAGAGGGCAGCAATGACCCATTTGTAAACACAGCTGTCTCCCAATAAGCTTCGTCTTATTTCACCAAAGTAATCCTTCTAAATGCATCACGTATAAACACAACACTTCCTTGATGGCACAATCTTGTTGTAAATAAAAGACAAGCTGAAAAAATACTTTAAAAAATGCATTGAGGTTTATAAAATAGGTGGAGCTAAAGCACTGGCCAGGTTTTGTCAACTAAGAAAATAAATGAACAACAGACATGAACAAGTCATGAAGGGTTGATCAAGCAGGACACCATGGCTCAATGAGACCTTCTGACAGCAGGTGGTCACAATAATGAAAATGTTAATGAAAATGTTATTGAAAATGTGAAAATTATTAGGCTATTGTAGCTATGCTCTAATCAAGATGTCAGCGTTCAGAAAGCAAGTCAAGGCAAGTTCATTTGTATAGCACATTTCATACACATGAGGCAATTCAAAGTGATTCACATGAAATAGATAACAAGAAAAGAGCATAAACTAATAAAAAAGATTAAAGAAAAAAAGTCAGTGCAATTATTAGCAGTAAATAAAAGGCAGAGGTGAACATAAAAGTAAAAGTAGCCAGAGTTGGGGAAGATCTAAGATCTTCTGAATGTTTATTCCAGCTATGTGTAGCATAATAACTGAATGCTGCGTCACCATGTTTTGTTTTAATCCTAGGAACAGTGAGCAGACCGGTCCCAGATGACCTAAGAAGTGTATAGAGGGTTCATAGTGTAGGTTCATAGTTAGAGGGTTCATAGTGTAGGTTCATAGTTAGAGGGTTCATAGTGTAGAGGGTTCATAGTGTAGGTTCATAGTTAGAGGGTTCATAGTGTAGAGGGTTCATAGTGTAGAGGGTTCATAGTGTGTAGAGGGTTCATAGTGTAGACTAGAGGGTTCATAGTTAGAGGGTTCATAGTGTAGAGGGTTCATAGTGTAGTGGTTCATAGGGTTCATAGTATAGAGCATGGGTGGCCAACCAGTCAGAGACTAAGAGCCACAAAAAATGACTGTGGTACCACAAAGAGCCACACCATATTGTTACGATTCTGGTTCTTGACTACGGTCGGGAACCTCCCACCTTCTCTGTCATCTGTCACTTGGTTACTGTCACTTGTTTTCCCTGTCATTTAGTGCTGTCAATTAGGGGTTGGCTTCTGATTGGCTGTCACGGGGGTGTGTGTGGAATGTTGGTATTTGGTGGCTATATAACATTCCTTTCCTCTGCTTGTCATTTGTCAGGTCTTCACTATAGGCGTTCGGAGATAACGCGGGTGGTTCCTGTTCTGGACCACCACTAAGCTCCATTATCTAATTCTCTCGTTCCCTTGCCTTGGCATAGTATCCTAGTATTACTCTTTGTGTTCTTTACTATTAAAGTTGAACCTGTTCAAGAGTATACCTTCTCCGTCTCTGTGATTGCCTACAACAATTGGAACTCACCTACCTCCATCCTGACAGAAGACCTGACCATCAGAGTTCCATGGAGGCAATCATGGAGATGCTCCAGGCACAGAAGAGTGCACAGGAGTGCATGGAGGAACACCAACATCTGGTCAGCGCCGAGTTGGTTCGGCTGGGCGGGATCGTCAGCGCGTCGCAGGAGACGGCGCAGTCGGCGCTCATCACAGCCCAGCAGGCACAAGTCGAGGTGGCGGGGGTAAGGACGACGGTGGGTGAGACGGCGGCAGGAGAGACGGCGTTCAACACCACGTTCAACACCGAGGAGAGTCGGGGAGCTCTTGGGCACGGCTACCCGGATCAGGCCGCTACGCGGGAGCACCGGAGGGATGCAGGGAGTTCATCACCCAGTGCTCACTCGTGTTCCAGCTGCAGCCACGCTCATTCCCCTCTTCCAGAGCACAAGTCGCATATATTATCACCCTCCTCACCAGTCAAGCACTCCCCTGGGCTACGGCCGAATTAGAGAGTGGTTCGCCTCTCTGCAACTGTGTGGACGACTTCACCAGGGAGTTGAGAAGGGTATTCGACACTTCCAGAGTACTCTCGGTCTTCGAGGCCGGTGGGCGGCTTCTCGCTTGCCGGCAGGGCTCCCGCACGGTCTTAGAATACGCCATCGAATTTCGGATCGTGGCTCGGGAGGCGGCTTGGCCGGAAATTCCTTGTGTGCTCCTATTTCTCAAGGGACTCTCCGCACGGATGCGAGACGAGTTCTCCGTGCGTGAGATCCCATAGCAGCTGGAAACGCTCATCAACACCGCCATACGGATGGACAACCGACATCGGGAGAGAGAGAGGGAGCGTGAAGATACTACCCAGGTACGTGTCCTTTCTCCTCCCGTTGTTGACATCTTCCCGCATTACACGAGTGGGCCACTGGGTGATGAATCCATGCAGCTTGGGGCGCTGTCGCTCTCAGACGACGAGCGGCGGCGCTTCATCGAGGAGCGACGCTGCTTCCGGCGCGGCCGCACCGGTCATCGTTTCGGCAGCTGTCGGGAACAGGCTGGCTCAACTCGGCGCCAGTCGGGAAGGGGAGGTGCTCCGCCGGGCCTCGAGAGGGCACCAGCAGGCGGGCTCACCCCAGCACTACCATCTGACTCACGTACATTTCTGGAGGTGGCGGTTAACTGTGGGGGTAACGTTAGGGGAACGAAGGCTCTCATTGACTCAGGGGCGGCGGGCAATTTCATCCACTTGGGGTTGGTGAGAGAATGGGGAATCCCGGTAGAAGAGTTGGGGGTTCCCATTCCTGTCTACGCCCTGGACGGTCAGCCCCTGGGCAGTGGGAGCGTCACACAACGTACTGTCCCTATGCACATCCGGGTGGTGGGTGGGGGGTGGGAGTGGGTTCAATTATTTGTTATTGTCTCCCCCTATTCTGTTATGGTGTTGGGTCATCCCTGGTTGTCTTCATGTGTACGGAATATTAATTGGAGCACGGGCAAGCTCTCAACGGAGGTCGACGTGAAGTCGGTCGTCGGCGAGAGTTTGTCCACTCCCTTGTCTCCCTGCCCCTCTTCTCTTTTTTCTCCTTCTTCTCTCTCCAGGGTGGTGGGAGGGTTCTGTTCCACCCTCTAATCCCGATTTGATAGGGGTTCCTGAGATCTATTGGGACCTGGCGGACATTTTTAGCAAGACGCATGCTAAAGCACTACCGCCTCATAGATCATACGACTGTCCCATTAATCTTCTACCCGGTACCTCCCCGCCTCACGGGCGAATGTTCTCTCTCTCACGCCCCGAGACCTTGGCCATGAACACCTACATTGAGGAGGCATTGCTTGCGGGGCACATACGTCCTTCCACATCCCCGGCCGGCGCTGGTTTCTTCTTTGTTGACAAAAAAGATGGGGATCAGCGCCCATGCATTGATTATAGGGGATTGAATGACGTTTCCATCAAGAACCGATATCCTTTACCTCTCATGGACACAGCCTTTGAGTGCTTACAGGGGGCACAGGTCTTTTCTAAACTTGACTTACGTAATGCATACAATCTGGTCAGGATTAGAGAAGGAGACGAGTGTAAGACTGCATTTAATACACCCAATGGTCACTATGAGTATTTGGTCATGCCCTTTGGTTTGGCTAATGCTCCGGCAGTCTTCCAAGCCCTGGTTAACAACGTGCTGCGAGACTTGATTGGGGTGTCAGTGTTTGTTTACCTACTGTAGATGATATCCTAATTTTTTCTCGCGATATGGTGCAACACCAACTGCATGTTCGGTAGGTGCTAGACCGTCTCCTCAAGCATCAACTATTCGTTAAGGCTGAGAAGTGTGTGTTTCACACTGATACCGTTTCCTTCCTGGGCTTTGTGTTGACGAAGGGTGATCTACGCATGGATTCGGCCAAGGTGAGTGCAGTCTTGGACTGGCCACGGCCTTCGTCGCTCAAGGGGTTACAACGGTTTTTGGGCTTTGCAAATTTTTACAGGCGCTTTATTCGCAACTTTAGCGCCTTAGCCAATCCGTTAACAGCTCTCACTAAGGCCTCTCTCCCTGGCTTTGAATGGTCGCCTAGGGCAGAGTCGGCCTTCTGCGATCTCAAGCGTCGGTTTACATCCGCTCCTGTATTGATCCGCCACGATGCAGAGGTTCCGTTTATTGTGGAGGTGGATGCCTCTGACATCGCTGTGGGGGGGGGGGGGGGGGGTGCTCTCTCAGAGGTGCTTAAAGGGTGGGAAAGTGCACCTGTGTGCTTTTTTTTCTCACCGTCTGTCATCAGCCGAGCGCAACTACGACGTGGGTAATCGGGAGTTGTTGGCTATCAAATTGGCACTGGAGGAATGGAGACATTGGTTGGAGGGGGCGGCACATCCTTTCATTGTTTGGACCGATCATAAGAACTTGGCTTACATCCAAGGGGCTAAACGCCTTAATGCTCGCCAGGCCAGGTGGGCGTTATTCTTCACACGATTTCGATTTACCATCTCCTATAGACCCGGGTCCAAGAATATCAAACCCGACGCGTTATCGCGCCAGTTTGATCTTCCTGGCCGGGAGGAGCAGCCCCATCCCATTATTCCACCGGCCTTGATTTTGGCACCCGTGTCTTGGGGCATAGATAAGGTGGTAAGGTCGGCGCTGACGCGGGAGCCCGATCCTGGCGGGGGCCCTCCGGGGCGGTCGTATGTGCCCAAGGCGGCACGCTCACGTTTGCTGCAGTGGGCACATGCCTCATCCCTCACCAGCCACCCTGGGGCCACCAGGACCCTGGAATTTATCCGTAGGAGGTTCTGGTGGCCGACAGTGGAGGGGGATACGCGTTCCTTTGTGGCGGCCTGCCCGATGTGCGCGCGCAGTAAGACCTCTCGCCGTGCACCGGCAGGCCTCCTCCGGCCACTTCCTATTCCTAAACGGCCCTGGTCGCACATATCCCTGGACTTTATTTCTGGCCTCCCCCTTTCGGACGGGTTCACCGCCATTTTGGTGGTGGTGGACCGGTTCTCGAAGGCGGCTCATTTTGTTCCTCTCCCCAAGCTTCCATCGGCCCGGGAGACTGCTGATCTGGTGATACAGCATGTCTTTCGGGTCCACGGGCTTCCGGTGGATATCGTGTCGGACCGGGGTCCTCAGTTCGCTTCCAGGTTCTGGAAGGCGTTTGCCGCCGGTCTCGGCACCTCCGTCAGCCTTTCGTCTGGGTTTCATCCGCAGTCGAACGGGCAGACGGAGCGTGTCAACCAGGACCTGGAGGGGGTCTTGAGATGTTACGTTGCCGGTTGCCCGGCAACCTGGAGTAGGAGGTTGGCATGGGCTGAGTACGCGCATAATACCCTCCTCCTCTACCGGTATGTCTCCCTTTCAGTGTCAGTATGGTTTTCAACCTCCTTTGTTTCCCGAGCAGGAGCAGGAGGCGGAGGTGCCCTCGGCCCAGGCACATGTGGCTCGCTGCCGCAGGACGTGGAAGCGGGTCCGGGCGGCGCTGCAGAAGGTTTCGGTTAGTACCCAGCGGCAGGCTAACCGCAAGCGTCGTCCGGCTCCGGTTTACCGTCCTGGGCAGCGGGTTTGGCTTTCCACCCGGGATCTCCCTCTCCGGGTGGAATCCAGGAAGCTGGCTCCTCGCTTTATAGGACCCTTTAAGGTGGTACGTCGGGTGAATCCTGTGGCTTACAGGCTACGGCTTCCGAGTTCTATGAGGGTTCATCCGACGTTTCATGTGTCCCTGTTGAAGCCGTTCCTCTCATCGCCCTTGGCCCCGCCACTGCCTACGGTTCCTCCGCCTCGGTTTATGGGTGGTCAGCCCATTTACACGGTGCGGAGGATACTGGGTTGTAGGCGGAGGGGTAGGGGGTTTCAGTTCTTGGTGGATTGGCAGGGGTACGGGATAGAAGAGCGTTCTTGGGTGCCTCATGTTAAATATATTATTATTATGTGCGCCCTTGCTCATTTGTGTTCTACAGAGGGCGATGTAGTAAATCCAGTATGTGACGTCACTGACGTTTCCTTTCCATTCCTGTTCCGGTCTATTATTTGTCAATGATTGTTGTTGATATATATAGCGGCACTACGACCGCATCTCGCCCCGCCTGAGAAATAAATATGCCTACGAGGCTAAAGATGATCAAGAGTCAATTGAGTTCTATTCAATCGCCACCGCAACGCACTCCGTTTAACAGGTTATGGGCCCAGGAATGCCAGTCTAGAGCGACAAGGTGAATAATATACTAACTAAACCGGGAATGAAGACGGTACCGGGAGATTTCCGTGAACAGTGAAGACACGTCACAGAGTTTCTACAAGCCGCAACCGAACATTTGGATATAGTAAACTCTGAAGAAACGTGAAAATGGCTGTAGCAGGAACAATACACCAGCAGATTATATTCGATGGAAAAGAAGATAGATATGATCTGTGGGAGACGAGATTCCTTAGCCGTTTACACATTCTGAAGCTAAAAGACACAATTTTGCGAGCGCCCATTGGTGAAGATGCATTAGCTGCAGACGCAGCGAGGAATGCAGACTGTTACGCCCAATTAGTGAATGCGCTAGACGATAAGAGCCTTTCATTGATAAGACATGATGCGGCCGATGATGGGAGGAAAGCCCTGCAATTATTGAGGGAGCATTATTCGGGAAAAAGCAAGCCCAGGATTCTAAACCTGTACACATCATTGACCACCATACAAATGGAAGACAATGAGACTGTGACTGATTACATGATAAGGGCTGAGAATATAATTTCAGCTCTTCGTGATGCAGGAGAGAACATGAGTGATGGGCTGCTTGTAGCCACTATTCTGAATGGATTACCAGACTCATTTAGGCCACTAGCTGTCCATGTAACACAGAATGAGGACAATGTTACATTCAAAGACTTCAAGAGAAGACTAAGAGTCTATGAAGAGTCTGAGAAAATGAGGACAACTGGCACTGCATATACAGACAGTGTGATGAAGACTAGCACAAGGCAAAGCAAACAAGGCACCAAGACATATAGGAAGGATGGGGAAGCCACTCTGACATGTTACAGGTGTGGAGAAAGAGGACACACCCGAAACAGGTGCACCCGAAAAGTGTGGTGCAGTCACTGCAAGAGCAACACACACAGAGTCCCTGTGCAGGAAAAAGGGAAAAGAAGGAGCAAGAAAGGTCGCAGAGGTGGACACCGACGACGACGATCAATGCTTCATGGCCAAGCATGCAAACAACGAGAGGCCGTCAGCCAACGTGAAGAAAAAGGGGATCATGGTGGACGCCGGAGCGACATCCCACATCGTGAATGATATTGCCAAGTTTAAGAGCTTTGACAACACATTCCAGCCTGACACCCACTCAATGGAGCTGGCAGATGGGACCAAGTGCAGTGGGTTGGCACAACGCAGAGGAACGGCGCTGATCTACCTACTAGACAACGAGGGACGGCAACAAAGAGCACAGCTACAGGATGCACTGTATATGCCGACGTATCCACATGACATCTTCTCAGTGGCAAGAGCAACCAATGCAGGAGCAACGGTGACTTTCAAAAAGGGGGACAGCCACATGATCGCCAAGAAGGGCAACAGGTTTGACCTCCATGAAAGTGGTAATCTGTTTTATTTGCCAACTGTTCAGAAAAAATTTGATACATGCAATATATGTCATGACATGCAAACTTGGCATGAAATATTGGGTCATTGCAATTATGAGGATGTACAAAAGTTACTGGGTGTGGTAAAAGGTATGGAGATAAGAGGCAGTGCAGTGAGGCCAGCACAGCTGTGTGAAATATGTACAAAAGGTAAATTCACCCAGACAAGGAATAGGGAGCCGGACAGAAAGGCTACAGAACCTTTACAGATGGTCCACACTGATTTAGCCGGTCCCATGAGAACCCCAAGCTTAGAAGGTCATAAGTATGCACAGTCTTTTACAGACGACTACTCTGGTGCCATGACTGTGTATTTTCTCAAATCCAAAAGTGATGCAGTACACGCCACAGAGAGGTACTTGGCAGACTCAGCCCCTTATGGAAAAGTGAAATGTTTACGATCTGATAATGGAGGTGAATTTACAAGCAAGGAATTCAAAGCACTGTTAACCAAAAATAGGATTAAGCATGAGACATCTGCACTCTATTCACCTCACCAAAATGGCACAGCAGAGAGAGGTTGGCGAACCCTCTATGAAATGGGCAGGTGTATGCTGTTAGACAGTAAGTTGCCAGACAAGCTGTGGAGTTATGCTGTACAGACGGCAGCCTATGTGAGAAACAGGTGCTACAGTAGACGCACAAAGAAGACACCATATGAGATGCTCACAGGCAAGAAACCAAACATGTCCAAACTTCAGAAATTCGGATCTGTATGTTTTGCCTACACACAAGAGAAAGGGAAGTTAGATCCCAGATGTGAACAGGGTATTTTTATTGGCTATGACAAAAACAGCCCAGCTTATCTTGTGTACTATCCAGACACAGAGAAGGTCAGAAAACACAGGTTAGTGAAATTCACAAATGAGACAGCCAAAGAAAAAGAAACACAGACACATGGATCACACATTGAATATCAGGACAGAGATGCACAGTTACACCCCAGGATCCTTGAAAATGAGGGAAATGATGATGAAGAAATGGAAAATGCATCAGGTCAAAGTGTTCAAAGTGATGTTTCTGAGGCTGTAAATGTGAACAGCCTAGCACTGAGTGTCAGGGTAGAAGGTACCCACCTAGAGTTAGGAGAAAGCCAGTGTACCTTCAGGATTATGTGACTGAGGATACAGCAGACAGACTGGTAACATGTGTAGACTCTTGTTATAGAGCAGTTTGTGACATACCACAAAATTACCAGGATGCCATAAGCTCAACCAAGTCACATCTGTGGGTAGACGCAATGAATGATGAAATACAGTCACTGAAAGAGAATGACACATTCAAGATCACCCAGTTGCCACCAGGCAAAAAGGCAGTGGGGGCGAGGTGGGTCTATACTCTCAAGAGTGATACTGATGGATCAGACAAATGTAAAGCAAGATTTGTGGCAAAAGGTTACAGCCAAAAGCAAGGTATTGACTACGAGGAAACATTCTCACCTACAGTTGACATGACAACTGTATTAAAATGAAGGATCTGGGAAAATTAAAACATTTTCTAGGGATAGATTTTAACCAGTCAGAGGGTCAAGTCACAATGTCACAACAGAGGTATGTGAACAAAATCCTCTCCAGATTTGGAATGCAAGAGTGTAGGTCCAGAGAGACCCCATGTGAATCAAAACTTGAATACACAGAAAATGCAGAAAAATTTGGAGACCCGAGGATGTATAGAGAGGCAGTGGGAAGTTTGATCTATTTGGCTACATGCACTAGACCAGATTTAAGTTTTGTAGTCAGTAAACTTTCCCAGCATCTTTCTGAACCAAGTGAAGAGCATTGGAACACTGTAAAACATGTGTTCAGGTATCTTAAGGGTACAACAGACCGTGGCTTATGTTTTAAAAAGAATGATACAGGTGAACTAGGCCTAATAGTCCACAGTGATGCTGACTGGGCATCAGACGTTGGCATCAGACGTTGTAGACAGGGTACTGTGCCAGTCTAAGTGAGAGAAGCTCTCTCATTTCATGGAAGAGTAGAAGACAACCAACAGTTGCACTTTCTACCTGCGAGGCAGAATACATGGCCTTAGCATCAGCCATACAGGAGTGTATGTATTTGCAACAGCTACTCAAGGGTATTGATGGATGTCAGTATGCACAAACCAAGGTTTATGATGATAACCAAGGAGCTATTGCACTAGCCAGGAATCCTGTAAACAGGCAAAGATGTAAACATATTGATATAAAATATCACTTCATAAGAGAAACTGTGAATAGTGGGAGGATATGTTTGGAATATTGTCCTACTGACAACATGATTGCTGATGTGATGACAAAACCAGCCACTAAGCTACAACTGAAGAAGTTTGCTCAGTATTTGTTTGGCACTTAGTTGTGAAAGAAAAGCATGGATGTGCCAATATGTTTTTTTGTTGTTGTTGTTTATTTTGTATTGAAGGCCAAAGAGGGAGAATATATATATATATATTTTTGTTTTGTACCACAATAAGCTAAGTTCGAGTGGGGGTGTTAAATATATTATTATTATGTGCGCCCTTGCTCATTTGTGTTCTACAGAGGGTGATGTAGTAAATCCAGTATGTGACGTCACTGACGGTTCCTTTCCATTCCTGTTCCGGTCTATTATTTGTCAATGATTGTTGTTGATATATATAGCGGCACTACGACCGCATCTCGCCCCGCCTGAGAAATAAATATGCCTACGAGGCTAAAGATGATCAATGAGTCAATTGAGTTCTATTCAATCGCCACCGCAACGCACTCCGTTTAACACCTCAGAGGGATATTTTAGATCCCAGCCTGATCGATGATTTCCGGCGGCTGAATCTTGAGGCCCCCAGGTGAACGTCTGGTGCCGTTCGTCGGGGGAGGGTACTGTTACGATTCTGGTTCTTGACTACGGTCGGGAACCTCCCACCTTCTCTGTCATCTGTCACTTGGTTACTGTCACTTGTTTTCCCTGTCATTTAGTGCTGTCAATTAGGGGTTGGCTTCTGATTGGCTGTCACGGGTGTGTGTGTGGAATGTTGGTATATGGTGGCTATATAACATTTCTTTCCTCTGCTTGTCATTTGTCAGGTCTTCACTATAGGCGTTCGGAGATAACGCGGGCGGTTCCTGTTCTGGACCACCACTAAGCTCCATTATCTAATTCTCTCGTTCCCTTGCCTTGGCATAGTATCCTAGTATTACTCTTTGTGTTCTTTACTATTAAAGTCGAACCTGTTCAAGAGTATACCTTCTCCGTCTCTGTGATTGCCTACAACAATTGGAACTCACCTACCTCCATCCTGACACCATACCAGCGTTTCTCAACCTTTTTTTTCAGTCACGGCACCCTTCATGTGTTTATAGGTCTCACCCTCTGGCCTCTGAAGTTGCTAATGTCTTTTTTATTTGGGCCTCACAGGGTTAAAAGTACCCTGTGAGACCCACGGTTGCAAAATTACAAAATCACTTTTAGCCATTTAAAAAAAAAGTCTGTAAATAGTCAATTGGTCCTGTTGTTCAGCCTCACAATGCTATTTGATAGTAAATGTGTTTATATGTCCCACCCTCTGGCCTCTGAAGTTGCTAATGTCTTTTTAATTTGGGCCTCACAGGGTTAATCTCTTAAGCCTGAGATATACAGTAAAAGTGTATATTTTCAGCATTACGTTTGTTTACCAATGATTTTAACTGTTATTAGTGAAATATAAGATTATAGAAATCTCAGGGCATTGAGTCGGAAACCGGCGCATTGATGGAAGGAAGTGGAGCAGCCAAAAGTGAGTGTAGTCTTTTGAAGGAAGAGACTCAGGGCTTTTGATGGGCTTTCGAATTTCGAAAGACTACCCTACCCAGCTCACGCCAGCCCCTGTGAATCATCTGACTTCTGGATTTACCTTTTTATTTCTCTTATTTTTTGGGATTATCTCCCACAAACCTGAACGTTATTGCCATAAAACAGAACGGAGTTAGTTTCTCTACCTTTCTGTGAACGTCTAGCAAAAATGGTGTTGCAATATGATGAAAAATGGTGGAGAAATTTACATTATAAAAAAAGATGGCAGAATTCAGTACTGTATCTAACCTTCTGTTTAATCATCTTCCCTTTATTCATTTGCTTAGATTTTTCAGGTCTGGTAAATTTTAGCATGGTGTTATTCACAGTCAAAGATACATTATTATTTTTTATATAATTGATATTCTCCTTTGATTCATTACAATTTACTCAAGCCTAGTAACAGACACAATATTTCTGACACTGGGAATAATACATTCCCTGAGATCCATAGATGTCCCTAGATTCAGATACCAAGAACATGCAAATGGGCCGTAAATGTTTATTCTACGTCCTTATGGAATGAGTGACATAAAGAAATTAAATTAAATTAAAAAGAAAAAAATAATTATAATTTTCTTTCTTTTTATGGATGGAAGAGCCACACATTGACGGGCAAAGAGCCACATGCGGCTCGCGAGCCGCGGGTTGGCCACCCCTGGTGTAGAGGGTTCATAGTTAGACGGTTCATAGTGTACTGTAGAGGGTTCATAGTTAGAGGGTTCATAGTGGACGAGAGTGCATAGTGTAGAGGGTTCATAGTGTAGACTAGAGGGTTCATAGTGTAGAGGGTTCATAGTTAGAGGGTTCATAGTGTAGAGAGTTCATAGTTAGATGGTTCATAGTGTAGAGGGTTCATAGTGTAGAGGGTTCATAGTGTAGAGAGTTCATAGTGTAGAGATGGTTCATTGTGTAGAGAGGGTTCATAGTGTAGAGGGTTCATAGTGTAGAGGGTTCAAAGTGTAGAGGGTTCATAGAGGGTTCATAGTGTAGAGGGTTCATAGTGTAGAGGGTTTACATTTACATTGTAACATTTTTACATTGCTTTTATCCAATGTGACTTACAAGTTATGTACGACAAGCCATCAGGAAGGGCACAACTCTATCAGCTGAGCAACAATGTTCATCAAAGTGTTGAGTGCTACAGTGTAGGTTAGTTTATTAGGACAAGTGCATGACAGTACGGTTAGTTAGGGTTAGATAATTATTATTATTCTTTTTTTTTTTTAATTCATTCAGATAATGGTTGAAGAAGTGTGTCTTTAGTCGACGGCGAAAGATTGGACGTGATTCGGCTGTCCTAACTGGGGTGGGTAGTTCATTCCACCATTGTGGGGCAAGGACTGAGAATAGGCGACTTCTCTTTGATGACCCTCCCGGAGCTTGGATAGGAGTAGGTCTGAGGCGGCCAGAAGATGCAGAGCGTAGGGGTCTTGAGGGTGTGTAGTTAGAGACCATTGACCGGAGGTAGGCGCGAGCGGTTCCCTTTGCCGCACGGTATGCTAGGTCGAGGGCCTTGAAGCAGATTCGTGCAGCAATGGGGAGCCAGTGCAGGTCCCTAAGAAGTGGGGTGACATGGGCCGACTTCGGTAGGTTTGAGATCAGGCGGGCCGCTGCGTTCTGAATGAGTTGAAGAGGCTTAGTGGCAGTGGCCGGGAGGCCAGAGAGCAGTGCGTTGCAGTAGTCGAGGCGGGAGATGACTGTTGATTGGACGAGGAGTTGGGTGGCTTCTTTTGTCAGGAAGGGGCGGATCCTTCTGACGTTGCTCAGGAGAAATCGGCAAGTTCTGGTCGTCGCTGCGATGTGAGCAGAGAAGTTCAACTGGTCGTCGAGGACAACACCAAGGTTCTTGGCGGTCGGGGACGCAGTCACAGCTGCATTCTCGACTGTGATTGAAAGGTCGGTTGGGGGGAGGATTTGGCCGGCAGGTGGAGCAATTCTGTTTTGCTTAGGTTCAGTTTGAGGTGGTTGGTCGTCATCCACGCGGAGATGTCGGACAGACAGGCCGAGATCCGCTCAGAGACGTGGATATCTGAGGGAGGGAAGGAGAGGAAGAGTTGAGTATCGTCGGCATAACAATGGTAGGAGAAGCCATGAGACGTGATAATGTTACCCAGTGATTTATTGTAGAGGGAGAAGAGAAGGGGTCCTAAAACCGAGCCCTGGGGGACACCCGTCCGCAGGGGGCGGGTGGCCGACAGGGTCCCTCTCCATGACACTTGGTAGGAGCGGTCATTGAGGTATGATGACAGCGATGTCAGCGCAGAGCCACCCACTCCCATTCCTGCGAGGGCCGCAAGGAGGATCTGGTGGTTGACAGTGTCGAAGGCTGCAGATAGATCTAGGAGAATCAGGACAGAGGAGAGGCCTTTCGCTTTTGCTAAGTGAAGTGCCTCTGTGACCGCAATGAGGGCTGTCTCTGTGGAGTGACCAGTCCTGAAGCCTGACTGATTAGGGTCTAGGAGGTCATTCTGTAAGAGATAAGCAGTAAGTTGGTTGGATACAGCACGTTCAAGTGTTTTAGAAAGGAAGGAGAGAAGAGAGACAGGACGGTAGTTGCCTATGACGGTAGGGTTCAGGTTTATTTTTTTTATGAGCGGCGTGACTCTGGCTTGTTTTAGGGAGGTGGGGACCACCCCCGAGTTGAGTGAGGAGTTGATGGTTGCCGTTAGGAATGGGAGGATGTCTGGTGCTATGGTCTGGAGGAGTGGGGAGGGTAGCTGGTCCAGCTGGCAAGTAGTCGGACGGTTCGACGTTACCAGTGTCAGGGTCTCTGCTTCTGTAATGGGAGAGAAAGATGACAGAGTGAAGGATGAGCTTCTCGATTCAGCATTTTGGAATGGGTGGGGGCTGGGAGAAGGAGCTGAGGATGTTCTCCACTTTTTCCTCAAAGAAGATCGCAAAGTCTTCGGCAGAGAAAGATGAGGGAGGGGGGTGGGGGAGGAGTGAGGAGGGAGGACATGGTAGCATGCAGTTTGCGAAGATTCTTGGCAGAGGCCTCGATCCTATGGTGGAAGAAAGAAGCTTTGGCATTAGTGATGGTTTTGGAGAATGTTAACAAGAGGTTGTGATATGTGTCGATGTCAGCAGTGAGGCGTGACTTTCTATACTTCCTTTCAGCTGCTCTCAGGACCTGTCTTTGTTCTCTCACTGGATCTGTCAGCCATGGACTGGGTGGGGAACGGCGGGCAGGTTTCTCAACGAGGGGACAGAGCTTGTTGAAGGAGGTTGCAAGGGCTGAAAGGAGGGTGGAGGTTGCCATCTCTGTGGAGAGAGCAGAGAAGGTGTCACTCAAAGGTAGAGCGGATAGTATGTCAGAGGAGAGGGTGGAGGGGGATAGGGAGGGCAGGTTGCGTCTGAGTGAGACTGTTTGAGTTGGGGTGAAGACCTTTCGGTTAAGCATGAGAGTTAGTGAGAAGGATATGAAGGAATGGTCAGATACATGTAGGGGAGTTACCGTGGTGTTAATGATGCTGGAGTTACGGGTAAATATGAGATCCAAGGAGTTGCCTGCTTTGTCGGTGGGAGGCATGGCAGTGGGAGTCAGGTCAAACGATTGTAGGAGGGAGACTACTATGACTGACTGAGATGAGTCAGGCAGGTTGAAGTCACCCAATAGAAGGAGAGGGGTACCATCTTCCGGTAAGGAGCTTAGAAGCATGTCCAGCTCATCTGTGAAGTGATCGAGTGGACCTGGAGGGCGGTAGAGTGTAACAATGGTGAGATTGAAAGGATTAGAGACAGATACTGCATGATATTCGAGAGAGGAGAGTGACAGTTCTGGGAGTGGTGTTACGTTTGTAGCCCATGAAGGAGATGTCATGAGGCCAGTGTCTGGAGGGTCGAGGTGTGTGAGTGAAGTTATAGTTTGTAGATAATGCTGCATAGTGTAGAGGGTTCAAAGTGTAGAGGGTTCATAGTGTAGAGGGTTCATAGTGTAGATAGGGTTCATAGTGTAGAGAGGGTTCATAGTGTAGAGGGTTCATAGTGTTAGATCCTGATCAAACTGGCCAGTATCATGTCTTCATCTGTTTTGGCTCTCCATCCAATTCCTCTGCGTTGTGTCATTTTAATGGTCCTGACGTCTCTCCGACACTGGCTGATAAGATCCTTATCTCCCCCGTTAGTGCAATCCATAAACCATACTAATTCTCCACCTCCGTAAGAATTCGACACTTCGACACCGTGAAATACCTTATGAGGAAAAGCGTTGCTTTATTGCTATAAACAGAACCTCATAATCAGATGTTATCAGATGTTATCAAATTGTATCGTCCTTGAAGAGTCTATTCTAATGATCTTTCGGTGTGTTCGTCTATCGTCCTTTTGTTATTCAGTCCAATAGTGTTCAGGCCTGGTCTTTAGCCTAACCCTCCTCGCGTTAGCCGAAGCTAATGATGATGTGGCATTCTTCCTCCCCCCCCCCCCCTCTCAATGAGAGGAGAGAGTGTCTTCTGTGTGATCTCAGTCCTACTCGCTCTTGGTCAGATTCTAGTCTGCCCTACACCCGGAAACACCGTTCGACTTATAGATGTTCGTCGTCGCAACGACGGCCCCGCCTTCTGGTTGTCATGCGACGTGTTGTCATGACAACTGCGTTAATAACCTTTACACACATTTCACGTTTCATTAAGATGAACCTCTCTCCCTCCTGCTCTGGGAGACACTCGCTCTTATCTCAGATGTTCTTACAAGGAATGTCAACAAACAAACAAACATTCTTGCTGGCAGTGTGCCTCACAACAATCACCCGGCTCTACTGAACCACCATCTCCTGCTTCCACCGTCCGCATGCACTTCGACCTCTCTGACCCGGCACCGTTTTTAGCTGTGGTCACTCCCAAATCACTCTCTATACATCACATACATTGAAAAAGCACCCCAAATCCTTCAATAGTGTAGGGACGCAAATCAGAGATCACGGATGTAGAAAGCAGACAGACTCTCCAACTGTTGACAAGTTAGACCATTTCAACAACTTCAGGGTGAGTGTTTGATAAATAAGTGGCCCGGACTTTATGTTTAGGTGATATATCATTCGTCTGAGTAAGTCAAATGAAATGACATGCCCAAGGAATCTTAAATGAATCTCACTGAATCTATGGCGGCCCGGTGGTGTAGTGGTTAACACTGTCGCCTCACAGCTAGAAGGTCTTGGGTTCGATTCCCGCTTGGGGACCAGGTTGCCGCGTTGCCAGTTACCCAGGTGGGGTATCTCCCGGGCCTTTCTGTGTGGAGTTCATGTTCTCCCTGTGCTCGCAAGGGTTTCCCCTCCCGATAAGATAAACCCAATGGAAAAACATGCAGAACAGATAGCTAACGCTGTCATGTCCCTGACGAAGATGGACAGGAGCACTTGGATTGGTCCCCGGGCGTGGCCCCACGCCGCAGCCCATGTCTGCTCCCGGCTGCCCTTTGGGGGAAGGACGACAGGATGGGTCAAACGCAGAGAGGAACATTTCATCTGCGACCCAAAAAAAAAATCTAAAAAAAAAAAAAAAAAAAAAAAAAAAAAAAAAAAAAAAAAAAAAAAAAAATGACGACATTGTCAATGTGTGCAATGAATAAAGACTTCTTCAAAGTCCAGTTTTAACTATATGATAATTTGCCTCACTGTTAGCGCAGGACAGTGTTACAGCCAGGGACCAGCATGGCTACAATTTGCTTTCAACGTGTTTCTCCCAACATTTGTAACTTATGTATCCCCTGATATCAGTGATATATTATTAGGGTTCTGGCGCAGTCTTAAGGAAGATTAGAGCACGGTAGTGCCTTTCCTCTACTCACTATCTTAGTTTGTATCATTTTAATCTCACTAGACAATGTACAGAGACAAGGCAGCTGACAGCAGTACATGTCAAAGAAACATGATGTCCCCAATCCTCAATGACATCATTTGACCATACCCTCAATCCAGTTATGAAATAGTTTTTAGTTTTGTGAAAATGTTGTGTAATTCTTTTGTGAATCCAAACTGTCCCAAAGTAAATGTAAAATGATTACCACCATCAATCAAAAAAAGTAAATTGATTGATGATGTAATGACCGGAAGTCCTGCTTCCTGTTTTTGAAATTTGAAATGTGAAAATAATAGGTTATGAAAATAATAGGTTGCAATAGGTGGCATTCTTCTCATGGTTTAGGGTAGAGAGAGCAGAGCGGCCTCTTCATGCTTCTCAACCACACAGAGATAAGGGAGGAGTCAAAAGATGAATTGTCCAGTTCCAGTTCCAGTAAATAATTTTTTTTAAAGCAGTGCTGCAGATGACAGTTTTCATCAACGCCCTGGTTCACTCATACACACACAAACACACACACACACACACACACACACACACACACACACACACACACACACACACACACACACACACACACACACACACACACACACACACACACACACACACACACACACACACACACACACACACACACGCTGGTGCCACTTCTCGTGGGCGTTGAGTCCGATCCTTGAGCCGCCACAGTTGGCGCAAGGGAAGCCAGATACCTGGGGGATGCCAGCCGCCCGCTGGTGTCGTTGCGTGCGCCTCTCAGATCTTCGGTCTTGGTTCGTTTGGTGTATTTGGGAAACTGCAGTGGCACAAGTGACTTGCCAGGCTGATCTGTCGAGTGCCAGAGTTTCAAGCTGCGTGATGTTTGCACACTTTAGGAGGTCCCTGGTGTAGTCCTTAAAGCGTCTCTTTTGGCCTCCAGCAGCCCGCTTTGCTCCTCTCAGTTGGCCATAGAGGACTTGGCGGGGCAGGCGGTGGTCAGGCATACGTATGGTGTGCCCTATCCAACGAAGATGTTTTTAGACCACAGCTGCGGCCATACAGATTGAGTTGGTGTTGTTGAGGATGTCTGTGTGCGGGACTCGATCTTCCCAGGTCAGGCCGAGGATCCTTTGGAGGCAACGGATGTGGAAAGCGGCCAGGTTGGTGATGTGCCGGCGGTATGGGGTCCAGGATTCTGCTCCATAGAGCAGAGTGGAGAGACATACTGCGTTGTAAACGGCAACCTTGGTGCTGATCTTCAGGTTTCGGTTTTCAAAAACCCTGCTGCGTAGGCGTCCAAAGGATGATGCCGCTTTATTGATACGTGTGTGTATCTCCGCGTCAAGGGAGCAGCATGTGAACAGAGTGGAGCCGAGGTAGGTGAAATGATCCACTGTTTTGAGTGGAACACCGTTTATGTGAAAACTGGGAGGTGTAGAGGTTCGGGAAGTGAGTTGGGACATGACTTCGGTTTTTTGTATGTTGACCTGGAGACCGAAGGATTGGTACAGGCTGGATATGGTGTCGAGAGCATGCTGCATAGACTCTGGACTGTGAGCTAAGATGGCACAGTCATCAGCGTACTGTAGCTCACATACTTGGCAGGATTTTGTCTTTGTGTGTGCCTGGAGCCGGCGGATGTTGAAGAGACTACCATCAAGGCGGTATTCCACATGGACACCGTCTTCATGTCCCAGGGCTCGGCGGAAGAGGCAGGTGACGGCAGAGAGGAGGAGATTAAAGAGCACCGGAGCCAAGACACAGCCCTGCTTCACCCCAACATTAACCTTAAAGGATTCTGACTGGAGTTCACCCGTCTGGACTCTGGCTTGCATCCCGTCATGCAGCTGCTGAAGGATGGAGAGAAACTTGGGTGGTTTCCAGAGCAGCTCACGGCTGATGGTGTCGAAGGCTTTGCTTATGTCTATGAAGGCTATGTAAAGATCCTTGCAATGCTCTCTGCTCTTCTCTAGCAGCTGCCTCAGGACAAAGACCATGTCGGTGGTGGATCTGGTCTTCCGAAAGCCACATTGAGTTTCCGGAAGCGCAGCTTCAGAGATGTTTTCCACCAGCCTGTTCAGCATGATCTTCACCAGCACTTTCCCTGCACACACACACACACGCACGCACGCACGCACACACACACACACACACACACACACACACACACACACACACACACACACACACACACACACACACACACACACACACACACACACACACACACACACACACACACACACACACACACACACACACACACACACACACACACACACACACACACACACACACACACACACACACACACACACACACACACACACACACACACACACACACACACACACACACACACACACACACACACACACACACACACACACACACACACACACACACACACACACACACACACACACACACACACACACACACTATACCCTATCTCTCTCTCACACACAGCCACACTATGCTCTATCTCTCTCACACACAAATGTCGGTCGCAAATGTTCAGAGCTCCTGTCATAAATCCCCACCCCTCCCTCTGTCTTTCTCTCTCTCATGACACACACACACACACACACACACACACACACACACACACACACACACACACACACACACACACACACACACACACACACACACACACACACACACACACACACACACACACACACACACACACACACAACCGCACACACATACATGTAGACCCCAAACGTGCATAGGGGTGATTTATAATCTCCTCTCAAATAATATTGGATATCCATTGGATTGTGGCAAAGGATAATAATAATAATAATAATAATAATAATAATAATAATAATAATAATAATAATAATAATAATAATAATAATAATAATAATAATAATAATAATAATAATAATAATAATAATAATAATAATAATTTGATTGATTGAAAATTTTATTAACAGATTGCAGAATTATTTCGGGGGGGGGGGAGAGAGTTCCAGAGGGTAGGGGACGCCACGTTGAAGGCTCTGTCCCCGAAAGTCCGTAACCTGGTGCAAGGGATGGAGAAGAGACCTAGATCAGAGGATCGTAGGTTCCGGGATGGAGTGTGCTGGTGGAGGAGATCAGACAGGTATCGGGGCTTCGGGGGGCGAGGGCATGGAGGGACTTGTAGGTGAGGAGCAGGAGTTTGAAGGTGATGCGGAACTTGACTGGGAGCCAGTGGAGGTGGATGAGGGTGGGGGTGATGTGCTGCCAGGGCTTGGTGTGAGTGAGAACCCTGGAAAATATAAAGGCCTCCAGCTGCTCCTTCATCTGCTGACAGACTTCCTGTGGAGAAACAAAAATAATCCCAGTAATTTTCTGCTGCAAACGGGGGTAGGACAAACATGTACAGAAGGTTATACTACATTAGAAGGATTTAACAAAGTTAAGCCTTAATTGTGAGTGAGGACAAGAGAGTAAACTGATTGTACCATGTACCAAAGCGAGGACAACGACGAGGACTGCGCCGATGGAGAAGTTCATGGCTGCTGGTTGATGAGACACCTAAGGAGACAATTATTCGGTTGTTTCATATGATCTGAGGACCCAGGTAAAAATTAAGTATGCTTTAATATACTTAACTCATTCTGCGCCATGGGTCGGGGCGCCAGAGGGCGCTATTATGCCAGCACTGTAAGTCAATGGGGTGCTTTGTTCACTTGCGAGTGCTTAAAATATATCTTATATGGGTCTAATACACCCGTCGATTGTCAGTGAGTTGCTTCCAGTCAACATGTACAAAAACGGATTGTTTTTTCATCCGTACATTTCCGTTTTATACCGTTTTGAATATAGTTTTGGTGATTCTTAGTAATCCCAGGAAAAGACGCGATAATAGCCCTTTAGTGGAATACACTAAACACGTTGTAATTTTTCGCCTGATTATCTAATCATCCTGAAATCAACGCTAGATTATCGCTATTATCCTTTCTCATGCAAGAATGAAAAGGGCCTTGTAGGCTCCCCCCTCCTGCACCCAACAGCACACAGCCACACATACACACACACAGACAGCCGCGATCGGGGCAGAAAGAAATATCAGATCAACGCAAGATTTTATACCTGGTATCTGATGTAATGCAAAAGAAATAATCCAATTATCTGATCGCCATTCCAAATACTGCTTGTGGAGGCCCGTCCCACATTACCAAGCGTTACACACTGACGGGCGGGTGGGGTTACTGTTCCATGCCACCGTTGTAAAGGCCTCGCCTGAGTATTTAAACCCCGCCCGCACGGCTCGGATCGTCCCAGAAAAGAAACTACACCATTTCTAATGGAGTGCAATACCAGCTGGAAGGCGGCGGTATTTGCCCTTTTGCGAGCTCAGACCCATTCCCAATGACAACATCAGGCTGGATGGATGAAAATGAATGGATATCGCTAATAAAATAAATAACGATTAAAACCCGACTATCATCGGGTCTGAATAGTCATAAGTGCATTTAAAGTACATTAGTACTTTTTGTACAAAATGTTAGTATAAAAAAAATTTCATTCAATGTGTTTCAATGTACTATTACACTTTATGGATTACCTTAAATTAATGCAGTTAATGTACTTTAAAAATGTTTTTACTACAACATATATATATATATATATATATATATATATATATATATATATATATTTGTTTAATGTAATATTTTAAGTGTATTAAATGTTGATACCAGGGAGTGTACTACACATGAGTTTTTTCAAAAGTATCTGCTTTTTAAAATAATTTAATAATTATAGTACAGGTGTATTGGAATATACTATTAATAAGGTATGCATTTGTTTTTATATATGCTTTTAGGAAGTGTATTTTAGTCTAATAGAAAAGTATTAAAAAATATATACCACAAATAAGTATACTAATATCGATTGCAACTTAAATAGTATTTTCACAAATGTACACAATATAAAGCCATCATTGTTGGTGAATATAAAACATTTCCCATTAATACTCCAGTATTATTTATGTATCAGTTGACTGTTGCTGTTAATGTTAATAATATACATAAAAAGTGTATTTAAATATAAGTAGGTATACTGGAGTATATTATTAATAAATCGAATTTATGGATTACCTTAAAGATTTGTTTTTAGTATACTTTAAAAAAGTGTATTTTAAATAGTCAAACAGAAAAGTATAATAAAATATACTACAAAGTATATACTAATATCCATTACAACGTAAATTGTATTTTAAACTCTTCACAAATGTACGCATACTGTATCATTGTTGACAATGTTCCCATTAATAATCCAGTATTATATATCAGTTTATATATATACAAGTAATATGCCACCTATTCATACCGTATACGTAGTACACCAGATAACATGAAAATATGTCAGCAAAGTATTTGAAACACTAGGAAGATTTTTTTTTAATTAAATAAACCCTTGGAGGTTCTTATATACTGTAGCCCTGCACAGTCCTGTCACTGTCCCAATCTTACATGTACAACCTATCATTCTGCCTCTTTATTTAAAGAAAAGCTAGTATTGGAGAAGTTGGAAGGAGGGAGCTTTCTAAAAAGATTAGATTATGTGCAGTGATGTAATTTGAAGACTCTGAACCCTTGTGTTAATTACAGCTCAATGAAATAGCGATTGTATACCTTTTCCTACATGCTGATATAGGCCTACAGTATGAAGTTGGCTACTCATTTTGTTGCTAAACCCGTATACATGTTTGTTGAGCAATGGATAGATTGAGCTCCCAAGACCCTTTGTTTACTAGGTGTCATTAACATTAACTAATAACTTCCTGAATGTGAATTGCCTACTATTTTGATTCAAGATTTAAGAGCCACACTTATATACTCACAAATTACATAAAATCAGAGAGCCGCAATTAAAAGTCTGTCGTTTTGTTTGCCCACAAACTGGAAATGACACAGAAAAATGGGCACAAAACCAACCAACCACACACTGATTGAGCAAAGCAGAGTTTTCAGGCTGCCAGTATACGTGTAAAAGGTCGATCTCTCTTAATCTTGTTTGCTCAGCATGGCATGTTATTGTCGACGTCATCACATTAGGATTAAATGACGACCGTGTTTTAAAAAAGAAAATCAAAGGTTGTGATATAAGACGCCTACTGCATTTGAGTAATCAGCAGTGATAGGCAGGAGTGGAACTGTTGGACTTTGGTACAGATCGCCCAGGTGGCATGCTGAACAGCAAGGGTCAGTCACCTGTCACATCTGCAATGTGTTGCAACTCAGCCTCCTTGTCCAATGAGATTGAGACAGTGACAGGACTGCGCAGAGAGTATAAGAAGCTCCAACATTTTCAAGGAAGTCACCATTCGGTCTACATTGTCCTGCAGTACAAGTGAGTCTCTCTCTCTTTTCATATTTTTTGAATTCTTTCTAGTGTTTCAAATGCTTTGTTGATATATTGTCATGTTCTCTGATATAATACGTATGGTAGGAATAGGTGGCATATTATTTGTAAGTCAACCGATACATAATACTGGATTATGGGAACATCATCAACAAGGATATGTGTACATTTGTGAAGGGTCTAAAATACAATTTATGTTGTAATGGATATTAGTATACTTTGTATTGTACTTTTCTGTTAGACTAGTTAAAATACACGTTTTTTTTTAAAGTATACTAAAAACAAACGTCTAAGGTAATCCATAAATTCTACTTATTAACAATATATTCCAATACACTTGTAGTACTTATATTTAAATGTATTAAAGCATTATTTTGAACAGTCTACTTGTAGTACACTCTCTGATATCAACATTTAATACACTTAAAATAAATACATTAAAATACAATTTAAGTTGTAATGGATATTAGTATACTTATTTGTAATATATTTTATTATACCTTTCTGTTAGACTAGTAGTAAAATGCACTTTTAAGTATATTATTTTAAGTATATTAACAGCAACAGCAACAGCTTTTTTGTGTAATTATTTGATGTATACAGTGGTATACAAAATTGATTGAAGCATACTTTAAAAAATGACTAAGAAACTACTACTTGTAGTACACTCTCTGGTGTTAATGTTTAATATAAGATAAGATACGATAAGTTATTCCTTTATTGATCCCCTTGGGGAATTCCGGGCATCATAGCGGCATGGGGGAGGGGTGAGGAGAGGTACAGCTGAGCAGGGTAATAGTAGAAAGACATAAATATAGGCAAACATTTTATCTGAATATAAAAATGAGGAAAAAATAGACTTAGAATGAATACAATGTATTAACTTAAGTTGTATTGCATATTAGTATACTTTCAAGTGAACTTAAACACTACTTAACTAACACTACTTGACTAACAGAACTTGTAAATCGCTTTGGATAAAAGCGTAAGCTAAATGACTAATGTAAATGTAATTGAAACACAAATTTAATAAACTTTTTTGTACTAACATTTTGTACAAAAAGTACTAATGTACTTACAATGCACATTGATGCATAGTTTTTAAACCCACATTTTTACCTGGGTCCTTAGATCATATGAAACAACCGAATAATTGTCTCCTTAGGTGTCTCATCAACCAGCAGCCATGAAGTTCTCCATCGTTGCAGTCCTCGTCGTTGTCCTTGCTTTGGCACATGGTACAATCAGTTTACTCTCTTGTCCTCACTCACAATCAAAAGAACACGCCAACACTTTGGGAAATTAGCTTATTGTCTTCTCCAGAGAGAGACAATAAGATAGATACCAGTTTCCTCTCTGTGCGTTCAGTAGAAAGCTATGTGCCTGCACGTTAGCCTAGCTTAGCAGGCATTGTCCATACTAACACCTCTCCGGAAGGCTACCGGCCATGTCCACTAACATGCAGCCAGATAGCTTTCTACTGAACGCACAGAGAGGAAACTAGTATCTATCTTTTTGTCTCTCTCTGGAGAAGACGGTAAGCAAATTTCCCCAAATGTTGTCATGTTCCTTTAACTTCAAATGTTGTGTAACCTTTTGTAAATGTTTGTCCTACTACCCCCCATTTGTAGTGGAAAAGGACTTTTGGAATTTTGTCACATCACATGTTTGTCTCTCCACAGGAAGCCTATCAGCAGAGGTTAATATTGAGCAGCTGAGGGAGCAGGTGGATGCGATCAGAGGCAAAATCGTGTTGGCCACCACTGACCTGGCTGAGAAGATCAAGGCCCTCGACCTGGCAAACCAGGCCCAGTAAGTCATGTCTTACATGTCTTACTCCATGTAGGGCTGTCTTACCCAACACCAAGTCAGGTGACATTACAATAGAGCTATGTCATAGCCAACACGGAGTGAGATGACATTACAAATCAAATCAAATGTATTTGTAAGGCCCGACAACACACGTTAATGTCCCCATGGACCGGACATGTCTTCTTTAAAAGTCAAGAAGAAACATCACAATAAATCAAGAACAAACAAAACCAAAAAACACACCATGAAATCCAAAATAAATAAATGCAACACTTCCAGACATACCCCAGCAAAGGTAAGGGAAAGCTCACTAAAAACCTAGCAATAGGAAAAAATCACCACAGGCAATGTAGAGGAGAGAAACCTTAGAAGGGCCGTTCAAGGGGGGATCCCCCTTCTTGGATGTCGGTGATATAGTGTTGCTATGGATGATCATAATAAGGTGGAGAATAAAACAGGCGAAATAGTTGGTATGTATAAACATATACACGTCACGTGTAATAAAACACAAACATGTACATGCAATAGTAACTGGGGTACATAAGATTTTTTTTTAAAGATTTAAATAGAATAGAGCTAAGAACAATAACAACTAAAGAGAAAGCATAGGGAGATGAGCGCTAGTGTGAAAATAGGATAAAGGCTAAATGTCAAGGCTTGGAGCTCAAAATATCAGTCATATTCTGTTCGGATCCATTTGAAGTATGTCATATAGCCAACATGGAGTGAGAGGACATTACAATGGAGCTATGTCATAGCCAGGGGTGTAAAGTACTTGAGTAATTGTACTTCGTTACAATACTTAAGTACAGTTTTTGGGGATTTGTACTTTACTCTAGTATTATTAGGTTTGTATACTTGTACTTTTACTCAATTACATTTCAGAGAAAAAAAAACGTACTTTTTACTCCTTACATTTAAAATGCAGACCTACAAAGTACAAAGTACAAATCTCGCAGGTCCAACCATTTTAATTAGTATATTTGTTTCTCTGGCCGAACTAACGTTAACGTTATTAATCCTACGGCCGCACTTTATTTAAAAACAGCCAATCAAATCCCCATCAATGGAAAATTAACCCGCCCATACCCATGCTGATTGGTCCTTGTGCAAGACTAGAAAGCGGGGATCTTTGATTAAACACCTGCTATCAGAAGAATAGACAGTCAGAGTGACAAGCTACAGAAGATGGCCACAAGCGATAGTATGAGTGATGAAGAGGACGAAACTGAACATTTCATTTCCCCCGGAATAAAAAAAAGTTTTTACTTTTACTTTTTAGTACATTTAAAAGTAGAAACGTTTTTTTTACTTTTACTCAAGTGTGTTTTTAGCCAGATACTCTTGACTTTTACTTGAGTACAATTTTGAGACGGTACCCATACTTTCACTTAAGTATCATTTCTGGGTATTTTTTTACACCCCATGGAGTGAGAGGACATTACAGTAGAGCTATGTCATAGCCAACATGGAGTGAGAGGACATTACAGTAGCTCTCTGCTCCTCAGTAGCTAAAGTAGCTCTCAGCCAATCAGCTATTACTGATGATGATAATGAGTTGCTCTCTAACATTCAGGGGAAGAGATTCTCAAACTTCTCAAACATTACAGGGACGTAAATGTAATTACATTAGACTGGGAACTAGGGATGTTCGATATTGGCTTTTTTTACCGATATCCGATATACCGATATTGTCCAACTCTTAATTTCCGATACCGATAACAACCGATACCGATATATGCAGGGTTCCCCCCCCAAAAAACACAACATTATCCATACTTTTCACAATAAATAAAATAAGAATTTGTTCTTACTTGCTTGCCTGGGTAAATAAAGGTTAAATAAATGTAAACAATAATTTTTTTTGAAAACCGATACCGATCATTTCCGACATTACATTTACATTTACATTTTAATGCCAATATCGGTAGGCCGATAACATCGGACATCCCTACTGGGAACCCTTGTCAAGAAATACTTGTTACTGTTATTTAGCAGCACCGAATGCAAGACACTCAATTCGAGGTGGGGAGATGAATGGTAAATGAAGGATATTGTCAGAATTAGGGCCATCCCTTGGGGCGCTCAAGTAGCACACCACGTACTGCACTGTATCGCAACACGGCCGTCCCGGGTTCGACTCCCGGACCCGGCGACCCCTGCCGAATGTCTTCCCCCCATCTATCTCCCATTCTTCCTCTCTCTCTACTGGTCTGCCCAGTAGTAGTAAAAAAAAAAAAAAAAAAAAAAAAAAAAAAGCAATAAAAATCTACCAAAAACAGTATTAAAAAAAAAAAAAAAAAAAAATAATGAATTAGGGCCGCCCCGACTTAGTTGATCGGTTAGGTCTTAGTTGACCAAGACTGTGTTAGTCAATTAGTACATTTTATGTTTTTTTCTTTTTTTATGCTGAATGTGTCATTTCCTGAAAAACTATCAACTATAAGTACATCTCTGATGAGCACTAGATTTCCGGGTGCGTGTGATTGCATGTGAGAACCTCAAACTTTCGATTAAATCAACTAATAGATTAGTCAACACTTCTTATGCAGACAGCCCTAATCATGAATATTGTCTTTGTGTTAAATTGTTCTTGAGTGTACAGGTGTGTCAAACTAAATGTCCCCCAAGAGGACAATAAAGAATCTATCTTATTGAGCTAATAAGTAATTAGTGAATGAAATACTGAAATGTTACCCTTTTGGACATAACACTTGTGAAGTATCGTTATCATCGTTAATGATGTCATTAGCAAGAAAAAGTATATATTGTTGCTCCATGGTCCAGTTCACAGCAGTATAGTCCGGATACACCACACCATACAACACCATTGATTGCCCACTTGCAAGGGAAGGAAGTGATATACACTGTGTACAACAGTGAATAACACATCAAACAACACTCACAAGTTAACAACATGGAAACATTGGTATCCCTATTATCAGTGCAGTCTATCTGCCATGCACATGGAGAGGCCCACGCAGAACATAGAGCATAGCATACACAACAGTATGGGAGATTCGTTTTTTATTAGATGCCAAGCACCACAACCACCTGGCCGGCAACAGGGACGGACTGGGATTAGAAAATGGCCCCCAGACTTTTTGACCCAGACTGGCCCACCACAACCGGCCCGGATACTCCCCCTCCCCTTCGACGCACATACAAACACACCAGCCCTAATTCCACCACCATATAGATAGATACTTTATTGCCATTTCAACACATGGTTGATTGGGATTTGTCTCGGTGCAATGCACATTTCATCATAAAACAGTGGAAAAAACATACAGTATAAAAACATACAATACAAAAACAAGGCTGTCAAGGTTACGCGTTCTTTTAACGGCACTATTTTTTTTTAAATGCATGATTAAAATATATATATTTTTTTTTACTAGACTTCACTCAGGTGTATTATTGATACTCTCATTGATACTATGTTTGTTTCTGACTAAAAGTGTGTGTGTGTGTGTGTGTGTGAGAGAGAGAGAGAGAGAGAGAGAGAGAGAGAGAGAGAGAGAGAGAGAGAGAGAGAGAGAGAGAGAGAGAGAGAGAGAGAGAGAGAGAGAGAGGGGGAGGGGTGAGAGATGAGGAAGGAGCAAGAGAGAAAGAGAGCTGGGAGAGTGTGTGTGTGAGAGAGGGGGGGGGGGGGTGAGTCCTCAGCCCTTGTGTGGGTGAATGTAACAAGTTCCTAACGTTTTCTTTCCCCTATTATTTCATGCATAAATAAATGCATTCATTGTTTTAAATTATTATTTTCTTTTAAGTTATTTTGTGCATCACTCTGTTTTGAATTTGATGCGTGTTAAATGGCTGCATAAAGCAAGCATTTGTTGACTCTCATGTTGATAAGAGTATTAAAACTTGAAAAAGATCTGTTTAAGGTATAGATTTAGAACAGATAAAAAAATATGTGATTAATTTGCGATTAATCGCGAGTTAACTATGGACAATCATGCGATTAATCAGATTAAATATTTTAATCGATTGACAGCCTTTACAAGAATATGTATATCTTATAAGGCCACAGCTGTGAGGATGCTATGATAGATTCAGGCAACTATATTGTGCACTGCAGTCAGTGCTTCATGATGAAGGTTTATATCTGAACACTATAGGCTGTATAATGTATTTCAACAGGAAATAAGTCAGATGATGCCGTTGTCAATTAGATCACTTTAATCTTGAAACTCGAAGGACTTACTCCTCTGGGTTACTCTCCTTGGTATTGCTATGTCTATGAATAATAATTACAAACACCAGGTACTGTACACATTTGTACTTCTTCTTCTAAAGTGTTGTTAAACAAAACATTTATTGAATTACGGTAACTAGGGGTACTTCTCGCAACGTTGCTTTGCTCAAGTCCACCTGTTCACGCTATCGCTCAGACTGCCGGGATGTGTTTGAGAGCGTGCTGGTGCAGAATCAAAGTGGGCTGATGACCCGCCATCACTCCCAATCGCTCTAACTTTTTTTTTTGTATAAATGGGCCCATTCGACCGGCCCACAGAGTGACCCAGCCCACCGGGGAATCTCACTAACTCACTTAAAGATGAATTCACTCACTCACACAGTCAGCCGCGCTTTCCCTAGTGGTGGCTCACGTGTAATGCACTCTGTGTAAGCTTCACACCTATGAGACAATAATTTGTGTGTCATTGTCTTCGGAGGAATAGTACTCATGTCACTATTCACTGTGTCCTCTCTCCTCTTCCACACAGGACCCAGCTGGAGCCACTGACCGCTGAGATCAAGACCATGGCCACCAACCTTCAGGCTCAGCTCCAGCCCTTGGCCGAGAACATGCAGGCCCAGGTCCAGCCAATGGTTACCAACTTGCAGACTGAGATGCAGGATCTCTTCCGCAAGGTCACGGACCAGATCAAGGCTGACAACGTACAGG
The DNA here is from genome assembly GCF_963971535.1 of Notolepis coatsorum. NCBI lineage: Eukaryota > Metazoa > Chordata > Actinopteri > Aulopiformes > Paralepididae > Notolepis > Notolepis coatsorum. The sequence goes on along the minus strand of NC_140168.1, from coordinate 63,549,702 downwards.
TTCAGCTTGAGGATATCTTCCGCAAGCTCACGGACCAGCTCACGGCTATTGGTAACTAAAGATACTGAGCAAGCCGTTCGTTCCAAAGGGTCAAGTGTCAAATCCGTCATCCCAGAGCACAATAAAAACCTGGAACTGAGTTCATTCCTCTCGTCTCTTTATTTATTTATAAACATTTATTATGCGTGTTTGTTTGTGTTTGTGCATGTGTGTGAGTGTGTTTTGTGTCTGTGCACATACAAAAGGTTATACCATATGGTTCAACAGGTTCTATTTTGTCATGTATTTTAAAGGTAGAATCTGTAATGTCACCAAACAGCGACCTCTAGGCAAAAGAGCCCCTCATGGCACTACGCTTTGTTCAGCTTTGTCTGCCTCAGGGCAGCTCTGGCTGCAATTGTAGCTTACCACCACCGGTATGACTGTGTATATGAACGAATAATGGACTCTGTAAGCGCTCTGGGGTCACTGGGGTGTCATGAAGAGCGCTATATAAATCCAATCCATTATTATTATTATTATTATTATTATTATTATTATTATTATTATTATTATTATTATTATTATTATAATAATAATAATTATTATTATTATTATTATTATTATTATTATTATTATTATTATTATTATTATTATTATTATTATTATTATTATTATTATTATTATTATTATTATTATTATTATTATTATTATTATTATTATTATTATTATTATTATTATTATTATTATTATTATTATTATTATTATTATTATTATTATTATTATTATTATTATTATTATTATTATTATTATTATTATTATTATTATTATTATTATTATTATTATTATTATTCAGGAGGGGTTACTATTTCTGGCCACACCTCAGGCCAGTGAAACAAACACCAGGAAGAGGTCTGTAGCGGTTTGAGCCATTTGGCCACACGGTGGCACTATTCTCTAAAATAACTACAAACATAATCTACTCCTCTTGTTCCGTTATGATGACATTTTGAATGTGCCGACACTTTACACCGTGAAATTGGATGTATAAAACAGATTGGCCGCCATTTAGATTTGTTAGAAAAACACACCTGTCCCTACTCTTACTAGGCCGTTAACACACCTGTCCCTACTACTACTAGGCCGTTAACACACCTGTCCCTATTCCTACTAGGCTGTTAACACATCTTTCCCAGCTCCTACTAGGCTGTTAACACATATTTCCCAGCTTCTACTAGGCCAGTAACACATCTTTCCCAGCTCCTACTAGGCCATTAACACATCTTTCCCAGCTCCTACTAGGCTGTTAACACATCTTTCCCAGCTCCTACTAGGGCTAGGCCATGCATTAACACATATTTCCCAGCTCTTACTAGGCCATTAAAACATATTTCCCAGCTCCTACTAGGCCTGTTAACACACCTGCCCCTACTCCTAGTAGGCCGTTAACACACCTGTCCTTACTCCTACTAAGCCGTTAACACACCTGTCCTTACTCCTACTAGGCCGTTAACACACCTGTCCCTATTCCTACTAGGCTGTTAACACATCTTTCCCAGCTCCTACTAGGCTGTTAACACATATTTCCCAGCTTCTACTAGGCCAGTAACACATCTTTCCCAGCTCCTACTAGGCCATTAACACATCTTTCCCAGCTCCTACTAGGCTGTTAACACATCTTTCCCAGCTCCTACTAGGGCTAGGCCATGCATTAACACATATTTCCCAGCTCTTACTAGGCCATTAAAACATATTTCCCAGCTCCTACTAGGCCTGTTAACACACCTGCCCCTACTCCTAGTAGGCCGTTAACATGACTCTTGCTAAACTCACTGTGGCATTGAGGAACCACATGTATCTCCTGCACACCGGCTTCTCAACTTGCAGTTAAAACAACTTCACTTGGTGCCCAGAGATGGTGCGGTGCAGTGGTTAAGACACCCTTTCTCTGGCACCACATGTACCTGAGATCGAATCCCACTAGACTAGAGCCTCTGCTCTGTGTCTCCCCTGCCCCGTCTCAGTAAAGAGAAATTATACAACGGCATGCAAATTTCTCTATTCTGATTGGCTGAAACAGTCCATTTACACGTATGTATCCTTCATAATCCACGCTCCTGGTCCCAGGACCCGCCCACCACCGAATCACATCACTCCGCCGGATCACTCCGTCGGAAAAAACAAGATGGCGGACAATAATCTTTAACAAATGGATATGTTGATAGCGTCATAACGACTAAATATAAAGCGATTCTGTCAAGGGGAACGTGTTAGTATTTTAAACAATGTTGGATGATGTAATTGATGGGTCTTGACTCAATCTAGAACAAAAGAAAAATCGCGGATTGATTGATAGATTAATTGATTGATTTAAATTTCTTCCTTCCTACTTTCCGACTGCAGCGTTCTCTCTCACACTGTCCGACGCTGGCGTACCCACAAACACACACATACACACACACACACACACACACACACACACACACACACACACATACACACACACACGCACACACACACTGTGACACACACACACACACACACACACACACACACGCACACACACACACACACACTCCTGTCTGCAACAGCGGGGGAGTCAGACTGAGAGAGAAGCAGCGCTGTTTTAAGTGAGCATGGTCTATTGAATTGATTGATTGGTTGATTGCTAATTTTATTACTGTACCCCTGGTTTCCAACTGGTTAAGTTTAGGCTAAAAGAAATAAATAAAAAAATAGGGCGAAGAAAACGTTTTTTTCCTATAGGGCAAAGAAAACGTTTTAATAAATTTTCAATCAATCATTCCAATAATACACAGTTGGATGTGTTAGTTGGTTGGATGCACTTCAAGCTGCTTCCACATGAGGCAACTTCTCTCAATCATTCCAATAATACACAGTTGGATGTGTTAGTTTGGTTGGATGCACTTCAAGCTGCTTCCACATGGAGTTGTGGGAACTACTTTTTCTGGCGGATGGTTTTTTCAATAAATCTTCGATTAATGTGTGTTTATTGTATAGAAATAAGGTTGGATGAATCTGGCAGTTGTATAAAAGCTTTACACCACGTGCAGTCGTGATTTGTGACCAATAAACCATGCCTAGGGGGGTCTAACGACCCTCGGCTGCGCCTCGGGCCTAACAACCACCCCTAGGCATGGTTTATTGGTCACAAACCACTCCTGCGTGTGATGTAATGCTTAAATACAACCCTGTCTCCTGCTCTACTTACTGTCTCAGTAAAGAGAACATACAACCCGTCTCCTGTTCTACTGTCTCAGTAAAGAGAAAATGCATATGATTGATTATCACTAATTTATCTATGACCATTTCATAAATCAAGTTTCAAGTTCAAGTTTCTTTAATAATAATAATAATAATAATTCACTTAATTTATATAGCGCTTCTCAATAACCCGAAGTCGCTGACAGTAGTCGGGAGCAGGGGTACAAACAAAGAAACGAAAGCAAAGAAACAAAAACAAAACAACAAAGAAACAAAAACAAAAGGAACATGAGACCATGGGGGGAACGGGGGAGACAGCCTGATGGCACAAAAAAAAGACTGGAGACATATCAATCAGGTTGGAGGGGAGAGGGGGGGGTTAGGGGTGGGGGGGGGTTGAAGGCAAGGGAGAACAGGTGGGTTTTAATAGTTGTCATATAGAAGTACAGAATACTTTTATACAAAATGCTTCTTACTGTTACGCTCCAGAGACTCCAGAGACTGGAGACTAGACAAGATAAGTATGAAATAAAATAGTATAGCATGTAAAATAGAAGTAAAATAGAAGTAAAAATAGAGGTAAATCTGTTGAACACAATTATATTATGTATTATCTTTTATCTTAACTTTAAAATATCACATTGCATTGCAATATGGGAAAAAAGAGAGCTATGCCTTTAATGAATATTCTGTAGCTACCTACCATTGTTGCCTTCATCTATTGTCACCTTGATATGGACACGTAGCCTTAACAAACCACTTGCTTTATAATATGAAGGGCACTACATATGATTTTCCTTCTCAAATACGACTGATCCTGTATCACCAATGAACACAATCTTTACAAAGTAATTCTGGGGCGGAACACACTGTTGAATGAAGCTGGGTACCGGACTACCGGTAGAGGGAGACTGGGGTGAAACACTGTTAAATGAAGCTGGGTACAGGTAGAGGGAGACTGGGAACACTGTTGAATGAAGCTGGGTACAGGTAGAGGGAGACTGGGGGCAGAACACTGTTGAATGAAGCTGGGTATGGTAGAGGGAGGCGTCTAGTTTTGTACCAACAGATTTCCAGTTCCACGTTCGCGTTCTGCGATCTGATTGGCCACTGTCGTTTCTGGTGCGATCTGATTGGCCACTGACGTTTCTGGTCATGTGACATGTGCGCCCAATCGCGTGACGCGCCCATTTCCGCCTCGAACAGCAGCAAACTACCTAACGCCTAGTTTATCACTGGTTAAACTTAGGCGACTCTTTCTAAGTTGAACTTCGAAAGAGTGCCTAAGCTTAACCGGTGAAAGAAACAGGCGTCACACGATTGGCGTGATCAGAAACGTCAGTGGCCAATCAGAGCGCAGAACGCGAACGCGGAACTGGAAATCCGTTGGTAAAAGTAATCAGGCGACTGGGAACACTGTTGAATGAAGCTGGGTACAGGTAGAGGGAGACTGGTGCTTCACACATTTAAAACTAGTTGACCCCAACTCTAAGTCATATCTAACTATTCACAAACTCATAGCCGGTCACCTCAAAGCAAGCTACGTGTTCAAGGCAAGGCAGCCCCCTAGTGGTCAAAAGAAGTGAAAGCAGGGTAGCTGATCAGACACTGGCTGATCCTAGGCTGATCCTAGGCCTGATAGGGTTCGTTTGTATCTCGTCCCCCCTTTCCCCTACACCCGCCAAGGAGGTTATAAACTATACGAATACAAGGAGGTTATAAGCTGTGATGCTCTCCTGAATTATTACAAACAGCTGTATGTTTTTGTCTTGAAGAATGACAAAATAATATATACATCACCTATGGCTATCACAAGGTTACTGCAAAGACATTTATTTTCATCTCTAGGTCTAGGAAGATGTTCTTGTAATATGCATTGTAAGCACAGAAAACGTCACTAAGATTTCACCTCTTAGTCATCCGTCCATACATGGTAGCAGCAGTGTGGTTGGTCATGGCAGCTGAAAGGGAAACGGTGCTGTCAATCCTCACGTATCTGAGACCACTGGCATCATGGCACTCAAGATGGCCTCAGAGACTTATCTGTAAGATAAGATAAGATATTCCTTTATTGATCCCCTTGGGTAAATTCAGGCATCATAGCAGCATGGGGGAGGGGGAGGGGGAGGGGGAGGGGAGGTACAGGTAGAATAAAAGGCAGTGTAAACAATATACAATATAGTTAACTCTGGACATGCGCATGGGCAACAAGGTGCGGGGGGTATGTATGCCCTCTCAGTTATTTTGCCCTACAATAAATATGGTTACATATCTAAATCTAATCTAATATATAGTCTAAAGAAACAAAATGCTTATATATGCTATATAATCTAGTAATCCAATAGTCTAAATCTAATCTAATATATAATCTAACATGCTAAAATGCTAAATATATGCAATATATAATCTGATAATCCAATAATCTAAATCTAATATAATCTAAGAATGCTAGATGCTAAAATGCTAAATACATGCTCTGATGTAGTATACAGTACAACATCCATACACATGTCTGCTAGCAGAGTGCATTTTACCAATGAGGAAAGAGACGTATATAAAAATATCTTGGCTATATACTTTCAGTATGGAAAAATATACATGTTTTTTTTTTACTTGGGGACACGTTGCTCTTTCAATACGAGGCATGCTTTTGAATGTGTCAAACAGTTCCATTGCCTGGAAGAGAAGATACTCAATTGGGGATTTTAGATTGACACCAATTTTCACATGAAATGGTTGGTTTGCAGATACTTCACCCAAACTGTAAGTACATATAAAAGGTTGTACTGACCTTTTGTGTGAGTGTCAAATGTCATAGCATGACCTTAACTGAATGGGCTTCAAGTTCCTTACCAATATGTGAGCAAATAATTTTTAGTGCATGCATATATGAGTATGTGCATGTGCACATGCATATTATTATTTATTATTGTTATTTGCACTTACAAACATACATTCTGGAATAAAAGAAGTAAAAGAAGAACAGTTACTTAAAATGTGCAAAATGTGCAAAATAAGCGACCCCTCTTAAACCTATATAGGATAATTACACAGAACCCCCCCCCCCCCCACACACATATCCCTCTCTCATACACACAGATACAATACAGCATTACAACAATTATAATGTTGGGGGGAAAAAAAGACTTACTCACAAATACTAGATAAAAATAGATAATAAATAGATCTGTAGTCCTTTTTTAAGCTTGCTTTTAAATGTATTTAAAGTGGAACATGTTGGGGGCTCCAGTAGCTCACCGCATATCTCGGCGCTATTTCAGCGTCGGGGAAAACCGTGCTGCGTCACGGATCTGGTGGACTCCGAGTTCGTTTCCCGGACCCGCCGTCATTTATCAGAATGTCTTCCCCTGATCTATATCCCGTTTCACCCTGTATCTGTCGGTCATGCTTGACCAGAAAAAGCGATAAACGCTAGAAAAAAAAAAAAAAAAGAAAAAAAAAAGTGGAACATGTTTCTGTTAGATTTGTTATATCATTCCACATCACTGCACCTTGATAGACAAATGAGAATTTGGCAACAGAGGTCCTTCAGAAAGGAATGCGTAAGTCCTTATTTCTTCTTGTGAGATGTGCATGATAATGAGAATTAAACTCAAAATAACTTTGAAAGAAGTTAGGTAAAGATGAAGTTCAAGTTTCAAGTTTCAAGTTTCTTTAATAGTTGTCATACAGAAGTACAGAATACTTTTATACAAAATGCTTCTTACTGTTACGCTCCAGAGACTGTGCAAGACAGGATAAATATGAAATAAAATAACATAGTATAGTATGTAAATTAGAAGTAAAAAAATTAGGTCACAGTGTTCAGTATAGACATATGTACAATGTTCGATGCAGAATAGACGTAACTGAGTTACCATATAATATACAATACTATGCAGTGTACTAATATACAATACTATATAGTGCAAGGCAGAAATGGGATGAGGTGCAATTTAGGTACAATTTACAGTAGGTGTACGAGTTGTAGTGCAAATCCTTTATCAATAAATATAAAGTGTGTTTGTGTGATCTAAAGTGTGGAGAGTGGGTGCTGCAGTGTGTTGTTTGTTTAAGTGAGTGCGTGCGTGTGGGTGTGTGTGCTGTGTGCATTTGATGGTTGTTGCATAGTGTTTATTGTTCGTTTAGCAGCCTGATGGCCTGGGGATAGAAGCTTCTTCTGAGTCTTTCTGTTCTCGCCTTAAGACTCCGGTATCGCTTGCCTGACCGCAGCAGTTCAAAGAGGCAGTTGTTCAGTTGAATGAAGACCAATTACTTTATACATAAGAACCCCTGTTTGGTACTTGTTGACCTGAATAAATTGTGAGTAGTTGCAGCTGTTTAAAGACTGTGGGTTCGAATCCAGCTGTCAGCGATACCTCAGGCTTGGTCAGTTGTCCCTACTAACACAATTGGCAGTGTTAGCTGGTGGGAAGCCAGCGGGGTATGTGTGTGTCCTGGTCGTTGTGAACTGCGGTTCCTACTGGTCGGTCTGGGCCTGTTCAGCAGGGAGGGGATCGGGGGGAAATAGCGTGAACCTCTGCATGCGTTACATTCCCCCAGTGAGACTCCTCGCTGTCAGGTGAAAAGAAGCGGCTGGCTGACTCCACATGTATCGGAGGAGGCATGTGGTAGTCTTCACGCGCAACAACCAGGAAGGGAATTGGCATAACGACTAAATTGGGATGGGAGAAAAATACAGAAAAAAGTGAGAACAAAAAATAGATTAAAAAAAGGGAAGGTGATACCCGTTAATGTAGCAAATGTCAGGACAGCACCTCAACTCAGAGACCAATACCTATATTGTGAAATGGGTGGCATCAAATCAAACCGGCAAACCCAGGGCACCTGCTGCCAGCTCAGCCCTTAACAGCAACACTAAGAACAGCAAGAAATACACCATAACTACAGCAGGTGAGAGGACACACACATCCCTTGTGGAAACCATAGTGTATGCTTTCTACTATTGTGCTACAACTCTTGATACTTTACCCACGCATCAACGGTGTCACTAAATTAATTCATCCATATGATGGAATGAATTTTCAATAGTAACTGTCAATAATGACACATTAATTCATTATGCTACATCAGATTAAGACTGGATTTATAATGTAGAATAATAGTCCTACTCAATTTAGTCAGACAAACACCAGCTGCAACCATGGTCATAAGTGAATATTCATAGACATAAATATGACTTTATCACAACATTATATGGTGCTTTATCAACTTATACGTCCATGAGCCAAGTTACTTCTATTGTACCGTCATTCCAAAACGTTACCTCCTGCCTCATCACACAGCTGCCAAAGACCCTGGAGAGGCCTCTTCTGAAGAGGCAGAAACGGCCTTGTGTGGGCTGCCTGTGATGGATGACAGCAGGTCCAGGGAGATAAACAGGAAGCCGGCCAGAGCAGCTCTGAAGTTTCTTGCATCACCTAACTCTATATCTGTGTGTTATAATGTTTTATTCATAGGACGTGTGGTGGTGGAATGGGACAGAGATCTATTTAAACACCTTACTGCATTCTTCTCATAACTCACAGCCACAAACCAATTCACGTACATTTATAATTTAGACTAATAGCAGCAGTTAGTAGCTATTATTATTATTATTATTATTATTATTATTATTATTATTATTATTATTATTATTATTATTATTATTATTATTATTATTATTATTATTATTATTATTATTATTATTATTATTATTATTATTATTATTATTATTATTTGTGAGGATTGGTTCAGTCCCCGCCACACGCTCCGCTCCTTTAAGTTACTGTGTTGATTGATGCATTCCCCGCCACACGCTCCTCTCCTTTAAGGTGCTGTGTTGATTGGTGCATTCCCCGCCACACGCTTTTGGAGCAAGTATCAATTCCAGCGCGCACCTGTCATAGTTTTTATTAGCGCCCCAGAGGCTTTTTATACTGGGACTTCCCTTCAATCGATGTCGGGTCGTTTTGAATACTTCTGTTTCTGCCTGTTGTTCCCCGTTGCTGTGCCTCGTCTACTCTCCCTCCAGGACATCTGTGGATTGCCGCTGGTGAAGACCTTGTCCCCCGTTTTGAGCTGCGCCTCGTTTACCCGCTTTACCCTTGCGCTTTGGTGAGTTTGAACCAAACCCTTTTTTGGACGATTCTGTTTTGTGTGTTTTGAAGAACACTGAAGAGTTCTATTTTTGCTTACACTTGACTCAGCTAAGTTGTGTGTTAAAGGAGACACTGAAGATTATCATTTGCTTGCACTGGACTCAGCTGGGGTGTTTGTTTAGAAGAGACACAGAAGTTTATCGTTTTTGTTTTGCACTGACCCTCAGCTAAATTGTGTGTTGTGGTGAACACTGAAGATATCGTTTTGTTTGTTCTGACTCAGCTAAGGGAGGAGGAGACCGCACTGCCTCTGTGTGATGTGGACTGTTATTTACCTCTCTCTCTCTCTCTCTTTTCCACTCGAGTTGAAGCTGGGAGTATCTGCAGAGCCGCTTCAGCGTCAATACCGTTTCCCCACCTCGAACACCAAGAGGATCTGCAGAGCCGCAGATAACTCTGCTGAAGGCAGTCTCCCTTTGTTTCAAGATTGTTACTTGCTCCTTTTTGACTCTGAAAATAAATACGCCCTAGTATTTGGCTAACTCTGAACTACCTGTCTGTGCCGTGCGTTTGAGGTCGGTTTCAAACCCTAACAATTATTATTATTATTATTATTATTATTATTATTATTATTATTATTATTATTATTATTATTATTATTATTATTATTATTATTATTATTATTATTATTATTATTATTATTATTATTATTATTATTATGGTAATCATTGAAAAGCCATAGTCCCACTCTGGTCCCAGCTGCAACCATAACCATAACTGAATATTCCTAGACATAAATATGACTTCATCACAACATGATATGTATCTATTGCACTGTTATTCCAAAGTGTTAGCTCCTGCCTGATCACACAGCTGCCCAGAGACCCTGGAGGGGCCCCTTCTGAAGAGGCAGAAAAGGCCTTGATGGATGACAGCACAGCAGGTCCACAGAGATAAACAGGAAGCCGGAGCGAGCAGCTGTGAAGTTTCAGCGGGTGATCCAGGACCCGCTGTCTGAGTTGAACATCATATATCATTGGGGTATATAACACATAGTTACAATTTGTCCACATTTCCGTTCAGTTTGGTCCCCAAACACTCCACCAGTGCATTCTGATTATGTGCCGTACCGCCGTCTCCCATTGGGGTGGCTGACTGGTGAGGACTTAGCCCCCAATGTTAGCTTTAAGTTGAACCCATAGAAGTATAGGGTTGAAACAAGCAGCCAGCAAGGGGGGCATCAACGTCAACCTCAAGATGGTGACACCATTTCTCTCTCCATCATTTCCCTCCCCTCTCATCGCTATCCCAAATAAAAAATGTTTAATAATTTTGTATTATTATTAATAGTTTGAAACACAAAACAGCTCAACATAAATATAGTACAATACAGACAAAACAAAACTCACAAACATAGTGCAATACAGTACAATACAGACAAAACACACTAACAAAATGGGGGGGGGGGCAGATCAGACACTTCTACATTCAGTCATCATAACTATTCTCCAAGTATGTCCTTATATAGATCCAGGGACCGTCCTCTCCATGGTCATATTCAGCGAGCGCCAGGGCCGGACTGGGGAAATAATTCATACCGGGAGATATAGCGCGAAATATATCCCCAGTCAGGCCACTTTTTAAGCGGGGGGTCTGGGGGTCCCCCACCAGGAACATTTTAGTTACAAATACTTAATTTCCTGCATTCTGGTGCATTTTAGTGCATGTAAATCACAAACTAATGAGCCAACAATTGTGCAATGTGTGTCCCCCCACTACCCAACCCCACCCCCCACCTCCAATGTACAGCCCCCACCCAGCCACCCAACCCCACCCCACCCACCCAACCTCCTCCAATGTACAGTTTCTACGTCAAATGTATATACACTCTTTTTCTGGACACTTTTGTATCACAAACAGTACTGTATTTGCAAATCTGATATGTCATAAATGTATAGATGTAGCAGTACTGTCTATCTGTATGTCATGTATGTCTTATATGTTATGATGAATTGAAAATGGGGGACCCTGATGTAAACAAGACGAAAGTCTTTCTCTGGTCTGCATCCCCTTAACAATTGTAGTATATAGTATCCATGTGTATTTGTGTAAAGTATTTTAAAATCTTTTACCCAACATTATAATATAATATATAATGCTGTATTGTATGTATCTGTGTGTATGAGAGAGGGATATGCACATGTGTTTGTGCATAATGTGGGGACGGGGGGGACGGGAGGGATTGTTTTTGTGTAGTTATCCTATATAGGTTTAAGAGGGGAGGTCGCTTATAAGCCCTTGTTTTTTTTTTTTTTACCTTTCCTGCACATTTTAACTGTTCTTCTTTTTACTTATTTTATTCCAGAATGTATATTTGTAAGTGCGAATAACAATAAACAAATAAACAATTGTATGTATTGAGCTGTACTGTACTGTACTGTACCCATTCTGCAATCTGTTAATACACTTTTCAATCAATCAATCAATCAATCAATCAATCAATCAATCAAGCTAACATCCACGTGTTTATTTTTCTCACTGACTAACCTGCTGGTCCGTTGACTTTGGGCTTGGTGCAAGAAAACATTTGATAAATGTTCCCGGATTTAGCAGCATCTCCTGATGCAAGGGCCTTTCTTTTGTTTGCTTTCTCCCTCTCTGATCCACCCTTTCTCTTTCTTCCACTGTCCATCTTGACATCAATGTTACTTTCGCTCTATCTCTCTCCCGAGTCCCCACTTCACTACCTGGCTCAGTGTAACCTCGTTCCCAGCTTTATCTCGTGAGAGTGCCATCTCTGCCATTCCATTCGCCGTCTCCGCTGTCAATCAGTTGTATGGCCTGGTCCCGCCTCCACCAATCACATGCTGCAGCACGGCTCCATTTGTGTGTGTGTGAGAATCAGGCATGCGTTGTTCATGGCACGGGGTACCACTCAGTGGTACCTCACTGAGTATTAAAGATTTGAGCAGAAGCGCGTGCACGCACATGCACGCGCTCGCGAGAACGCGCTGCGCTCGGCTCGGATCGTTGTGTTTACCTGCCTCCCGGGCCCCCGCTACCTCGCATTATCATAACAATAGCCGCTATAGGCTGGTGTCTTCAACCAGTCTGGGACTCTTTGTGATGTAAATATGGAACGTCCCAAGTTGCCGCTGCCCACAGAGTGCACCGCCGTCCAAAGGTGAACGACGGCGAACGAAGGGCCAAATCAAAACAGCCGTCAATTCCGAATTGACAACTGTTTTGATTCAACCCCCCACCCACCACCACTCACCCCCGGACAACAACACACTCTGCAAACAGCAGCAACCCGGGACATTCCATATCTACATCACAAACTTTGGGACTGAGTAGATAATTAATTAATCTTCTCTTTATTTTTATTATTTATATTAAAACTGAATCAAACCATAAACAAGGTTGCCTGTTGGGATGTTAGATCCTAATGTGAAAAACTGATTTTATATGTCTGCACTTTATGTGCTCATTTTATGCCTGTCTTAATTCTGTTGTGAAGCACTTTGAGCTGCAGTTTCTGTATGAAAGGCTATACAAACAAAGTGTATTATTGTGCGCGAGGGAACATATGCGCATGCGCGCGGGGCCGCGCGTGCGTGTGCGCGCGCGCGTGCGCGCGGCGTCATTATCCTGCGTGGCGGCTCAGCCCATAATAACAACGCAACACTGGTGAGAATGCTCCGCGAGAGGGGGAGAGTCAGACACTACTCCAACTCTGTCGCAGACAGTGAAATCCTGGTTGTTCCCCCCACCCCACCCACCTATTATCTAACTATCGCACCGCCGCAACTAGAAACAATGGCGTCTAAGTTCAGTGGCCTGACTGTGGGCAAAAAATATTATAATAATAATAATAATAAAAAAAAAATTAAAAAAAAATTAATTATATAATTTTTTATTTTTTTTTAATCTGTCCAGGTCAGGCCACCGGGAGAACTCCCGGTGCTCCCGATGGCCAGTCCGGCCCTGGCGAGCGCTGAGGCTGCTCGTTCCATTGTCAATAGATCCATGAAATCCCTCATCCAGGTGTCAATGCAAAAACAATTAGGTTTTTGTATCTTCCAATTCAACATGATTGTACGCTTAACTGACAAATGCGCTAGTACAATGATGTGTTGCATGCGTGCCGATTGTATACCAACTACTCCTATGCCCAAGAGGCAGACTCTTGGACATAAGGGTATTTTAAATAAACATTCTTAACAATTCACTGGTGTCACATGTCTTCATGTTGTGTAAACCCAAGCTCAGGTCTTAGGCACTGTGTTTCTATTGGATCAACCCTAATTTGTTATGTACTGTATGAAAAGGAAATATAGATCACAGAAGAGTGCTGGATTGAAATCTTGTAAATGAAAGTGCAAATCTGCCGTTTATTGACGCTAAGGACTAGGTTATAGAAAAACGGTTATAATGGTTATGGTTCATTGAAGAACTGGCTAAGCTAACACATTTATTTTGTACTAACCCATGCAATATATAGGGTATGGTGAGGGTATATTGGACTACACTGAATGGTTGGAGACAGGACCAGTTAGTTATTATATTTTACACATAATGCCAAGTGATTTCACCTTTTGTAGTGATAAGGTCAATGTGATCTCAAATAAAGGGGTTATAGCATGCAGGTTAAGTGATCATTATATGATATTCTGTACCCGAAAAAAACTAAAACAAAAGGCTGGCTGCCACAAAACAGTCACATCTAGAGACCTAAAAACCTACTCTAGCGAGGCCTTCAACCTTGAACTGGAGAGTCTGGACTGGTCAGATGAACTCAATGGTACACTGGTTGAAGAAACATGGCATGGTTTCAAAACCAAATTCTCAACAATACTAAACGACATGGCCCCCCTAAGAACCACCAGGGTAAAAAATCGCGCTGAGCCGTGGATGCACTCCGAAATACTGGCCGCTATGAAAACCAGAGACAAAAAATGCTCTGAGTTTCGTAAAAGTCAGTCAAAGCTTACTAAAAGCACGAGCAGTGAACTCCAAGCCCACGTGACTGAACTCAAACTAGAAAGAAACAGACTAAGAAACGACGTAAACTCCATGATCAAAACTGCAAAAAAGAATTTCATCAATGACAAAACTGAGGAAAACAAAAACAAACCACGTGAACTTTGGAAATTACTCAATAATCAACTAGGATGCAGTAAAAAACTTAAAACCAGATTCTCAAACATAAACATAAAAACGGACAACACGCTCATCACAGACAAGCTGGATGTAGCCAATTACTTAAACATTTTCTTCACAAACATAGCCACAACACTAGTAAACAAACTACCCTCCCACTCAGGGCTTTATGGGGTAGAACACATAGTAGCTTACTACAAAAACCTAGGGGTCCGCAAGGACGACTTCAAGCTGGAAATGGTAACAACAGATGAGGTACTCAATAAACTGAGCGCCCTCCAACCTAACAAGGCCACTGGCCATGACAACATCCCCTCCAAATTCCTCAGAGACTCAGCAGCCGCCATCACCCCAATCATCACACACATAATAAACCTCTCCATAAAACAGGGACACGTCCCCAAGGACTTCAAAATTGCGAGGGTGACCCCTCTGCACAAAAAGGGCAGCAAATTAGACCCAGGCAACTACCGCCCTGTTTCTATTCTCACCTCCATCTCGAAAGTCATGGAAAAAATAGTCTATGAACAGGTCGAAAAGTACCTAGCGGAAAAAAATCTAATCTACGAATTCCAATCTGGCTTCAGAACATCCCACTCCACTGACACATGCCATCTCTATTTGAATGACCACATCAAACAAGAGGTGGACGCAGGCAAATACTGCGGCATGGTCATGCTGGACCTACAAAAGGCCTTTGACACGGTCAATCACTCCATTCTGATTGACAAGCTAAAAGCAATTGGTTTTGATAGTCTATCAGTGAGCTGGATGCAATCCTACCTTGAGGAGAGGGAACAGATGGTGGAGGTAAACGGTACCCTACCCCCCCCCCTCACAGTGAGCTGTGGTGTTCAACAAGGAAGCATACTAGGACCGCTACTGTTCCTAATTTATGCAAATGACATGTCGTCAGCTTGTGACTGCAACTTGTTCCTGTTTGCGGACGACTCAGCCCTGCTGGTCTCTGACAAGAACAAGTTACAGGTTGAAAAAACCCTCAGCTCGGAACTAGGCAGAATCTGCATATGGCTCGCTGATAACAAACTATCATTACACATGGGCAAAACAGAGTCCATTCTCTTCGGTTCAAATAACAAACTCAGCAAGACCGACGGCTTCTCAGTTACAGTGGGTGACAATATTGTCACAAGGAAAGATGAAATTACCTACCTGGGTTCCATCCTAGAGGCTAATCTCTCCTGTGACAAAATGGCATCCAATGTAATAAAAAAAGTCAACCAACGAACTCGTTTCTTGTACCGGATCTCCTCTCTGGTAAACAAGAATACCCTGAAGACTCTGGCAGGAGCACTCGTTCAGGGGTACTACGACTATGCTTGCACCTCATGGTACCAAAGCACCTCAAAGGCGCTAAAAACAAAATTACAAACATCTCAAAACAAACTGGTCAGACTACTGCTTGACCTTACTCCTAGAACCCACCTCACCCCTGCCCACTTTGACAACCTAGGATGGCTTAGAGTAGACGACAGAGTACAGCAACTTGCAATGGGCCTGGTCTACAAGATACACTACACGACCAAGGTACCCATGTACATGTCAAAATACTTCCCAAAGGTCAGTGAATACCACGATCACAACACCAGAGGGAGCTCCACAAATCATGTTAAACCCAGATTCGGCTCAAATAAGGGACTAAACACGTTTCGCAATTATGCCACATCAATGTGGAACGCCCTACCCAAAGCTGTAAAGGAATGTGGATCACTACCCACTTTCAAAACCTCTCTCAAGGGACACCTACGGGAGACTGCAATTCAACACTGGCCCCTGTAAATATCCTAACCCAACCCCCTCCAATGTACAGTCATTTACCTAGTATGGTTTTGTCAATAGTCCAATGTACAATTTTGCTTGTTTGTACAGTGTCTCCTCCCCCCCCCCCTCAATGTACAGTTTTACTTGTTTATACAGTGTGCCCCCCCCCCCCCCAACCACCTCCAATGTAAATTACCCAGTATGGTTGTCAATATCCCAATGTACCCAACCCCCCCCACCCAACCTCCTCCAATGTACAGTTTCTACGTCAAATGTATATACTCCCTTTTCTTGACTCCTTCTGTATCACAAACAGTACTGTATTTGCAAATCTGGTATGTCATAAATGTATAGATGTAGCAGTACTGACTATCTGTATGTCATGTATGTCATATATGTCCTGATGAATTGAAAATGGGGGACCCTGATGTAAACAAGACGAAAGTCTTTCTCTGGTCTGCATCCCCTTAACAATTGTGTGTATTGAGCTGTACTGTATTGTACTCATTCTGCAATCTGTTAATAAAGTTTTCAATCAATCAATCAATCAATCAATCAATCAATTCTTCCATGAGAGTTAAATAGTTTGGTAATAGGCCTGCCCTACTGACTTTACTGCACTGCATGAATACATAGCCCATTTTCATTTTGTACGAGAAGCCCTGTAGACCGTTGTCTGTGAAACACCCACACAAGATACTGTAGCACATGTACCGACAGAACACTCTTTGCTAACTCTACTCGAATCAAGAGTCAAAATCTCTACCTCTTCCATTGTGACAGGCCAAAGCTACATGCAAGGGATATGCTGTATACTCGCCACTAGATGTCAGCATAAGGAAATAAACCATCTCTAGCCCCAAAAAGAAAAAGAAAAAGAAAAAGAAGTCAGGGGCAAAGTATCATTTCCTGGATAAACAAGGACACACGCGCGAGCGCTTAAGTAACTGTTATTGCCGTCAGTGTTGTTTTGTATTTTGTCAATTGTTGTGCGAATGGTTGTATTGGTATTTCCACACTTGCATCAGAGGCCAGCTGCTAGAACGTGTGCCGTACCTGTGGTAGACTAGTAGCTCACCAAAGAGCATCATCCCCAGACGTTGAGTAGCTGACCGAACACCACTGAAGACTAGGGTTCACCTTCATGGCAAACGCTGCCCACGTCTCCAAAGTGCGCTCGTTGTACAAGAGGATTCTCCTCTTGCACAGATTTCTGCCAATAGATTTGCGAGCCCTTGGCGATCAGTATGTGAAAGATGAGTTCAGAAGACACAAAACTGTGCCCCGGGAGGAGGCGAAGGGCTTCGTGACAGAATGGGAGGTAAGGAATGATTCACTGTTGATGTTATGTGATTGGAAATTTTTATTAACAGATTGCAGAATCATGGGTACAATACAGTACAGCTCAATACACACAATTGTTAAGGGGCTGCAGACCAGAGAAAGACTTTCGTCTTGTTTACATCAGGGTCCCCCATTTTTAATTAATCATAACATATATGACATACATGACATACAGATAGACCAGGGGTGGGCAATTATTTTTCCCGGGGGGCCGAATGAGCAACTGAAAATATGTTGGGGGGCCGGGCCAAAATTCCAAACTCAATTATGCATAATATACATTTTATTTCTATATAAAAAGCAGTAAATGGCATTGTTTTGACCCCTGGTAAGAGTGTATGTTATTATTTGGCAATTAAAAGGTGAGGTTAGCTTTCAAAAATATCAGTTATTCAAATAGAATTTATTTCCAAAATGATAAACAAAATGTGAAACATTAATAACAAAGGGCATTTTGAGTTTCATATACTATTGAAACAAGGATTTTCTTAGCTTTCTAAAGACATCACATCATCTTATAGCAAAAATAAACAAGACATGTCACTGAACTGTGTAAAGAAAAGTGTCCCAGTTTTGTAGCCTTTTTTACTTTACATGCCTATATTAAACATTTAATGTTTTCAGAACTGTGCAAAAAAAAGAAAAAAAAAGATCAAGTGTCCCATTTCACTTGTTATATTTCCACATTTTAGTGTTCTTCAGTTCTTTTTTTTTCATTCAGTGTTAGAAATCCAGTCTCTGTTGAGCTTTAACAAGTCCATCAAAGTCAGGTTGCATGTCTGAGGTGGAGATGCGAAGCACAGCTGCCAGATGTTCATCAGTGAGAGAGGATCTGTACCTGGACTTGGTAAACGTCATGACTGAGAATGTCTGTTCACATATGTAGGTGGATCCAAAGAGAACCAACATCTTCTGAGCATGTCTCCTAAGCGTATACTGTGCCTGTGAACGTTGACACGAAAAAAAAAAGTAAAAAAAAATATATATATATATATATTTTTAATTTATTTATTTTTTTTATCATGTAATCTTTCGCGGGCCGGTCAGAATCATCCCGCGGGCCAGATCCGGCCCGCGGGCCGTACAATGCCCAGGTCTGAGATAGACAGTACTGCTACATCTATACATTTATGACATACCAGAACATACCTGACTCCTAGAACCCACCTCACCCCTGCCCACTTTGACAATCTAGGATGGCTTAGAGTAGACGACAGAGTACAGCAACTTGCAATGGGCCTGGTCTACAAGATACACTACACGACTCATGTCACACCTGTTACCATTCTCTTCGGTTCAAATAACAAACTCAGCAAGACCGACGGCTTCTCGGTTACAGTGGGTGACAATATTATCACAAGGAAAGATGAAATTACCTACCTGGGTTCCATCCTAGAGGCTAATCTTTCCTGTGACAAAATGGCATCCAATGTAATAAAAAAAGTCAACCAACGAACGCGATTCTTGTACCGGATCTCCTCTCTGGTAAACAAGAATACCCTGAAGACTCTAGCAGGAGCACTCATTCAAGGGTACTACGACTATGCTTGCACCTCATGGTACCAAAGCACCTCAAAGGCACTAAAAAACAAATTACAAACATCTCAAAACAAGCTAGTCAGACTACTACTTGACCTGACTCCCAGAACCCACCTCACCCCTGCCCACTTTGACAACCTAGGATGGCTTAGAGTAGACGACAGAGTACAGCAACTTGCAATGGGCCTGGTCTACAAGATACACTACGCGACCAAGGTACCCATGTACATGTCAAAATACTTCCCAAAGGTCAGTGAATACCACGATCACAACACCAGAGGGAGCTCCACAAATCATGTAAAACCCAGATTCGGCTCAAACAAGGGACTAAACACGTTTCGCAATTATGCCACATCAATGTGGAACGCCCTACCTAAAGCTGTAAAGGAATGTGAATCACTACCCACTTTCAAAAACACTCTCAAAAAACACCTACGTGAGACTGCAATTCGAAACTGGCCCCTACAAATGTCCTAACCTAGTTGTACAGTAAATGACCAAGTAAGGCTTTGTCAGTATTCCAATGTACAGTGTAAAATGTGTGTGTGTCCCCTACCCAACCCCCCCCCCCCCCCCACCTCCAATGTACAGCCCTCACCCAACCCACCCAACCCCACCCCACCCATCCAACCTCCTCCAATGTACAGTTTCTACGCCAAATGTATATACACTCCTTTTCTGGACACTTTTGTATCACAAACAGTACTGTATTTGCAAATCTGATATGTCATAAATGTATAGATGTAGCAGTACTGTCTATCTGTATGTCATGTATGTCATATATGTTATGATGAATTGAAAATGGGGGACCCTGATGTAAACAAGACGAAAGTCTTTCTCTGGTCTGCATCCCCTTAACAATTGTATGTATTGAGCTGTACTGTACTGTACCCATTCTGCAATCTGTTAATAAACTTTTCAATCAATTCAATCAAACCTGTTATTGCACAATGTTGTTTTTATTGGATTCTATTATATGTTGTACCACTGTATTGCACATCGTTGCGGGCAAGACCACCCGCATTTCATTGTATACTTGTATGCCGTGACAAATAAAACTCTTGACTTGACTTGACTTGACGACCAAGGTACCCATGTACATGTCAAAATACTTCCCAAAGGTCAGTGAATACCACAATCACAACACCAGAGGGAGCTCCACAAATCATGTTAAACCCAGATTCGGCTCAAACAAGGGACTAAACACGTTTCGCAATTATGCCACATCAATGTGGAACGCCCTACCCAAAGCTGTAAAGGAATGTGAATCACTACCCACTTTCAAAAACACTCTCAAAGAACACCAACGGGAGACTGCATTTCAAAACTGGCCCCTACAAATGTCCTAACCCAGTTGTACAGTAAATGACCAATTATGGCTTTGTCAGTATTCCAATGTACAGTGTCCCCCCCCCCCTACCCAACCCCCCCCCCCCCCCCCCCCCACCTCCAATGTACAGCCCCCCACCCAACCCCACCCCACCTACCCAACCTCCTCCAATGTACAGGTTCTACGTCAAATGTATATACACTCTTTTTCTGGACACTTTTTGTATCACAAACAGTACTGTATTTGCAAATCTGGTATGTCATAAATTTATAGATGTAGGAGCAGTACTGTATCTGTATGTCGTGTGTGTCATATGTTATGATGAATTGAAAATGGGGGACCCTGATGTAAACAAGACGAAAGTCTTTCTCTGGTCTGCATCCCCTTAACAATTGTATGTATTGAACTGTACTGTACCCATTCTGCAATCTGTTAATACACTTTTCAATCAATCAATCAAAACCAGATTTACAAATACAGTACTGTATGTGATACAAAAAGAGTCTAAAAAAGAGAATATACATTTGAAGAAGAAACTGTACATTGGAGGAGGTTGGTAGGTGGGGTGGGGGGTTGGGTAGGTGGGGGGGGGGGGGGGGGGCTGTACATTGGAGGTGGTTGGGTGGGTGGGGTGAGGGGTAACTGTACATTGAGGAACAAGAGGAAAATTGGGATGGGAGAAAAATCACAGAAAAAAGGAGGAGAAAAAGTAGGTAAAAAAAAAGAATATAGCTATTTCAAGGGCTCACTTCTGGTGTACAAAAAATATGCTTTCTAGATGTATGGAAAAAGTCTCTAAAAACTCCAATTTATTATGTCTCTTTATTGTCTGTCTAACCTATTTTGAATGATAGATTGGGTCATTTAACCCACACTCATTGGAGACCCCATGCCCCAACCTAACCTAAAATAGAGAGATTGAAAAAAAAGAAAGTTATAATTTAAGTTTTCCCCATCTTGGGAGTGGATAAAAATAACGCCTTTGCACAATTTCCTTTTAACAGCAGCCATTTTGACGTATCATTAGCAGGGTTAACACAGGTGTAACTAATAATATTAACACATTGGTTGCCAGCAGGGGGTGCGCTATTTATCGCTTGGATGCCACCACTCTAGTCAATGAGAGGGCGAGCACATTTGCGAACGCATAAACTATATCTTAAATTATGGCTATGTGTCTAATACGCCCGTCGCTTATCAATGACTTGCTTGCAGTCAACATGTACGAAACAGATTGTTTTTTCATCAGTACATTTCCGTTTTATACCGTTTTGAATAAGAGTATAGTTTTGAAGATTTCTAGTGATTCCAGAAAAATCCGCGAATTTTTTTTTCTGCCTATTTATGAATCGTTTTCAAATAAACGCATGTGTACTTATGCACGCTAGAGAAGCGGGCTGAAAAATCGATTATCCATGACCTGGTCAGCGCTAACGTCATACACGCACACACAGCCACACACACACACACGTTGTGAAATATGTGAAAAAAAACATCTGATTACCCCAAAACTGGTAAAATAGATTCCTTACCTCAGATCAGATGTTCTGCCAAAAGATTATTCCAATTCCTGATCGCCATTCCAAATATCGATTGTGTTTATTGATCCAACGTTAGACCTCGAAACAGATAATCCACGCTGCTTTCGGTTGCCTCAATGAATGCAATAGTCTCGGGTTACATGCCTGAGAAGTAAAATGTGGAATCCGGAGTTTTTTTCTCTCATGCATTTCCATTGAGTCCATTCCAATGGGTGCAATACCATACGGGAGACGATAGGGGGCGGTATTTGCCCTTTTCGAGCTCAGAGACAGTCCCAATGATAACGTGAGGCTGGATGGATGAAAAATGAATGGATATCGCTAATAAAAGAAATAACGATTAAATAACGAGATTTCTCGTTGTTGGCACACAACGCATGGTGGCCAACAACGAGATTTCTCGTCGTTGGCACACAATGTATTAAGTAGGGTTCTGTGCCATTTAGGTGGGAGAGAGAGAGAGAAAGAGAGAGACACACAAAGAGGGCAGGATTTTGAGTTGCAACGGTATGTTTTGTGCCCTGGTAATATTCCGGACTAGTGTTCCGCCATTCCAGTAACCCTTGAAACGGACTGAACTGCTCCCCCTTCACTTTGGTGGCACCGTTGTCCACACAGCATGCACACGGTGCTCCACTCGCAGAGGAGTAGGGATTAGGGATGCACCGATCCGACTTTTTCAGTCCCGATATCGATACCTGGGCCTTGGGTATCGGCTGATACAGAGTACCGATCCGATACCCCATTGTTCAAGTAATAAACTGTATGCCTCACTGTGTGGAAGAGACTGGGATCATTCTTTTGTGCAAGGCAACATCAGGCTTGACTTAAAACATTACTTTCCTAACTTAACACAGATATAAATCTACTGAATTGTTAAATTATTTTATTTATTCTATTATAAAAAAAAGAAAATCAAATAATTTTTTTTATACCCGATCCAGCTATTTTAGTCATATCGGGGCCGATATCCGATATCAATATCGGAGCATCCCTAGTAGGGATACCACACAGCATGCACACGGTGCTCTGCTCGCAGAGGGGTAGGGAAAAAATCTGCATTCATGCATCAGACTGGCTTTTCACGGCCACGCCTACTTTTGGGGAAAACATAGACACTGTTGCTGTTGACCGCCATTGTATTTGGCCTTTACAACACTGGCCACCATTGAGCGTTCACACACCATTTTTTTTGAAAGCTTGCCTGCATGATAACGGTAATTTACTTATTAGTAGCAACTAGCAACACTTGTAAAACTGACTGAAACTCATGTTCACAGCACAGTACAGACTCCAGGTGGAGACAGAGATTGATGATGCAGACACTCTCGCTTCCAAAACAAGCCATGTGCACTGTGCAGTGTACCACACTATGCCCATAACGATGGGACTTCCAAACTCATTTAATCACTCAGCACAAAATGCCCACTATCTTTGGGGCTCACAGTAATGCTAATTTGTCAATAGTCAATTGTCCTTATTGATCATCAACACTACTCTGAAAATGGCAATAAAAAGGGTGCATACTTCTCTTGGGATCATCCCTATGTTCCCCGGGTCCTATGTTCCCCGATTGATTAATTGATTGAACATTTTATAAATTTTTATAATTTTATTAATTATTAATGTCCGCCTTGTTTCAAACTGGTTAAGCTTAGGCCCTCTTTCGAAGTTGGTTAAGGTTAGAGTTTGGAATCAGGGCTGGTGGTCAAAAATGTTCAATCAATCAATCAATCTGGGAACATAGGACCCGGGGAACATAGACATGCTCCCCTTCTCTTAATTTGTCTGAAACAACCCACAAAACAGCCATCTGCCTCTTTCTGCTTCATAACGTTATTCCCAGTGTCTTACTTGAGCAGTATTGTATTGTATGTCCTTGATAATTCATGACCAGTCTGTACTTTGATAAACACCAGCCTGTTGATTCTTCTGTAAACGTCATGCTGTTTACAATATATGCAGTAACGTTACTTAAGATGCTCAATTAATCTTCCCCATTGACAGTTTGATACACAGGCACTCACAGTTTTCAGGAGAGCTAGACGGAAATATTTTCTGGTGTGGCGATAAAAATGCTTGTTTAAATGGAAATAATTTACTCTGCTCTAAATGGAAGACGTATATGTCTAAACGTAGATGCGTACATGCCGTCTCATGTGTTCACTTTATTTAAATTTTTTACAATTTAACTCATTGGCCGCCAAAAACGAGTATTCTCGTGTTTTGTCTCCAACGGTTGAGCACCAAAAACGGGTTCTTGTTTTTAGATCCTTTGATCTTTTTCCTGTGATCCCCATTCTAAACACTCACTCAGAGCTGCCTGTGTCTCCCTGGCACCGCTGCCTACGTTAAAATTGCAATGGTGATCGAATCCCGCCAGGTGGTAGTATCACCTACCCAGGGACCGAAACTAGAGAGCGCCACCCGCCATTTGCGCTCAGTTTTTACGTTTGGCGCCTCCCACTGAGACGTCTGAGCGCCGTGTGACGGGCAATCAAATAGTCATGTGAAAACCGAAAATCATGATCCAATTCTTTAGCGGAGTTCTCACTCGCTGTCTCAGCAGACATGAAGCGCGCACCGCGCACTGCTGCTGCTACCCCCTCCCCACCTGTTTCTGTATGCCTGTCACCGTGACGTTAGTTAGCACTGCTGCTCCTACCCCTGTATGCCTGCATGTAAACAGAGGCTATTGCCTCACCGTGACGTTAGTCTAGTCAGTGTGGGACCTTCGTGAGATAACGTTAGCTACCGTTACAAAATGACCCAGTCAACTATTCACTTAGTTTAATACACGAGGCATTGTGTAACGTTATCCAGCCGGCTAGCTACGGATAGCTCCCGACATCAACAAATCCTCCAGCAATAGTCCAGTGCATAATACCTCCGTTGGCTAGGTAACTAGTCACTACGAAATGTCGCAGTAAACTAAATAGTTCACTGAGGCGTTGTCCCAACGCCATCCAGCAGTAGCTACAGATAGCTCTTGGCATCAATGTCCTACAACAACAACATGCGTATTCGAGTCGCTGGTTTACATCGCATGAGTGAGGGCTGCTGACTAGGGTCCAGGTGCAGCGCCGGAGAATTCTTTTGCATGCTGAATGTAGCGTTTAGGGTCCAGCTGCACCCCCGGAGAATCCTTGCTGGAGCTGGAGGCCACTCGAGTATACACACAGACAGTGGAGCTGTTTGCAGACAGCGAGGTGGCGATGTCTCGCAGATAACACAATCACAAGTATGATTATATAATATATATATTTTATTAAAAAAAAAAATCTATATAAAATAATAATAAAAAAAAATGTTATCAAAAAAAAGTTGGCGGGTAAGAAATATGCTTGGCGGGTAGATTCTTCCCATCTACCCGCCACTGGCCGGTGAGTCAAAAAGTTAACTTCGCTCCCTGCACCTACCTTTTGAACTGGGGATATCAGTTGTCTTTCAGTACTGAGGTATGATAGCATTGATAGCCATGCCCAATAATATACACAAGTAATTGCGATCGCGATGGGACGACTCGGATTTTTCATTTTGGAGTACCTTCTGACTAAGATAAGGTCTATTTTATGTAACCTGCTGGTATTTATTTTTACCTAAAACATGTTTTTGTACCGATCAGTGTCGTATTTTACCGAACCTAAAACATGCTTTTGGTAACAATCGCAGTTTCGAGGTAAAACGAGCCAGTGCCTAAGACCCTCCCTTGATGATTTTGTGAAGAAACATATATATATATATATATGGTATATACCTTTTTGATTTGGAAATATTTGGAGTTTCAGGCGAGCAACCCCAACGATTTGGGCATAATGCATATAACGTCATATCGTGATCTAGAAAAAAAGACTGGATTATTTTGGAAAGGGGCGATGTTTAGCACATTTCTTAACCTAAAAATTAACTGGTTAGTCAGTGTTGGACTATAAACAATGCCTGTCAAATGAGCCATACTATTGTCTCCATAGCTATAATACAGAACACACAATGGGTCTGCAAACATCGCAAAAATGGTCAATAACGCTGGCGCCATTGAGTAGAGATGGGAAAACAGTGTGGCTGTCAATGAGTTAAGATGAATACAAAATATATAAAAATATGAATGAACCATTAACACTTTGAGTGCCAACAACGAGAAACTCGTTAGTTCATGCCATGCGTTGAGTGCCAAGAACGAGAAATCTCGTTATTTAATCGTTATTTTTTTTATTATCGATTTCCATAAATGTTTCATCAATCTAGCCTCACGTTACCAGTGGGGATCTGTCTGAGCTCGAACAGGGAAAATACCGCCCCTTATCGTCTCTCCGGATGGTATTGGTATTGGATTGGACTGAATGAAATGGATGGGGAAAAAAGAGTCCGGATTCCACATTTTACTTGTCAGGCATGTAACCAAAGACAATCCCACTCATTGCCCACCCTCAGAACAGCGTGGAATCGGTATTTCCAGTACCCAGCATTGGATCAATAAACGCAATTGATATTTGGAATGGCGATCAGGAATTGGAATAATCCTTTTGGAGAACATCTGATCTGAGGTAAGGAATCTATTTGACCAGTCTTGGGATAATCAGAGCTCTTTTCACCTATATATTAGCAGGGAACAAAATAACTACACGCCATTCGCCAATGGCCTGTAGATTTACCGTCTGGCCACTAAAAATAATAGCTCTGCCCGCCATCTGGTGTGTAGTTCATATCGATACTCTTATTTTGAAAATCCTGTGCGGGTCTCATTGCCGCCCCAAGCGCAGCTCCAGTCATAATATCTGGGCTCCGGCAGCTAGCAACGTTCAGGTTCATATGATACTCTTATTTTGAAAAACCCTGTAGCAACTCCGCGAGTCATATGATATCCGCCCACTCCGTGTTTCTTGCAGAGCAGCGTTAAACACAGCAGCGTTAACACAGCAGTGCGCCTACAGACTCAAAATAAGTCTGTGATGTTTTTTTTCTTCTCACAACGAGTCAAATGCATCTACATGCTTTGCACCGTTGCCATTCCTTTATGCCCACATCGCCCGAAATTAACGTTTATGTACCAATCACTACAACGTTAACGTAAGCTAACAAGCTAATCCTGATCAGACGAGGCAGAGCCATAGTGAACAGCAGACAGTGTGGACTGAGGAAAGGGAAATGGGGGGGGGGGGCACTCTCCCCTTCCCTGTGTGTGTGCGTGCGTTTGGAAAGACGACAGAGTCACTAGTCAGGACTCAGGACAGGAGTATATTATAGTAAACTGAGGATTACTGAGGATGGACAGATAATGTTGATATTCAAATATAAAAAAGTTTCGAGAGGAGTGGAAGTTTGAAGACAAACTACAATATGATGCGGGGGGGGTGAGTTGAAACACTGTGTGTGTGTGTGTGTGTGTGTCCCGACCCCACTTCTATGTTTCAATAAATTATTTGCATTTAAAACTATTAACGCTGACTCATTCCTTCAGTCCACTCAAAATTATGCTAATATTCCTTATGTTGTTTATGATATTAATTGAAAATAGCATATGAGAGTATTATATGTAATAATCAGTGATGGGAATAACGGCACTATAAGTAACTTCGTTACTAACGGCGTTCGTTTTTTCAGTAACAAGTAATCTAACGGATTACTCTTCCAATCTTAATAACGTCGTTACCGTTACTACAAAAAAATGCGGCGCGTTACTATGAATGAACCTGTTTCTTTCATCATACATATCTCTGCGCCGAGAGGCAATAATAATGTTCTTCCTTGTTTAGTGGACAGTGCGCGAGCCAAGCATACATGCTGACGATTGGCTGAGGTTGAATACAATGTCATGGTAAGCCAATCAGAGGTGGAGGTGGGCGGGTGTCTAAAGCATCCAGAGTCTGACACACAGCGCGACAAGACAAGCGATCACTGTTCAGTGATCAGTCAGCATGAGAGCGCGGTCCGTGTAGTGTACGTTTTGAGCTCAAAAACGAATCCAACGAACAACACAAGCGACTCAGTCAACATGAGACCGCGGGTCCATGAGCGTTTTGTGTTCACTCTTTGCAGCGCAGGGCACTGAGTGGCCCTACTGCAGTGCTGACAGCCTTATCAACAGTGCTGCACTTCCTGGTTTAATAGGCTTCAGGTGCTCAGAGATATAATATATCTGTATGTCATGCATGTCTTAAATGTAATGATTAGATTAGTTTAGATGATTCGATTAGATTCTTATATCTGTATGTTGTGTATGTCATTGATTGATTGATTGAAAAGTTTATTAACAGATTGCAGAATGGGTACAGTACAGTACAGCTCAATACATACAATTGTTAAGGGGATGCAGACCAGAGAAAGACTTTCGTCATAAATGTCATGAATTGAAAATGGGGGACCCTGATGTAAACAAGACGAAACTCTTTCTCTGGTCTGCATCCCCTTAACAATTGTGTGTATTGAGCCGTACTGTATTGTACCCATTCTGAAATCTGTTAATTAAAATGTTCAATCAATCAGTATATATTTGTTATTTATTTTTGGTATAGTGCTTAACAAGCATAATTTAATGTTGCCCAGTTGTGGCCTGTTGAGGGGCAATACATATCAAAAGTTCCAAAACATCTATTCTGTTTGTATTTTTATGATCCACTATATAAACATAGTAATTATAATATCTACATAGCCTACATGGCATTTGATTGGAGGCTAGTCTCACTTTGTCCCACAGCAACATTAAAATAGTTTAGATTTGTGTATGTTGTTTATATAAAAAAAAATCTTGAAAGTAACGCAATAGTTACTTTCTGAAGTAACTAGTTACTTTTATAATTTGTAACTGAGTAAGTAATTTAGTAACTTTTTGGAAGAAGTAACTAGTAACTGTAACTAGTTACTTTTTTAAAGTAACTTGCCCAACACTGGTAATAATAACACATGGCGATATACTAAAAAGCTATTTATAATTTTTGGCTGGTAAAAAATCTGCCCGGCTGGTAGTTTTTAAAATCTACCAGCCAAATGGCTGGTAAGTCAAAAAGTTAAGTTTGTTTCCTGTTAGCGTGTCCCATATGTGTATGTGTGGCTGTGAGTGTGTGTGTGCTGATCAGGAAATAAGATAATTGATTTTTCAGCCCGCTTCTCTAGCGTGCATAAGTACACATATACTATCGATAATCTAGCGTTTATTTGAAAACGATTCATAAATAGGCCGAAAAACGTGTTTTGTGTAGTACAATAAAGCGCGATTCCTGCAGAATCAAAAAAAAAATTCTTCTGGAAGTTTAAAAAAACCAGCGTTTTTAAAAATGGTATAAAACAGAAATGAACCGATAATTATTATTTTTTGATCCGTTTAGACAATGTTGACTGCAAACAAGTCATTGATAAGCGACGGGCGTATTAGACACATAGCCATAATTAGTGTGGGTGACCTGGCGAAGCCAGGTTGCCACCCACACTGTAGTTATTGTACGTCTTTTTATTCTTTATTCTTTATTCCACCGATTTTGCAAACACAACTCGTGCCAGAGCGTTCGCGCCCCATACACGTGAAAGGTATCAAAACGACCGGCTTGCCTATGGCAACAGCGCTATTCGAACTCGTAAAGTTTCACCGCACCGTCTGGCTACGAATCGACTTTAGACGGTAAAATTTCGGTCCCATTGGAAATGCATTGCAATTTAGAGTGCGAGAGCTGAAATAATCTTTAAAAAATAAAACAAACACATCAAAACGATGACACGGCTGTCAGCCCGCTCACAAAAGAAAAATAAATGGAATTGGACATTTCTATCTCAACTGACGACCATTTCTTTGAAGGTTCTCCTCCCCATTGACTGCCATGCAAATCCACTCTAGGAATCTCTTTTTTCCCACTCTTTTTTACCCTTCTGTTCCGATCGCCGAAGGAGTGCCACAATATCGCACGAATGCCACAATATCGCACACAACCCTTCGCCTACTCGTTGTAGTGCTCCTGTGCGAGTCACAACGCTTCATCTCTTATAGTTTTCTTTTAATCAACGTGACAATGCAGTCATGCAAAGAAAATCCAGAAAATGCAAGTCATTGTGTTGTGATTGCATCACCTGTGTGGCTCGTGGCTGATTGGTTCAGCCTAACAGCTGTGAGGCTCAGGGCTCATGGCTCAGCTGACCTGCCAATGACCTCATCGACTTAACCCATCATTGCCCATCACTGTGTTGCAGTACTGAATTGCTGGACAGCGCCCTCTGTCTTGCGGGTTGTGTCATTGTACTCCGTAGGGATATCCTCTTTAATTTTTCATTGGTCGATGTTGACCACCTTTCATTGGTCGATGTTGACCACTCCCCCGATCCTTAGACCATGCCCCCTTAGGCCACACCCCCTCAGTGTATCTCTTGAACCGTTTGTCGTAGAGACTTGCGGATTGTGCCATTGGTCGATGTTGACCACCTTTCATTGGTCGATGTTGACCACTCCCCCGATCATTAGACCACGCCCCCTTAGGCCACACCCCCTCAGTGTATCTCTTGAACCGTTTGTCGTAGAGACTTGCGGATTGTGCCATTGGTCGATGTTGACCACCTTTCATTGGTCGATGTTGACCACTCCCCCGATCCTTAGACCACGCCCCATTAGGCCACACCCCCTCAGTGTTTGTCATAGAGACTTGCGGATTGTGCCATTGTACTCGGTGTAATAGTGTAATAGTGTGTAATAGTGTAATAGAGTGTAATAGTCTAATAGTGTGTAATAGTGTGCAATAGTGTGTAATAGTGTAATAGTGTAATAGAGTGTAATAGTGTAATAGTGTGTAATGTAATAGTGTAATAGTGTGTAATAGTGTAATAGTGTGTAATAGTGTGTAATAGTGTAATAGTGTAATAGTGTGTAATAGTGTAATAGTGTGTAATAGTGTAATAGTGTGTAATAGTGTAATAGTGTGTAATAGTGTAATAGTTTAATAGTGTGTAATAGTGTAATAGTGTGTAATAGTGTAATATTGTGTAATGTGTAATAGTGTAATAGTGTGTAATAGTGTTATAGTGTGTAATAGTGTTATAGTGTGTAATAGTGTAATAGTGTGTAATAGTGTGTAATAGTGTAATAGTGTGTAATAGTGTAATAGTGTGTAATAGTGTAATGGTGTGTAATAGTGTAATGGTGTGTAATAGTGTGTAATAGTGTGTAATTGTGTAATAGTGTGTAATAGTGTGTAATAATGTGTAATAGTGTAATAGTGTGTAATAGTGTAATAGTGTAATAGTGTGTAATAGTGTAATAATAGTGTGTAATAGTGTAATAGTGTGTAATAGTGTGTAATAGTGTAATAGAGTGTAATAGTGTGTAATAGTGTAATAGTGTGTAATAGTGTTGCGGGTTGTGTCATTGCACTCAGTAGGGATATCCTCTTTCATTGGTCTATGTTGACCACTCCGCCGATCCTTAGGCTGCGCCCCCTTTTTGTATCCTTTGAACCGTTTGTCATAGAGACTCGCGAGAGACCCTCTCCCGTTGGCCGGCGGTGCACAGGCATCACCCACACTTTCACAATTTCCCCCGCGCGGAATTGTCTAGTCTATACTATTCTTTATTTATTCTTCTTTCTTCCGCCGATTTTGCCAACACTACTCCTCCCAGAGCGTTCGCGCCCCATACACGTGAAAGGTATCAAAACGACCGGCTTGCTCCAACTCGAGTGTCTATTGCCTTTCGGAAAGTTTCACTGCACCGTTTGGCTACAAATCGACTTTAAACGGGAACATTTCGGTCCCATAGGCAATGAATGGCAAGTTAGAGTGTAGGAGGTGAAATCATTTTTTTTACCACCACCTTGGGTAAATTGCGACAGTGATCTCAATTTTGGACGTAGATATAAAAACAACACATCAAAACGATGACACGGCTGTCCCCTCGCTCACAAAAGAAAGAAAATGGAATTGGTCATTTCTATCTCAACTGATGACCATTTGTTTGAAAGTTATCCTCTACATACAAACCAATGGCTTTCCACTCTAAGAAAAAGCAGATTATATAGCTTTTCCCCCCCTTGTGTTCCGATCGCCACCAGGGCCACAATTGTCGACGGAATGACACAATATCGCACACAACCCTTCACATAACCCTTCAAGTGCTCATATGAAAGTGACAACGCTTCATCTCTTATCGTTTTCTTCTAATCATCGTGGGAATGAAGTCATGCGTCTGCCCTCATTGAAATACATTGAAAGTGAAAGTGCAGAGTCATTGGTGATTGCATCACCCTAATCAGTGGTCAGCAGGTGTGTGTGGCTCATGGCTCAAAGGAAGCTGTCAATCAACTCAGTACAGCTGACCTGGCAATGACCTCTCATTACAGTACTGAGTTGATTGACAGCTCCCTCTGACTTGCGGGTTGTGTCATTGTACTCAGTAGGTGTAACTGAGGGGTTACAAAACCCTGACTGTATTAAAGATTGTGATAGATTAAACCACTGCTAGTTATGTACTTTAATTACTGGCCAGACAGTACATCTAATATATGGCAGACACTCATAATAACACGGCACTGACAAAGAAATATCATTTGAGGGTATTTATTATTATGCAGTAAATGTTACAGATATGAGAATTAGGGTCGCGCTTGTATGGCGAAGAATAGGCATAAAGTCAGTCAGTAGCATAAATCAATGGGAATATAATAATTCCTACGATGGGGTACTAGGCTAACGCCGCCTGGCGTAGAATGGCAATTATAGAGGGCAACGCTGGTACCGCTGGAGACAATGGGGTTCCTCCCAGAGTTGTAAGTTCTGGAGGAGAGAGGAATGTTCGGATACTCAGTCTGATCAATTGAAGAAGAAGGGGATTCACGTACTTGTAATCCAAAGCTCAGCATCAAAAGCAATAACTGTAATCCAATTGCCCAATAGCAATGATGATAGCCAGCTAGCCTCGGTCCATGAGGCCAGCCCGAATGTAGATCCTCACGGTGTTTAAATCCAAACGACAGTGGAGATTAACGATGCTCTTCTCCAGGTAGTACGTTCCACAATCAATATAATCCAACCAATACTGGTTCTGCAATCGCCGCCGTCGGTTCTCCTGTGCACATGTCCAGTAGGTTCTCCGACTAGGCCTCCTCGTGTGCTGGTACCAATGTATTTAGTCCACGCGCACTGGCTAAGGTCCACTAGCTAAACGAACGAACTGCTGGGTAATGCTACACACGAACGAACTGCTGTTGGCACGATACACAATAATTAACGACTCTTTACTTCACATTAAGCTAAGTCGAACTTGACGTTACTGCATTAAATCTGACACTTTTACTATTCACTTCGCACGTGGTTCTCAACGCTCTGTTTAGACTAACTGCTTCTCACTACATTAGAATCACACTGAACGTGATGAACAACTCTACTGGTGTTCGCACCTGCCGCGCTATATATACTTAAGTGGCTTTCTAGTGCCCAAACCTAACCACTTGCCCGGAATTAATGCGCTGCCAAGGGCATGTCCTCACTAGCCCAGACTCGCCCTTGAACCTGTCTGAGTGCGAGACTGCCTGGCGCTGCCGTCAGGGGGCATTATCCATAAGGAAAGTGAATATTACTAGGATTTACACGCAGGCTTAAAGGGATATAACGTGTATATATAAATAATATACAAGGTATATAAAACAATCAATGTAGATTCTCAGCTTTAATCTGGCCAGTAGGGATGTCCTCTTTCATTGGTCTATGTTGACCCATTGTACTCAGTAGGGATATCCTCTTTCATTGGTCGATGTTGACCACTCCCCCGATCCTTAGACCACACCCCCTTAGGCCACACCCCCGTTGTGTATCTCTTGAACCGTTTGTCGTAGAGACTTGCGGGTTGTTCCATTGTACTCAGTAGGGATATCCTCTTTCATTGGTCGATGTTGACCACTCCCCCGATCCTTAGACCACACCCCCTTAGGCCACACCCCCGTTGTGTATCTCTTGAACCGTTTGTCGTAGAGACTTGCGGGTTGTGTCATTGTATTCGGTAGGGATATCCTCTTTCATTGGTCAATGTTGACCACTCCCCCGATCCTTAGACCACACCCCCTTAGGCCACACCCCAGTTGTGTATCTCTTGAACCGTTTGTCGTAGAGACTTGCGGGTTGTGCCATTGTACTCGGTAGGGATATCCTCTTTCATTGGTCGATGTTGACCACTCCCCCGATCCTTAGACCACGCCCCTTAGGCCACACCCCCTTAGTGTATCTCTTGAACCATTTGTCGTAGAGACTTGCGGGTTGTGCCATTGTACTCGGTAGGGATATCCTCTTTCATTGGTCAATGTTGACCACTCCCCCGATCCTTAGACCACACCCCCTAGCAACCACCTAGAAATACCCTAGCAACCACCTAGAAACACCCTAGCAACCACCTATAACACCCTAGCAACCACTTAGAAACACCCTAGCAACCAGCTATAACACCCTAGCAACCGCCTAGAAACACCATAGCAACCACCTATAACACCCTAGCAACCACCTATAACACCCTAGAAACCACCTAGAAACACCCTAGCAACCAGCTATAACACCCTAGCAACCACCTATAACATCCTAGCAACTACAACATATAACACCCTAGCAACCAGCTATAACACCCTAGCAACCACCTATAACATCCTAGCAACCACCTATAACACCCTAGCAACCAGCTATAACACCCTAGCAACCACCTATAACACCCTAGCAACCATCTAGAAACACCCTAGCAACCAGCTAGAAACACCATAGCAACCACCTATAACACCCTAGCAACCACCTAGAAACACCCTAGCAACCAGCTATAACACCCTAGCAACCACCTATAACATCCTAGCAACCACCTATAACACCCTAGCAACCAGCTATAACACCCTAGCAGCCACCTATAACACCCTAGCAACCACCTAGAAACACCCTAGCAACCAGCTATAACACCCTAGCAACCGCCTAGAAACACCCTAGCAACCACCTATAACACCCTAGCAACCACCTAGAAACACCCTAGCAACCACCTAGAAACACCCTAGCAACCAGCTACAACACCCTAGCAACCACCTAGAAACACCCTAGCAACCAGCTATAACACCCTAGCAACCACCTCTTTTGTATCTTTTGAACCGTTTGTCATAGAGACAATACAGACCCTCTCCCGTTGGCCGGCGGTGTACAGGCGTCACCCACACTTTCACAATTTCCCCTGCGCGGAATTGTCTAGTTTAAGATATAGTTTATGCGTTCGCAAATGTGATCGCCCTCCATTGACTACAGCGCTGGCACTCAAGCGCCTATTTCTGGCTCCCCCTGCTGGCACGGAAAGTGTTAACAATATCTGTTTAATTTAAAACAACGGTTAAATGGTTAACCAGCTGCGGTCGGGTGGCGTAGCGGAGATTGCGCTCGTCACCAATGCAAGAGGCTGCGGTCTCGACTCCCGGAGTCAGCATTGCCTGCGGCTTGGGCCAATCGTCATACTAACTCGTTTGGCTGAGTTAGCGGGAGGGAAGTCGTGGGTGGTAATCTGGCGTTGTGGACAGCGACGCCTACAGGTCAGGTCTGGGCGCCTGCTCAGCGAAAGGCAGGACGTGGTGAAGGCAGCATGACCTCCCAGGGCTCTACGCTAACCTTTTTCACTAGGGGCACAGGTGCTCCTAAATGAAAAAATTTAGGAGCACACAAAGAAATTTAGGAGCACCCAAAAATATTTAGGAGCACAGTGAAAATATGTCAAGTAACAGAGTTTTCAAAAATAAATGTATATTTGTACTGTGCGTGCATGTGCAAACGGGAACGGGACACATCTGTGCAATAGCACATACCACCAAAGTCACTGGCCCACTGTGTGCGTGTGTGTGTATCATCTGCGTGTGCAAACGGGAATGGGACACAGACATTTGAACTATTAATTAAGTGATTAATGCCTACTATGGCAAAGTTGTAGCCAACAACTAGGCCTAACAAGAAAGGCAGTGACATTGAACAAAAAGGAGACACTGGCTTTACAACCAGGGCCATCAGTAGAGGGGGGAGCTAGTGTTGCTCTTTTAGAAAAATAATCCTTTCAGGGTTGCCTATTGAAATACTGTACACCTCCAGTACAGAAACATTGTTTATGAGTTTGCGTGTCAGGTAGACCATTGATTGACAGTCGATTCTGCCAATTACGACGTCACACCGTTGCACTCTGGCCGTCCGACGCTGCAGCTAGACCCTATTGCCACACCGCTTGCACTCTGGCCGTCCGGTGCCCACCTCTGCGGTTGATAACGCTAGCCAAGTTAGCTGTACACACATACACAGTGGGCCAGTTGTAGGGGTGTAACAATGCATAGCAATGCATCGATCCTACTTTGCAATATTTACAAAACATGACATTGTTTTCGAACTCTAGCCATGGGGAAATGTTTAGCCAATTCACGTTAAATTTGTATGTCTTCCCTCCGGCTCCAGTGGGTGTAGCTTCGCTAGCTACAGTGGCTACATTGGGTGCTACAGTGGGTGTAGCCTCGCTAGCTTGGCCAACTTCGCTAGCATGCTGGCTAGCGTCAGTATCTTGGTTAACGTTAACGTTAACCATCACCTCTGTAACATGAGCTGCCTCGCCTGACTTCTCATTTCCGGTATCTTTCGCGCAAAATAAAATTGAATGGGCTTCGACATGGCTGTATTGTCTGACTCAGAGACAGACAGTGACGCTGATCGTTACTTTCGGTTTCCAGTCGCGTGACCACAGGAAACTCTACTGTGATTGGAACGTTTATGCGGCTGTGAACTGTGGGACTTGTAGTTTTTTAACGATTCTCAAAGCGGAGAAAAAAAAAGAAGAATGCGGCTGTACTCTGCACTCGCCGGCCCCACTCGCACGCCGTGCGAGTACTTGATTTTGCAGGTTCGCACGCACATATGTTTAGGGGCATATGCGAGCAATATGGTCGCACTGTAGAGCCCTGCCTCCCATGCGTTACACTCAGGGAACAAAATAAGCAAGCGCCAATGGCGTGTAGATTTACTCTTTGGCTGGTAAATTACCTAGGCTACTCACCACCCTGGCGTGTACAAAAATTGGGAGCCAACTTTCTGAATTTTCATAAAAGAAATAGCTTCTGTGTTAGCAGTCACTTCTATACGTGACGTGTCTGTGTGTCCGTTCGTAACGAGAGGAGTGCACCGCTTACTTCAAATTGTATGCAGTGATGAACGGTCTTTCCCAGTGGAACACAAGTTACTTAACGTTACACAGGTCGTTGTTTCAACAAATGTATTCACAAAATTGATTACCATCATCCAAACGTTATTGAAGACTCCTGTGACCAGTAAGTAGGTACTACATATTGTACGTCTCAACTTTTATTAACTATTTTTGACCGGAGCAATATGCGCAAATGTTCTACGTTATATGCGTAAATGTCCGCTTTGTGTCTAAAGTCAAGACTCGACAGTGTGTGTGCACACTGCAACATAGCTGCAGCCATTGATTTCCTCTCACTACTGGACTGCTTCAATATCACACAGCACACAAATGGTCCCACCCACACCAAAGGTCATACACTTGACCTGGTCTGTTCCACTGGCATAATACCATCTGAGGTACAGTGTCTCGACCTGGCGGTGTCCGACCACCATGCTGTCCTTTTCACCCTCCCTACTTCCCTACCCAAGCTTCGGAATGCACGCACCATCACCTACAGGAACATCAAAACAGTCAGTGCACCAGCTCTGACCAACCTGCTAACCATCCACCTGGCCTCAGCTCCCCCCAGCACCCAGGTGGATGGTCTGGCTGCCCACTACAACTCCGCCCTATCCCGCAGCCTGGACTCTCTCGCCCCCATCAAAACCCGGACTGTCACCTACACCCGTCCTGCCCCCTGGTACACCCCTGAACTCCGCTCCCTGAAGGCTGTCGGTCGCCAATTGGAGAGACTCCATACAAGATCTGGCCTCACTGTCCACCTCGAGGCCTACAAGGACCACGTGCAGTCCTACAAGGTAGCTCTCTCCAAGGCCAAAACAAACTACTATTCCACCCTCATCGGCAACCAGCAAAACCACCCCAGGACACTCTTCTCCACCATCAACCGGCTACTCCGCCCCCTCGACCCCCCCCGCCCATCTGGTGCCCACGACCTCTGCTCCAGGTTCCATGTCTTTTTCCAGGACAAGGTCAATACCATCTACCAGCAGCTAGCAGTGCCCCCCTCCTCCCCCTCACCTGCTCCTCCCCCTGGGTGCCCCCCCCCCCCAATGCAGCCTCTCCTCCTTCTCCCCGGTAAATGGTCCCCAAGTTGTCAAGCTCATAGCCTCAGCCAAAGCCTCCACCTGCTCACTTGACCCCATGCCTACCACCCTGGTCAAGATCTGCCTCCCTGCTCTCTGCCCCACCATGGTCAACATCATCAACTCCTCATTTGAATCTGGTCTCGTCCCCCCCTGCTTCAAAACAGCCTCCGTCACCCCCATCATTAAGAAACCCGGCCTCGACCCAGACGAGCTAAACAACTTCCATCCGATCTCCAACCTTCCTTTCCTTAGCAAAATCTTGGAAAGAGCAGTGGCCGCCCAACTCCAACAATACATGTCCAACCATGAGCTCTATGAGCCTTTTCAATCCGGCTTCAGAACTCAACACAGCACAGAGACCGCCCTCATCAAAATTACCAACGACCTCCTCCTTGCAGCTGACTCTGGCCACATAAGCATCCTCATCCTCCTTGACCTTTCTGCAGCATTTGACACAGTCTCCCACTCCATCCTCCTCAACCGCCTATCCAACAACCTCGGCATCACTGGCTCAGCACTCTCCTGGTTTCAATCCTACCTCACCACCCGGACACAGTTCATCACCATCGGCGACTCCAGTTCCACCCCGGCCCCAGTCAACCAAGGCGTCCCACAAGGCTCCGTACTTGGCCCAATCCTATTCACCATCTACATGCTCCCCCTTGGTCAGATCATCCGCCGCCACGGCCTCAACTTCCACTCCTATGCCGACGACACTCAACTCTACCTCTCCACCAAACCATCCACCCATCTCCCCCCACACTCCCTTATCAACTGCCTGCACGAAATAAAAACCTGGATGTCATCAAATTTCCTCAAGCTCAACAACAATAAAACCGAGCTCATGGTTGTGGCACCCAAGGCCCTGCTCCGGAAGGTTGGGGATCTCACCCTCAACATTGACGGCTGCTCCATCTCCCCATCCCCTAAGGTCCGCAACCTGGGCGTTATCCTGGACTCCACCCTTTCCTATCAATCCCATGTAAATTCCCTCACCAAATCCGCCTTCTTTCACCTCCGAAACATTTCCAGACTCCGACCATCACTTTCCAACACCACAGCTGAGACCCTCATCCACGCCTTCGTCACCTCCCGCCTGGACTACTGCAACGGGGTCCTGTCCGGGGTCCCAAGCAAAACCCTGGACAGGCTCCAGTATGTTCAAAATTCAGCTGCCAGGGTTCTAACCCGCACCAAACCCTGGCAGCACATCACCCCCATCCTCATCCAGCTCCACTGGCTCCCCATCAAATCCCGCATCACCTACAAAACCCTCCTGCTCACCTACAAATCCCTTCACGCCCTGGCACCTCAGTACCTCACTGACCTCCTCCACCCCTACACTCAGTCACGGTCCCTGCGATCCACGGACACTGGTCAGCTCTCCATCCCCCGAACCAGACTGCGGACGTTCGGGGACAGAGCTTTCAGTGTGGCAGCTCCCACCCTCTGGAACTCCCTCCCCGCAGAACTCCGCACCACCCCAACTCTGGACTCATTTAAAAAACTGCTCAAAACCCACCTCTTCAACCTGGCCTTCAACCCCTAACTTTCTCACTTTATATGTATGTGTTGTGTCTGTCCACTATGTTTGTTGACTTGTTATCCCCCCCCCCCCCCCCTTATGTAAAGCGACCTTGGGTCCTCTGAAAGGCGCTATATAAAACGAAGTATTATTATTATTATTAGTCGCTTGTTCACCAACAATCTCAACATTTGTATCCTAGACATTTTAAACAAGTCAAAGAAAGACAAATATTAGCTAGCTTAACTAGCATTAGCTCCAAAGCACAGAACCGGACGACTGTTCTGCTAGCTAGCGATAACAACAATAATACTTCCGGTCGGGGGGTTTCAAGATAAAAGAGCGAAGTCTAAAACACAGAAACTTTTTTTTAAATGAAAACGAAAAAGATCGGTTCCGTCTCTGTGTGGATGTACACACAATTGTCTATACACGCAGAAGCATACTGGTAGTACAACGGTGATCAGAATGCATCTTGCCAATGCAATTTGACGTGACAGTCTCGGGTTGCTACTGGATAGAACAGAATGGTAGCCAACACTTATGATTTGTGATTGATTGGTTAATTATGAAATCTTAATCTTAATCTTATTGTTTTTAATATTGTTTTTGAGAGAGTATTTGAATACTTGTTCAGAAACACCAAGGAGTATTCAAAGCCTGTAAAATGGTATTTGGGACAGCCCTACCCTAAATATATATGTTTTAATAAATTATCTGCATTTTAAACTATTAACGCTGACTCATTCCTTCAGTCCACTCAAAAGTATGCCAATATTCCATATGTTGTTTATGATATTAATTGAAAATGGCATATGAGAGTATTATATAGTAATAATAACACATGGCGATATACTAAAAAGCTATAATTTTTGGCTGGTAAAAAATCTGCCTGGCTGGTAGTTTTTTAAATCTACCAGCCACCAGCCACCTAAAATGCTGGTATCGGTATCGGCGAGTACACGTAAATTCTAGCCTCCGATCCCATGACCTCATTTATCTCCTGCCGAGAGTGAGGATTATAAAATGAACGTGTTTTAAAGTGTGATGCTGTTTGTCATTTTAACAGCAGATCACTTTCTTAAATTCCATTGTCCCGACAGAGCGGTGTGATGGGGAGCTCGGACGGGATGCGTTTTGCTTGCTGGTGTTATGATAGCATTAGCTGAAAAGCTAGCTAGTTGGAACAACATCCGCTTTAACGTTACATCAAATCAGATGATCGCCTGTCCTTTCTCCAGGACCTGACACTGTCCGTCTATCAACAATAATGCACCCACGGTGAATCGTATTTAAGTCAAGTAGCTACTGACTAGCGTTAGCTGACTAACGTTATCAAATGTCAATGCGGGGAAGACGAGCTAGGTCAGCTAGCTTAGCTTGATAACGTTACCGTGGCTAAAGTTGGTGCTATTCATAATCCAGCAATAATGGCTGCAGACCTGCAAGCAAAGTACAGCAAGTTCCAAGTGCCAAAGGATAAGAGTCTGAGGCGGAGTCTCAAAAGAGAATGTTGAATATTTATTTTGCATCAAAAATCACAACATAAACGGTAATACTAGCTACTAGCTTACAGACTGGGTAGCGAGTGCAACACCGTCTAACGTCCGTGCGGATCAT
Source organism: Notolepis coatsorum (assembly GCF_963971535.1). Classification (NCBI taxonomy): domain Eukaryota; kingdom Metazoa; phylum Chordata; class Actinopteri; order Aulopiformes; family Paralepididae; genus Notolepis; species Notolepis coatsorum. The sequence continues at coordinate 63,508,314 of NC_140168.1, read as the reverse complement.
TGGAGTAGGGTATATCTGCAGTGCCGCAGCCCCATACTCATTGATTAATGATACTGATATTAATCTATACAATCACCTGTTGTTGAATAAATACCATTACTTTCTAGTTATTACTAAAAAACAGTATATATAAAACAGTATCTGTAAATTGTAATTTATATACTCGTTTTTTTTTTTTTTTTTTTTTATGTATGCACTGGTATCGGATCAGTATCGGTATCGGCCGATACCCAAACATCGGAATCGGATCGGGAAGGAAAAAATGGTATCGGAACATCTCTAGTTACACTTCACCAATGAGAGTCCTCGCTGCCAGGTGAAAAGAGAGCCGCTGGCTGTCTCTGCATGTGTCGGAGGAAGCATGTGGTAGACTTCAGGGTTCCCTTGTAGGAACCAGTAGGGGGAACATGCGCACAACAACCAGGTAGGGGAGGGGGGGAATTGGCATAAGGACTAAATTGGGATGGGGAGAAAAAGCATAAAATCAGGCAAAAAAAAAAAAAAAACGTTAACCAGCTAACGGGTTATTCTTGCACATCCCTAGTTCAGGGCTCTACAGTGCGACTTTCACTCGCATTTGCCCCTAAAAATAGATATGTGTGAACTGGAAAAATTATTTAGGAGCACACTGTGCGAGTAATAGCTTTCCGTATTGGCCTTGTCAGAGCAGACCTTCAATTCTAGCCCTGCGTTTGATAGCTCTGACAACTTCTTTCGCGAGTCGCGCTGTTTCTATGTTTAATGTAAAGTCCGAGCAACGGGTCCAATCGTCTAACATGCTTTGCATCCTCGCCATTCCAGAATGCCCATGTTGCGCTAAAACCTTAACTAATGTTAGCTGCTAACGCTAACTAAGTTATCCCTGGGAAGTGGGAACGCTCAGATGCATCCAATAGTGAGGGAAGGGGGGGGGGGGGGAGCCTCTCTCTGCCTGCTAACAATCCTGATTCGATTCTTGAACCTATTTCATTCAAAAGGAAGATATTGATGGACATCAGCTGCTATAGTATATAGCTCAGCAGCTGTAACAGAATCATTTTATTATTTACGTTTCAACAGCGTCCAGAATTGTATAAAGAATGTTCTCATCTAATAATATAATCCATTACCTTTCCTATCAGTATCGAAGTCAAAATGTTGGTATTGTGACAACACTACAACATAAAAAGCAGCTGGACAACCTATATCCTTTGTGTCTAGTAGGCATGGGCCAATGTGTGATTTTGGTGGTATGTGCTACACGCATGCACACATGCATGCACGCACAGTATAATATTATGCATGTAATAGATAGTTTGTTATAGGGCTGGGCGATATGACGATATTATATAAATATCGAGTACAGTTCATTAACGATATACTTTTTCAACGTATCGTGGATATCGTGATGTTTTGCCCAAGAGGATTGTGTTGTGTAAATCTGGTCCACACGTTACTCGTTCATATCTCAGCCCGTGCTGAGATATGCCCATTCTGCCGTCTGTTAATAAAGTTTTCAATCAGACAGATGTATGGAAAGGCTTTTATTATAACATTCGTTGCAGTAAAATCTTTATGCCTCGTTTAGTCATCCTGCGGAGCACTGGTCTCCTACTCATCGGCCGCGGGGAGCTAATGTTAGTAGCTTTGTTGTTGTCAGCACTCGTCAAAATCAATGGAGGACATTCAGGAAGTCAAAAACGTCCTGATTGGTGCTAAGAACAGCAGAGCGGGTGCAAGCGGTGTGACGTAATTGGCAGACTCGACTGTCAATCAAAATTATTCTGTTTTCCGTCAGAATGAATGAATGAAAACTTTATTAACAGATTGCAGAATGGGTACAATACAGTACAGGAGGATGAAGACCAGAAAAAGACTTTCGGCTTTTTTACATAAGGGTCCTCCATTTTCAATTCATCAAAACATTTAGAGACATACAAATATACAGTAGTTTCATAAAAATGCTAAAACGCTATTGATTGATTGATTTAAAACTTTATTAACATATTGCAGAATGGGTACAGTACAGCTCAATACATACAATTGTTAACACTTTCCGTGCCACACACGAGAATACTCAGGTTTATTAATAGGTGGTTGAAAGCCACTCACGAGATTTCTCTGATTTTTTTTTTAGCGATCTGAAATCATATTGCATCACCCGAGCCTACCCGAGTATAGCCGAGCGGCGCCGGCGATCATTGTGGAAAAAAGCGCTCCCTGTCGTCTCCCAGATGACATAAGGGATTTTGGAATGGACTCAATGAAAATGAATGGGGAAAAAAATCCGGTACTCCACATTTTCCAGTCCACTGATGCAGCCGGGGTTATCAGAGTTCATTCTGGATCCTCTGAGCCCCGCGGATCATGGAGTTCTACTGTATCGCGTTGGATCTATACACTTATCGATTTTTTCGAATGGTGATCAGGAATTGGAATACCATCTGATGTCAGGTAAGGACTCTATGTTATCAGTGTTAGGATAATCAGAGTAAGTTTGATGAAGTTATATAAGCTGTTTTGTGAAATGTCCTCTTTCGGTTTCACTGTAAAAGTCCAAGAGGAAATCAACGCAGCGATTATCCGTGCGCGGCCCGAATGTAATATTGATCATCTAGCGTTTATTTGAAAACGATTCATAAAAAGGCAGCACTGACTGGAAAATAGTCTTTGATAATGCGATGGGCAGATTAGACACATAGCCATAATTTAAAACATAGATTAGGCGATATTAACGTTAACATTGGCGCCGATGGTGGCATTCAGCGGGTAAAAAGGAAAACCCGGCGTGGCGCTCAAAGTGTTAAGGGGATGCAGACCAGAGAAAGACTTTCGTCTTGTTTACATCAGGGTCCCCCATTTTCAATTCATCATATTTCATATCTAAATCATATATCTCATTGCTAAATATATGCAATATATAATCTAATAATCCAATAATCTAAATCTAATATATAATATAAAAATGCTAAATGCATGGGTATTTTATTTTGTCTTTAATGTTAGCTTGCAAACTCAAATACTGTCTTGGTAAGCCTCATAATGAATTGTTTGGGGTAAAAAAGAAAAACATTGTGATGTGTATCGTGTATCGCCGAAAGGTCAGAAAATATCGTGATATCATATTTAGGCCATATCGCCCAGCCCTAGTTTGTTAATAAACTCACATTTTCACTGTGCTCCTAAATTTATTTGTGTACGGATTAGCGTAGAGCCCTGCCCTAGATAGATACATTTCCAACTGGTCCTTTGTGCAAACATTGACGGATGAATTAGCCTGTGTGGTACAGATGGCGCCGACTGCCTCTGCGACCCGAGAGACACAATTACTATGCCATGCCATGACTAGTAGCCTAGGCACAAATACAGGGTCAGAACCTTGTATTCTAGACATGAAATGACTACACGTCATACACCTAATGGTCCACCAGGCAGGTGTAATTGCTCGATTGTTGAAAACCATCCCATTACTTGGATTAATGAGATTATTCAAATGTATTGCCACATTATACAGCACAGTACAGTACAACAGCAAAAGTACAGCAAAAGTACAGTACAACAAAAAGAAGTTGGCATCTAACTAGAGTGCAAATGTAACAGTAAAGTGCAATAGCAATATACAGGTGATTAAACTGGAGTATATATGAATGAGTACTACTCAGTATTAATGCTAATCAGATGTATGTACAGTGTTAATAGTATTAATATGTACAAAGACACTATGCAAGGCCAGCGGTATAACTAGTAAGAGTAGGTAATATATACACACGTATAGATATTAGGGGTGGGAATCATCACGATACGATACGATATCGATTCTTTGGACAACGATACGATATGTGCCGATATCACAAAGTCTGCCACGATACGATTCGATTCGATTCAGGTGCCTGCGATCGATATGAGACGATATTATGTGCCCATTTAACACAATCAGTCACATTTAGATCAACTAAAAAAAGGATACGGAAATATCAATTGACGTTTTTATTTTTGAGCTCTTCCAGACATTTAAATGAAAAACAATCTATTGTTTTTAATACAAATAGACCTCCTGTTGACTGTAAAGTGCCACGTTTTTATATATTGAGCTTTAAACTTTAAGTAAAATGTTTTGGAACTCACAACACGCAAGCTAAAACCCCTTCCTCTCCCAAACCGTTCCTACAATTGTTTTATGTTGCATGATGTTCATATGTTTAAATATCAACATTATCTGTCCATCCTCAGTAAATAATATCAATATAATAATACTCCTGACTTCATCTGGTATTTTCAAACACACACACACGCACGCACGCACGCACACACACACACACACACACACACAGACAGACAGACAGACAGACAGACAGACAGACAGACAGACAGACAGACAGACAGACAGACAGACAGACAGACAGACAGACAGACAGACAGACAGACAGACAGACAGACAGACAGACAGACAGACAGACAGACAGACAGACAGACAGACAGACAGACAGACAGACAGACAGAATGCCCCCGCCCCTCCTCTCCTCCTTCCCCTCTCCTCTCTCCGTTTCTCTCTCTCTCTTAGCTTAGTTAGCTTAAGCAGCTAATGTAACGTTAATTTAGGTCTGCCCACGCGACGTGGGCATAAAAGAATGGCGACGATGCAAAGCATGTTAGATGCATTTGACCCGTTGCGGGGAAAAACTGCACAGACTTATATCGGTTCTCAAAATAGACGCTCCATAGTGCTGCTCTGCTGTACAGAGCTACACGGAGTTTCACCGGGGCGGATATGACGTCGCCGTTGCTGGATTTTCAAAATAAGAGTATCGCAATATGAATAGATTTTTTTACGTTGCATCGATCCTATTTGATTATTGATAATAGATCGATATATCGATCTGGATCGATGTATCGTCCCACCCCTAATAGATATAGTATACAAATATGTAAAAAGGATTATATGCAGGTATATTCAGGCAGATGTGGATACAGATACAGTAAATAATATGAATATAATATATATATACAGTATACATGCCATCATAAAGTTCTATGCCGATATATAGGTAGGCATATATAAAAAGGATTATATGCAGATACTAGCAATCAAGTGATCCTCTCTGTTGCCATTGATCTCCAAACAAAGGTAAACGACGGCAACATGCCAGGCGTGTTTCCCATCACCGGGGAGGTAGGGCCAATATTTTGTGATGCAATTATGAATTGAATTACAGGGTGGATGGCAAATCACCCACCTGCAGGTAATTTATTTAATGAAGTGGATAGTGATTACAGTTGGAATCCGGAGCACTCCGCTTTGTCTGTCACCTTGGCAACTGTGACTGCCAGGGCCACAGATCGCACATGGAGAGAGAGCAGCTTCTCACTCCCACCTCCTCAGTCACTGGACATCTCTGTAGACCTCGGCTTGACAGGTGCTAAGCATCCATAAATACAGTGGGTGGTGCCCACTCTAACCTAGGGCTGTAACAACAGGTAAACCTACGTGCTGCTGCTAGATACAGACCCCAGGGTATCTTCCTATCCTCACTTGTCCCGGTGTGCAAAAACAAGAGTGAATACACAGAAATAATAACTATAGTAGGCTGAGTAACATCAAGGACAAACAAATGTTAGCTTCAAACAATAATGGGTAAATGGATAACAAAAAAATAGAAGCTTCACCTAACAAACAGCAAAAATAATCACAACAGGAAAAACCAGAGCTCTGCCACAGCTCTACACACAACAGGAAGAGAGAGAACTGAACACAAAGGGGACTATATATATTAGGGATGCACCGAATGGGAAATTCTTGGCCGAAACCGATACCGAAAATAGGAAACAGTTGGCCGAAAACCGAATGCCGAAAGGCCAAAAATTATTAATATAAAATAAATATATAATAATGTTTTTTTTTCTTTTTTTTTTGGGCTACCTGATTATGGCAAAAGACATGATTATGGCAAAACTTAACTTAAATAATATTAATAATCACTATTATGGGCCCATAAAACATTTATTCAGCACTTTTGAATGCATACATTAATTCCACACTGACTGCTGAAAGATTGTACAATTTAAACATTTTCTCTTTGCATACAACAAAATGTGCATTAAAGTCAAGTGCATTTTCTTTTCTCTGTAGGATAACTACAACAAAGTGCATTCAGAACAAAGCCAAGGTGCTTTAAAACTGCAT